>NW_027468870.1:20204376-20586876 GCF_046254945.1 Alosa pseudoharengus | reverse complement strand
AAGTATATCTCAATTTTGACTAAAAATAAGCTTCCATGTGTTAGTAGGAAAGCCTATTAAATTCATGCAGTGAGTATAGGCCTACTTATGCCTATGTGTTTGAATGTTGCTGGATAGTGGCTGCTACAACAATTGAGGGAGAGAGTGCTGGTCCTACAGTATGACAGTGACAATAATGATTTTGAAGCTTTTAGCCTACCCCTAGGCTAGCCATTTATTTCATATTGCGTGCACATTTTTTTTTTTATGTATTGGGAGTTGGGGGCCTGTGCCCCAGCAAAGCTCTAGATTTAGAATCGCCCCTGTAGTTGGCCCCACAAGGCTTCCGTTTTAACATTCCATATGTTATCTTAATGCAGAGGAAGTAGATTGGGAACCAAATAGAATGTTCAAGCATTGTTTTTGTTTTTATTGTTGAAAGGGTCTATAATAAACGCCACTGGCAAACCGATTCTTGGAGACTTTTTTGCTCAGCTTCTTTGTGAATGTTAATTCCACAAAACTCTTTATACATTATACTTGCCTAGTCTGTTTGAACTGTGCTCTTATGCTGTTCAAAAGTGTGTTCTCCAACACCAGCCCCGAGTGTGGCTGATCAAGTCCAATATTTAAAGTCTATATAGATGAGAAAGAAATAACGAGAAAAGCAAATAGCTTGTGGGCTCACATGTATCTATTACACTAATATAGCCTACCAAACACTTTTTGCACAAAATACTCAACTACCAACTAATGAGGGGATTTAAATGTATGTACAGTACCTTCCAGAAGTATAAAAAAGAATCTGTTGGTGATTTATTGTAAGCTCACAATTACAAAAACATGAGGAAAAATCCAACCTTGAGAAAAAGGAAAATCTCAGAAAGAAAGAAATATTTTTTAACAAAAACACGTTGTTCACACTTATTGGCACCCCTTCTTCCCTTTGCTAATAAAACAGCTTGTAATGACACCCCATAAAGTTGGAGAATACAAAGCAAGGCATTTAAGACCTTAAAGGAACACGCCACCCAATGTCAGTAGTAATATATGTTCTTACCTTAAAGGAGAATTCCGGTGTGATTTTGACCTAAAGTGTTTTGAAACATGATACCGAGTGTGAACGTATGTCTCATAGCCCATCTCGGCTTGTCCCCTGCACTCCGAAATCTGGCGCTAGTTAGCCGATGCTACCAACAAGGCGGTAAATGGTGGTGCCTCGGCATCGGCATAGCCATGCAAATAAATCACTGTTTTACACCATTTACGAGGCTCAATGTATCTCCACACTTCATTGGTAGACTTCCGAGGGCCCTGACATTTAAAACGAGACATTGAGAACTTTGAAAAAGCACTGGTAGTTTACTTACAAGACGATTTATACAGACAGTATCCTCACGAAGTTTAGCGTTTGCAGCCATCTTGAATTTAGTCACGATAAGTCGAGCGACGAGTAAGAATGAACAGGTATGATAAGGGATCAGATTCCAAAAATAATTCTGTGGAAATGCATGGATTACAGTTTCTTCCAGTAGCAGCAACTGGAATCCATGCATTTCCACGGAATTATTTTTGGAATCTGATCCCTTATACCTGTTCATTCTTACCCGTCGCTCGACTTATCGTGACTAAATTCAAGATGGCTGCAAACGCTAAACTTTGTGAAGATACTGTCTGTATAAATCGTCTTGTAAGTAAACTACCAGTGCTTTTTCAAAGTTCTCCATGTCTCGTTTTAAATGTCAAGGCCCTCGGAAGTCTAGCAATGAAGTATGGAGCTACTTTGAGCCTCGTAAATGGTGTAAAACAGTGATTTATTTTCACGGCTAGGCCGATGCCCGAGGCACCACAACGAAACCCTGTTGGTAGCATTGGCTAACTAGCGGCAGATTTCTGAGTACAGGGGACAAACCGAGGTGAGCTATGAGACATACGTTCACACTCGGTATCATGTTTCAACACACTTTAGGTCAATATCACACCGGAATTCTCCTTTAATAAAATGATATATGGAGTATAAAGATAAATAATTTTATGGAGTATAAAGATAAAAGATTTTAGACCAAGTGGCAACATATTGGCCAATTTGTCTGCAACCCGCCAGCGGACCGTCAGTCACATTTCCAGTTGATTAGAACCTTTTAATTATTGTTTTAACTATAAGTATAGGCATTTTCAACAAAGTATCTAGAAGTATATACACATTCCCTGACTTACAAGTGTCAACACACCTTTTTATTTAAATTTAGTGTAATTTATTGTCTTTCCGATGTTGAAAAATGACTAGCCTCTGTGTCAGCTGTGTTAGCTTCTCTGTCACTTTATTTTCATACCTTAGTGAAAAAGAAAGTCACAAACTACTTCTGAAAGTTCACAGACACTGATTAACTTAAATAAGTTGACATTAGATAGGAAAATGCTTCTGTTAGGTTTTGTATAAGATTTTTTTAGGGGTGCCAATAATTGTGAGCAACGTGTTTACATTAAAAATATTTATTTCTTTATGAGATTTTCCTTTTTCTCAGAAAATGCTTGCCTTCTGTGGATTTTCCCTCATTGTTTTCATTGTGAGAGTACAATAAATCACCAAAAGATTATTTTTATACCTGTTTTTAGTCAACTTTACCAAAGGTGGCAATAATTCCTGAGGGTCCTGTAGATAGTGTACTGCACACTGGGATAACTAACAAACCGCGCTCCAGTTACGCCGTGCTGGGCTGGAGTTAGTAAGGCAGGCAGCATTTTTCCTGTAAGTGTTCTGTTCATTAAAATAGCATATGTGTTTGAAGTAAATCCTTGTATATCTATACTGTGCATATATACACACATACATACATACAGTATACATACATACATACATAGAGTAGTACATACAGTCATTTGCCATGTGTCACTGTTTGTGTGCTGTAGGCTACTGCCTCTGCCAAATGTTGGTTGTCATGTAGGTCCTGTTGCATGTCCTTTAATTTAATAGAACAGGTACCAATGCATGAAACACCAAAGGGAGTTGACAAGCCAACTTCCAAATTCAGCGGGGTCAAGGTTTTACGTGAACAACAACAAGGGAGAAAGACAGAAGGAAAGGCATGCTTGAATGCAATCTGGGCAGAATAATGTGGAGATTATGAAGCTACTAATAATGTCAGTGTGTTGCAGCCCGGCTGGTGTTTACCGTGTAAAACAGATAAGCCCCGCTGGAGAATTACGCCTCTCTTTCTCTCTCTCTCTTTCTCTTGCTCTCTCTTTCTCTCTCTCCCCCTTTCAGATACTTTTCTGTCTGCGCTTTCAAATCAACCGTCGGTGAAAGTGAATGGAGAATGCAGAACTGTTATGTAAAACACACACACATGCATACACACATACACACACACACACACACACACACACACACACACACACACACACACACACACACACATTTGTGTTACAAACATATACGAATACTCACACTCGGTAATACCCACACAAATAAACACATTCACAAATACACAGCCATACTCACATACACACACATACAAATACACACTCTCTAATACAGACACACACACCAGGGATGGGTGGGAGTTGTCTGGAATTACAGCTTCCAGTTTCCGCTTGGAGAACATGAGACAGTTTAGGGAGTGATTATGCGCACACAGTTTACTGAATAATACCGAGATTAGACACAGTAACCCGGCCGCAGCTCTACCCAAAGCATCTGCCTCAGCATACACACACACACACACACACACTCTTGCATAAACACACTCACACACACATACACACATTCACTGATATGACACAGTAACCAGGCCGCATCTCTAACCAAAGCATCTGCCTTGGCATTTATACTGTACACACACACACACACACACACACACAAACACACTCAGTCACTCACACATATGCACACACACACTCACACACTCTTTCCCTCCCTCTCTCTCTCTCTCTCTCTCTCCCTCTCTCTTTCTCTCTCACACACACACACATTCATACACACACACTCACACACTCTTTCCCTCCCTCTCTCTCACACACACACACACACACTCTCTCTCACACACACACAGGCACACACAAGTGCATGTATACACCCTCACGTGTGTACACACTTAGCAGATAAGCACGCTTTAAAGGGTACACCAACCCACAGTGACTTTAAAGGCTACACCAACCCACGGTGACTGGTTTCTTCTGCTTCTTTTTGTTGTTTTGTGTCGTTTGTCGTTTGGCTTGAGCTGTAGCAATGTGAAAACACCCACACTGAGTATTTCATCATTGTGAGAAAGCTTCCTCCTTATGCTACTAACAGATTTATCAAGGGGACAAATCATCCACCAACATCTGTCTGCGGCTTAGTGTGTGTGTGTGTGTGTGTGTGTACTGTGTGTGTGTGTCTGTGTACTGTGTATGTGTGTGTGTGTGTGAGTACTGTGTGCTCTATCTATACAGTTCCACATATGAAAGGGTATGGGAACGCAGATCAATGCTTTTTAGTTAAAACTCACAGGTTCACTGACACACTACATGCGTACCTTGTATCCATTAGGTCACATTCCAAATTCATAGGTGAATGAGCTCATGGAAATATTTGATCCATCTGAAAAAAATATTTGATCCATCTGGATGATCATTTTCAAAGTCTGGATCAAAAGAGTAAAAGCAAGTATTTTGCACTTTGTCCAACTTTTGTAACACAAACTCGTCAGTCCTCATCTGACCCAAATGTCCTTCAGGATCTTGTTGAGTGTCCACAATGAAAACATCAATTACATAAAACACTGCCTGGAGACTATAGCGGCATTAGCATTAGCTTGTAGCTGACCTAAACTGTTTTACAGTAGTTTGGAGGGAAAAAATGGTTTCGTAACAGTATATTCAAATCTTGCTTGTTTGTTATAGTTAAACTTCAACCAGAAGAGGCTGTAGTCTTCTAGAATGTTCTAAATACTGTACATGCTCAGAATATCAAGTGGTTGATAACTGACACAAACTCTGCATTGCCTAGAGACAATCAGTATACACTGGCAAACCAGCCAATGCTGGTGCGCAATGTTCTGCACAGCAGGGAATAGCTACGCTGCAGTTGGCGTATAACTCTAAATGGCATGGTCAGCCCTGGGGGCGACACTTCACATGTTTGAGTCGAGGCAGATAGTCAAGAGGAATACTTCAAGACCGTTTGCTTTCTACTGTTACTGTGAATGGATCCAAAGTGTAAGCACACGAGAATTAATGGTGGTCAATGAAATATTCACATGGTCCTTAGGGATGCTGGGGGCTTTTAGTCTCCCTTGTCATAGAGCTGTTTCACAATTTCCTGACATATTTCTAATGGCATGGGATTTAATAGCTGACATTGATCAAGACTGTTATATGTGAGACCAGGGGTGTCGTTAGGGAGGAAGAGAGGGGTTTGGGGGGGGGGGGGGTAGGTTACTGTAAGGAGGTCCCCAGAGAACAATTACATATTATCAAGTAGGTAAATAATGTAGTCGAAATTATAAGGTGTCCCGTTATACGGAATTAATGGACGAGGGGGAGGCAAAGAAATCCCCGACACGCAGTGGAGTCTCCTCCGCTTGAGTTCATTAATTCTGTATAACGACACACCTCGAAGGCCATCATCCTGCTTATCACCAGGTTGCAACTAGGCAATAGTCATTCCTTTATAGATATGGAGCAGTGATTAAACTTTTTTTACCAGATCTACTAGGTGTCCTGTTATTCAGAATTAAAGGGACACCAGGCAACGTTTTTGTGTTAATTACTCATCTTCGTAAGTCGGTATGTGGTCAAAATTAATCCAAGACAACTGGTGTGAGACTGCAGCTTTATTCACGACGCCGGGAGCATGTTACCCACATGAAATGTCAAAGTAACAAGCCCACACATCTGTGGGTGAAGCCAACTCTTATACCTAATCCCACACCCATGGAAAATCACAAGTTGTCACCCTCCATTAATCACTTAACCATCTGGTATTTTAACAGAGATAAGAAATGTTTACCACCCCACTTAACCATCTGGTGTTTTGACAAAGATAAGAAATGTTTATGACCCCCCATCCTGAGGGTTACCCACACTTCGCTGACACAAGGGTTAATTTAACTAAACATTCTAACATAGGAGTTTCAGAAAGCACAAGGGTCAGAGTAAGGAGATGACAATTAGATTTCACTACATGTATGTAAGGTATACTAAACATTCAATGAGAGACATATAACATTTATCCCACAGGTATATGGTTAAAAGACTCGTTACAGGGTGAATGAAGACTATCTCGCCCGCCCCTACTGCCTGTAGGAAGAATATCCCGCTTGCAAGTTCAGTGTATCCTACCCGCCGACCGAAGCAGGCAGGCTAATGAAACGCTAGAGATTGTTGCAAACGTGTGTATAATGGCAGAGCCGGGCGAAGAAGCAGCGAAAACCCTTGACAGAAGACGCAAAGAAAAGGAAAAGAGCTTCAGACCGAGCGAGGGGGAGTTTCGTAGAGAAAAAGCATCAGGCTTGCCTGGTGTCCCTTTAAAAGCCACCCCAACCAATCAGGAAAGACTATTTCTTCTCTCCGGGTGATAAAAACTAAACAATTCCATAGTCCATTGTTGGCTAAATGAGTGTGATAGTCTTTATATTTCACCCCTATATGGTTCAGTCTTTTGTATAGACTGCTTTGTTATTCTATAAATGAGTTTAAAATAATAACCTGTGTATGTTTTCTTTAGGCCTAATAGACTGCATTGTAATATGTTCATCTCAATTTATCAATTATTTTCCACAAAATTCACCAGAAGTCATCATTTAAGGGGTTATTTCTCCTAAAAATGTTCTTACAAGGGGGCAACATGATTTTCTTTCATAGGACCCAAAATTCCTCATGGAGACCCCGTGTGAGATGTCAAGTGCCTATAGTTTGTTGGTTTTTTAAAGGTACACTATGCAAGATATTCACCGTATAGCTGATGGTATACAAACTTGTAAATCGTTCAACTAGCATAACTATACGGCATAGACGTAGCGAGTCGCTACTGAGAAACTCAGTCATGCAGCTTCAAGAACGGCGGCCCGACAAATCTTGCGAGAATCGTGAAACATTACCTTGTCAGTAGATATAGCTCTTTGGAGATAGCGTTTGCCTGTTAATCCTTCACCTCCACAACAAAACCATTTTCATTGTGTACAGGGGGGATAAGTCACAAAAAGTTTGCTATTTAAAACAGCAGAGTAAAATATAAATATATTGCGACTCTAGAGGGAGCTCTACAGTCACCAAAAATACCTAAACCTGCATAGTGTACCTTTAATCATATGTCAATAAATACAGTCTATGTTTTGTTATGATGTGCTCAAATGTACTACAACTTGTATAGGCATTTTTGGTATGCATGTTTGTATTAAATCATTTAATATGCAAAGCAAACAGCATACATACCAAAAAAAAAGATACAAGGCAGCTGCGTTGAATATGCATGGATTTTCAAGATTCTTGGCAGAAGCTACCAAGGCTTCCAACTTATTGAAGTGTGGAATTGGTCCTTAATGTCAATAATGCCCATAGCCATAGGTGAGCAGTTGAGCAGAACAAGCCCAGGGAGGGGCAGGAGTTTGTTTTCAGTTCTCTGGCTAGCATTAGTCTAATCAGCACCTCTTGGGCATGGTGATGTTGAGGCCTCATTTTCATAGGCAATGAGTGTTTTGTTTACTGATCCAACATCTGGTTAGGGGAGGATATAGGTCATTGTTATGGGAACTCAGATGCTGAAAAGATACACATGCAAACCCAATTCAGGCACCTTTGGGAGGATAGAAGGGCCCCCCACCACACACACACACACACACACGCACACGCACACACACACACACACACACACACACACACACACACACACTGCCACCACCACCACCAAACACAAAAAAAAACCCTAGCTAGGCTAAATATCCCCTGAATTTAAAAATGTGCTTGACCTAATTCTTAAATTGACTGGTTTGTGGAATTAACCAGTTTATAAGGTTGTAAGACCTTGGGGCCTGACTGCTAAATCAAAGCATTTCCATATAAGGAAAAAATAATAGATTCATAAAAATCATCTTAGTATGTGATCTGTGTGTCAAATGTCCTATAGAGGTCTTTACATGGGTTTTGTCATACACAATTACAGCCTGACCATCCCACATAAAAAAACAAGCTGACACAAACCCCATGTGAATCCTCTAGGAGATTGTGCCAAATATGGATAGACAAACGAAAGTGTTGTCAAAGACAAAATCATGTTTGTGCTGGCATAAGATTCCTGTGAGAGTAGGCAAAACACTTGGGCCAACTTTTTCTCCACTTTTTGTGAAGGTCTTTTGAAGATGATATAGTCGGACTCTGAATGTCAATGCGCCATGAAGGTGAAAGGCATTGGATGCAAGTCAGTTGCGGAGGTTTCGCCCCTTTGTTTTTAACACCTTGCCAAGATGCGTCCGCCTTTTCAGAGACAGAGAGCTCTTACGGGAGAGCATCTCAGACTGCCGAAGCGGCTTTGTGGTCACAGTGACTTATTAGAGAATTAGCGGAGAGACATTCGTCCAGCTCAAACATGCAAAGGAGACGTGGGGATGTCCTTCTGCTCGTAAATATGACCAATCCGGTAACGTTGAGTGCGTCCCTGGATATTCTCCTAACTTTTAACATGACTGCGAGTTAAACTGAGCTGACCTTGGATAATTACCCAAAGCATTAATTTGATCAATTTATTTACATCATTGCATGCTTTCATATAGGATATGCTGAGTAGTCCACTGCCAGATGCAGAAGAGCACAACGCCGGTAAATTATTGCATGTGGCAAAGGCACAATTTAAATTATATTTCAGTTAGGTAAAGTGCATGAGTGGCATGGCCAACAGCATTATGGATTAAGCAACAACCCGGGCTTTTTGGAATTGACGAAAGAAGACAAACGAATGTCTCGCTCCCGAATAAAGGAGGCTATGTGGTCTATGACTTCGTCCTTGGGTGAAACGCCAAGCTCGCGCTTGCCTGTCGGATTTGAGATTTTAGTTTAGCTCACGTTACTCATTCACAGCAGAACACCGCCATGAGAGAAAGTGTATTCTAGACATCTAATTCTTCCTCAATTTAAGAACCAGCGGAGCGTGAGGAAAACAGGAGAATAAACATGCTCACCCGTGGAGAAGCTGAGCCACGGAGATCGCAGACGTTAAATGGATTTGGGTAATATGTCATGAATTTGTTTTCAAGCTACATAATCAATCCGAAGAAATGTTCGTGTCAGACTAGTGGATAAACTTGCGGTATGTGACAGTAATCCGCAACTCCGCGGCAACTCCCATTCAGTGTATTTAATTGCAGCCGGACTGAAGAATTCCGTCATGATCCTCACTGTGAATCGAGCATACGTTTAACCTTATTGGCGCATGTCCAAGGAATTGCTCATAATTGGGTTCGCTTGACCAAATTCTCCGGAGGAGAACTTTACACATGAACTGGACTCCGGCATGCCAGAAAACATCCCGTTTCTGAAGAACCGCACGGAACTGGGACATGTTGGACGCGCGCTGGGTTCGAGCTCGCGACCCGCGTGGGCTGTAGCGGCGCTGGCCAGCGTGCTGATCTTCACCACGGTGGTGGACGTCCTGGGGAATCTTCTGGTCATTATCTCTGTCTGTCGCAATAGGAAGCTGAGAAATGCTGGTAAGTATTTAGTCACTTGATCAATCTCCTCCTTATTTCTGCAAAGTGGTATCATTAGGCCTACTACGATTTCTGTGCTTAAAAAACACAAAACTTTTCCCACCAAACTCATTTAATCACTCAAAATCATTCAAAAGAAGGCGCGCTTTTCATGTGATCCTTTTGACTTGTTAAATAACCATAAACTGTCTGTAATGAAAATATAATTGCGCAATGCAGGGTCCAAACAAACTTTCAACTGCACTGTGGATGAAATAGACCAGATTTTTACAGATGGCTGCAGCACTGTAGGAAATACATCCAAGTGCATCATTTCTGATTTTAGATTGTATTGTCTATCATAACACTATGTGTTTCAAGTCAAGTGCATCAGTTTCAAAAACAGTTTGGGACAAGGTCAAATAAATGTCTTATAGAGTTTAACAGTTTATGCCTGTAGTCAGTCAGCATTTAGCCACCACATGAGTTAGCGCTCATGTCAAGCGTTTCCCAGAGGCTGGCAGTTGTATTTATTTATGGAATTGCATTGATCTAATGTAAACTTACAGCTTTGGATACAGTACATTTCCATATCAATTACCTTCCACTTATCAGCACCTTGTTGTGGGTGGAGATCCAGAAGCTCTACCTATATGACCAATCTCTTAAAATCATGTAATTACACAAAGTTAAAACCAATAGGAAACCTCAATTAAAGGAGAAGTTCTCCATTTTTTAACCTACGGCCTATTTTTAGATGAGAACAACATACATATGACATTTTTTTACCTTGGTAAGTGTAAAGAAAGGGTACAAAATAGGACTGTTTGTTACGGAGCCCCTAAGGGGACATGAGCAAAATAAAATCTAAAGTTTAGTTTCATGTGCTCACGTGAAACTTTCATGTGCGCACGTGAAACTTTCATGTGCTCACATGAAACTTTCATGTGCGCACATGAAAGTTTCGCATGAGCACATGAAAGTTTCGCTTGAGCACATGAAAGCTTTGCGTGCGCACATGAAAGTTTCATGTGAGCACATGAAACTAAACTTTAGATTTTTTTTTGCTCATGTCCCCTTAGGGGCTCCCTAGTTTGTGCAGTCAATGCATTACCTTTTATTTCTTCAAGTCATTGCCATCTTATGTGGAGTCCGGACAAGTCGATTACCAAATGCAGTATACTTTATACTGTATAAGCTACTGTCAATGGACACAACTGGAGGAGAGTTCGGTAATCAACTTGTACAGACTTTCTCCTCACAAGATAGCGGTGACTGGAATAATAGTAAGTTAACTGCACTGACTGCACAATTTTTAGTTCCTTTACACATAAGGTAAAATACTTTGTCTCCATATTAGCAAAGACATGCCATGATTTTATTTAAGTAGTTAGTTTTTTAAGTATGTAGTTAATGGCTTAAACAGGGATTTACTTTGATGTAGCGAAGCAGCCCCCAAAGGCTATATGCAATCTAGTTTTTCATGCATATTCCGGTTTTATACTCCTAAATAATTTTATCCCAAATGAAAATTTAGACGCCATGTTGAAGAATACAGAACTTCTCCTTTAAGTAAGTAAATAAGCTTTATTTATATAGCTTTCTTTGCAGACAAGAGTCATAAATGCCGAACACAAATAATTATATAGAATATATAAGATCAACCAAATGGAGAAACAAATTAAGTAGCCTTAGTACAGAAGGCACTATACACAGACACACAGGACCCAATACAGTAAAATCCCTGATGCTGATGACATTGGAGCAACTTAATACACAGCTCTTCTGTAAGATGACCAGTGTAATTGGGAATGAGGGAATGATATGGTTATGATTTCACACGGTGCTCTGGTATTAAAACATAGCTTAATTACATCCGTTTCAATGTGAGGGTATGTGTGTGTGTGTGTGTGTGTGTGTGTGTGTGTGTGTGTTTACTGTATGCATGTGCATTCCTGCGTGTGTGTGTCTGGATGCATGTTAGAGAGTCTCTGTGTGAGTGCATGTAAGGGTTTGTGTGTGCGTGTGCTTATTTGAGATTGAGGATTTGTGTGTGTGTGTGTGTGTGTATTTGTATCTGTACAGTCTCATTATGTAAAGTAGATTCTATGTCTATGTCTTTGTTATGTGCCTGCTGCAGTAGCCCTGAGTGTGTGTTTGCGTATGCGTGTGTGTGTGTGTGTGTGTGTGTGTGTGTGCTTGTGTGCATGTGTGTGTGCGTGTGTGTGTACTTGTGTGCATGTGTGTGTGTGTGTGTGTGTGTGTATGTGTTTGTGTGTGCATGTTTCTGAATATCTGTTGTGTTCGTAGGGATTACCCTCCGGCCCCCCCCATTTTTGATGGCGTGTACCAGGCTTCAAAGCCAGTGCCGGTGAAGAAAGATGCCCGCCTGTCTGCTTTAAAGAGCCACAAGCATTGTCTGATAGACAATTCCTCTATATCTCAATAGCGTGTATATCTAGGTGCCAATTCCTCTATATCTCAATAGCGTGTATATCTAGGTGCCAATTCCTCTATATCTCAATAGCGTGTATATCTAGGTGCCAATTCCTCTATATCTCAATAGCGTGTATATCTAGGTGCCAGCTCTCCCTGTGCTCCACTGTCATTGTCATTCACCGATATAGCAAAAGGGTAACAGCGTCTCATAAGACTGATAATGCTTTTTTGTCCTAATCTGGGACTGCTACAGCACATTTTTCCCTAATCTTGTTACTGCCTTTTCAGTGTATTTCCCTTGTTTGAGTAGGCGTAGAGTTCACATTATACTTTTTCTGGTTTTGATACTTTGCCGTATATAAACTAGTAATAATAATTATAAAAATAATAGAAATAATAAAAATAAAAATAGACGAGAGAAAAGAACACACACACACACACACACCCTCCACCTCAACACACACACACACTAACACACAGTAGGAATGGAGAAAAAAATCTCTCTCTCTTTCCTCTCTTTATCTCTCTCCTTCTCTCTCTCTTTCTCTGTGTGTGTGTGTGAGTGTGTGAGTGCATGCGCTTGTGTAGTTAAAATAGCTTTGCCACTTTATGAAATTAAATACTGTAATCACAATATTGAATGTTTGGCATGAAGGAAAGTTGAAAAACTTTGTTTCCTCAATTGACTTTGGCGAAAGATCAACCTTAATTACTGTAGCCTAAGAGACCAAACAACCCCCCCCCCCCCAACACCTGTTTGTGAAGGACACCCATCAAACTCATCACCTGTGTGTTGTAAATATCCTCTTTTAATTTAGTTTCAAACATCTCTAAGTGACATCTGTCAGTTGTTGGATAACCTCGGTTAATCCAACAGTAAGACCACCGCTCCCAGGGCTTGTGTGCATGATCTGAAGTGTTCTTTGGCTATTGGTTCCGGCATTACGTAAGTATTTTTTACAGTCTATGGTAAGCACACAGACAGTTGGAGGGTGACTGGCGGGTGAGTAGAGCTCATCAGTTGAGACGCCCTTGAGCGAGCTGCACTGTATTGAGGGGTGGATGCTAGCGTGTTGCGCCGTGATTACCAGGTCAGAACACAGAGCACCATGCAGAGAGAGCCAGCTAGCCGGAGACTCGGGAAACTGAGAGAGAGAGAGATTACAGCCCTTAGAGGGGACACTGTCAGAAGAGGTGATGCAACAAGAGTTGACGAAGAGATTAGTTTGAGGAACCTTAAGAGATGGGGGGAGAAATGTGAAGGGTTACCACTCAAGTTGTCTTCTATTGCACACTGTATCAGCATATGTACACTGTGCATTTGGAACGTTAGAGTTTTCCATAGTTTGTTGTTTTGAGGACAAATCTACAAGGCATGAGGAGACTGCTCTTGTCTAAGGTCTCCTTTTGCACTGTATCTTGATTGTCAGTACTCTTCTGTAAGTCGCTATGGATAAAAGTGTCAGCTAAATGAATGAATGGAATATGTAATGTTTATGGTTATGTTTATGGTTTTTAGCAGATGCATTTGTCTAAAGGACTTACAATGACATCAATAAACATTACATAAACATTTTAAAGCAAAGTCATATAGCCTTAATAAAACTACCAATAGTAGCCGACTAAATAACATTTAACAGAATAATGACAATAATCATAAACATACACAAACCACAACAGTAAAATTAGTTAAATTGATTAAATACAAGGTAAACAGATGATTCTTTAGACACTTTTTTGTAAATCCCGAAGCTGTCGTTACAACGAAGAGTGGCAGATAAATAATTTTACCAATAAGGGATCACAGAAGAATAGAGTCTTGACTGTGACCTCTTAGTGTTGATGGAAGGCTGACACAGCAGACGCTTATCAGAGGACCGCAATGGGCGAGGGGATGTAGAGCTGTATCATGGAATTAAGATAACAAGGTGCATATCCAGTAAGTGTCCTGTAGGCCAGAGTGAAGGATTTGAATTTTATTCTGTCTGCTATATGAATATATGAAGAGTAACAGAGGACTTATATGTGTCTTCTTTTACTGATTAAACATACTGCTGCATTCATTTTTAATCATCTAATGGTCTCACACATGTAGGTCAGCTAACAATGCATTGCAATAGTCTGGTTTGGAAAGAACCATGGCCTTTACAAATCATGTGGCATATTGCATTAGATAAAAAGAAATTTAGTCGTTCATCAACGGTGACACCTAAGTTACATGCCATTTTAGCTGGAGTCAGTGAAGTTGAACCAAAACTGGATGCTAATCTGTTAGGGAATAGCTATATAAACTGGGAGTACCAGAAGCCCAGTTTTGAAGAGATTTAACTGAAGGTGTCGAAATATCTCTGAGGCATACCGAAAACCAAGCAGAGATAGTAAGATCATCAGGTGGGAAAGATGAGTAAAGTTGAGTATCATCCGCATAACAGTGATAGGTAAATCAGTGAGAGCGAATAATCTCCAACGATCGGCCCAAAGAAAGGACAATCAGCGGCCCACTGGTTACATTTCCATATGTCGACTGATCCAATAACAGCTCACGTCAGGCCCACCCCTCGCATTTTGGCCCAGAGCCAGGATTTTGTGAGCTATCAGAAGTTAATCGAAGTTGCCTACACGAAATTGCGGCGGATGCCGGTAGTGACAAGTAGTGCAAAAGTAACACCAATGTAGAAGCTTCAAAAATACAATATTGCAAGTAGGCTAGCATATGTCAACAACATGTTGAAGTTCGTTGAGTTTGAACGAGGATGTAAGCAAGCATACAGAGGGACAGTGAGCAGGTGGTGGAGCCTTGCAGCTACATGATAAGAACTCAGTGGTGGAGCAGGCTATGTGTGACATGCCATGCTGACGATGATGATTATGATGACTTAGGGACCGTTCGTTATTTATAAAAGGGGTCACCGGAGGAAAATAGGGGAGGGTCATGTCTTTTTATTCTTTGTTGAGGGGAGGGTCACCTAACTTTTTTTTGTCTAGGAGGGAGGGCCACCCATCTTTTGTATTAATGAAAACAGCAAAAAATCAAAGTGGCTTGTTTGATTGTTGATTTCTGTCGCCATATAACGTTCTCTTTCGTTCCATAGCTCTGTCAACATTGAGCAATGAAAATAAGGGAGATTTCCTGGGTTTACGCAAAATACGGAAAATGTCAACATTCGTCCCCATTAACGTTGGAAGGGTTGGAGCAACAAAGTAGCCTACTTTATTCACGCCTAACAGCCTATTATCCAGCTTTTAATCAACTTTATCCAGCCCTAAAAAAGCTAAATTTAACTTTGGTTTACTTGTAGTTTACCTAACTTTAAACAGTGTGCATGCTTAACATAAAGCATATGTGCTTCATTCACATCCAGCTCCTAACGTTTTGACAAGCATTTCTACAAATTGACCTTGTTCCTGCCCATCTCTAGCTTTGCTGTCTCCATCCTATCTGTTTTTGTTGTTTGCAAAAAAATATATAGTATTTATTGGTAACCAGCAACAAGTGCAATTTGTTATTCGCTGTCATTCTCTCTCCTGCCAACAAAAATGTGTTACGTTCCAAGTAGCAGTGCGTAATTCTGCTTCATAAAGTTGAACAAATACATTTGGTCATATAAATAGCCAGTTTATGGTCTACAGTGTAGTTGGTAAGTTATGGTAGGCCAACTTGGAGTGAATATACAGGGGGAATTCTTTGTCTAGCTGAGTAGCCTGCCAGGTGCGCACGTAGGCATAGCCTACGGCCGAACACTGCAAGCGCTAATAATTCGTGCTCTCACGACAACCACGTCGTTAACTTAAATAGGCCTAGGTTAACGTCACTCTGAGTTTGCATTCAAGCAAGCAAAACGATGATTTGAATACATCTGTTTCTCTGGAAGGGCAAGGGGTAACAACAGGACAACACAGAGACAGGCCAGAATGCAGGACTAAGGAGTATTACACGAATATGGGATATTCTACGGGAAAATATATTAAAACGGCAAGACAGCGGGGAAACGTTAAAATGATAAACCCGGAAAAAGTTGGCATGTTAGGTATTTTTCGGTCCCTGTGATTATTTGTGAAATTGTGCACCACGGCCTTTTCAAGTCATTTGAGAAGGAAGGAGTGTAGCAAGCTCCCAAATTGACGCTCGTCTGAGAAATTGAGTTTTGGATAATGTTCAGCTTCGGCAGCTTTACAATGACTGAGGAAGCCTAGAGACCAGTCCATAGCAACAAGTTCATGTGTTGAATTTGTTATTACCCAGTGTGCTTTGTTGAATGGTCTCAATGCTTTATTGTTTTATTTCATGTGAATAATTACTAGAGGAGTAACTTTTCAAGTAGGCTAATGCAGTTGCAGGAAGTGTGCATTTAGTTTCCATTGTGTTTCCACAACAATGTTAGTGAGTAAATCTACTGAAATGGCCACCATCTTGGTGAAGTGTGATGTGTAAGATCAGAAAGCAGAGGTTGATTTTAAAGCGGTGGCTTGTGATGATGATGATGATGTGTTATCATAGCATATCATATCGCGTAATAGCGTCGGCGGAAGACATCGACAATTGGTCAGGGAGGGTCATGTCATTTTTGAAAATGCTGATGGAGGGTCGTTGAAAATTATATAGCAGGCAGGGGAGGGTCATGCAACTTTTGATCGAAGCACTTAAAATCCCTCCGGTGATCCCGTTAATAAATAACGAACGGTCCCTTATTAATTGCGATAATGTAACGATGTGGTTATGATAACGTAAGGCCGTGTTGTGATTATAATAACAAACGGCGTAACTTAAATGTTCTAAATGAATGATTTGCAACCCTGGACAGCAAAAGAGTCTCAAATCGATGTTAATTGTTGGTCAGATTGATCAGTTTCCATCAGACGCCCAAAATGCAACATCGATGGCATGAGGGGTGGTTGGTCTCTCAAAGTAGAGCGTCGAACGGGTTCTATCTTGGAAGAGTTAATTATCATGGTAAAGATGAGCTAAAAGACTGTAGACTGATGGAAATGTAGGCTACAAAACACCAAGTCATAATGTTGAAAATGTTGCATAGTGATCTGTGGCCAGTGAAGTAGTTGGTGGCAGTGGTGGAGGATACAGAAGAGACTTCAAAGTAGAAAAAAGTTTTCTGCTGTCGTTGGCGTTCTCTAATTTTCTCTGGTAGAAAGCCTTTTAAGGGGTGCGCTTACTGGCACTGACCTGAGTGCGGTACATTCTGCTTTCGAGATTCGATTACTTAAATCTCATTATTCTCAATACAACCCCACACACCAGCATCAAACTCTGCCGCCACCTTCGTGTAGATTGCGATTCATGTCTATTTTTGTCGGTGCCTGTTTTTTTTTGTGCTCTTTCTCGGTAGCCGAGTGATTTGAGTCGCCAGTGTACGGGGGCAAACGACATTTCCACTAGGGATGTATCAGCACTGCCATGTCGGCGCCAATGTATGCACCCCTGTAATGGTCCTTCAGGTACTTCTACGACTTTATTGGCATCTACCTGTTCTTAATTGAGATAATTGGATATAATTAGGAGAGGCACACATCTGTGTATATGAGATGTCATAATTGATAGTGTACGTCAGTATGGAATCCATGAGGTTGAGAGAGTTGTCCATAGACCTGGGAAGCAAGATTGTGTCAAGACCGAGGAAGGATACATGATAGTTCCCAAGAACACGGTAGCCTCCTTCAGTCTTAAATGGAAGAGATTTGGAACCACCAACTGTCTTTCTAGTTCCGGCCACCTAGCCAAACTTAGCAATCGGGGACAAAGTACCTTGATTAGACAAGTAACCAAAACCCTATTCGTCATTATGAAGGAGACCGAGAGTTCCTTTGTGGAGAAGGGAGAACCTTAGACAAGAAAAAAACTGGACTAACATGCTCAACAACATGTACTGTCGGTACAAACAAATAAATGAAAAAGCTGCTTGGCTACTCTAGCTGTTGGCAACTCGAGCTAGGTAGCACTGTTTTTTTTTCGTACCAACAGTACTCAGTGACTTTGAGAAACAGAGATCTATGTGAAAAATTGCCGGAGTTTTCCTTTAAGTAAGGTCAACTGGTGCTTAATCCTCCTGAGCATCAATATAAACTTGATGAATAAAGGATAGCATTCACAGTTCTTTTTAAAAAAAATGTAATCGCCCCACAGACGCTTCGTCGGTTAAAAAAGTTTTAAAAACAATTTTAAGTAAGAACCTTAGAGAAGGATAGCCATCTGTACAGCACTCTGTCAGTCAGCATATTAGAGAGGCCAGCTGGAATCCAGTCCTCACTGACAGGCACCTGACAGCCCACTGGAACTGCCAAAAAGCACCTGAATGACTCTCAGACCAAGAGAATCAAAGTCGTCTGATCGGATGAAGCAATCCTACTAATTCAACTATTTGGCTGCATTTCCCAACAGCATGTATGGAGGACATCAGGCACTGAGTATCACCTCATTAATTTCATCCCCACAGTCACACTCAGTGGTGGTGGCAGCCTCATGCGGCAGGGATGTTTTATTCTGGGTACTGGGACTTCTGTGTACTGGGACTTAAGGGGACAGGGACTTGGGAGTGTAGTCTGGAGGGAACGATGGATGCAAAAAAAAAACATAGAGTAATCGTGAGTAAAAACCTTTTCACTCAGGCTGAGTAAGCGCTCAGGGTCTCAAGCTGGGGTGAGGATGCAGATTTTAACCAGACAGCAAGCTGAAGCATACCACCAAGAAAACACAGGACTGGCTTCAGGAAAAGTCACCAAGGAAACACAGGAGTGGCTTCAGGAAGAGTCCTGTGAATGCCCTGTAGTGACCTGAATCCAACAGAGCATCTCTGGACTACCCTTTACTTTGTTATTTGCCACTTCTCCCCATACAATTTTGGCTTACCTCCGAGAAAAAGGTGTGACAAGCCTATATGATCATTCCAAGAAGACTTGTGGCTGTCATTGCAGGGTTCCGAATGCTTATGTAAATTGAATATCTTTTTTTTAATAAATGAACACCCCAGAGACCTGTTTTGCTTTGTGTACAGATTGATGTGAAAAACTTAATTGAAACCATTTTATTTGTATGAAGCATAACACAATGTAGAAAGGCCTAAAGCCTGCTTTGTATGCTGATTCATAGTACATGAACCTCTTTTTTTTTCTCTATTGTAGTAACAGTTCATATCTCCGTACTCTTAACTAAGTACTCAACTCCAACATAAATAAACTTTACACATTTAAAATGTACACATTGCCACTTCATTGTTTTGTACAGTACGTGTACGTGTGTGTGTGTGCTTGTGTGTGTGTGTTTGTGTGTGTGTAGGAACAAATGTTGCAATCTTTTTTGAGGGTTCACCAGAGGCAGAGTGTAGCTGTATTTTGTGTTCTGTTGCGGTTCTGCATGTCAGAGGTTCCCCTGAGCTCACAGTGTGACTCCTCCACCCCCCTTCCTCCTCCTCCTCTTCTGTTCTCTTCCCTCCCTCTCATTCTCTTGTCTCTTCTCCTCTCTTTCCTGTTTCTTTTGCCCCTCCCTCTCCTTCCTCTTCCCCACTCTCTCTCTCGCTAATCTCTTCTCTCTTTTCCTCTCTCTCATCTTTTGTCTTTCCCTCTCTCTCCCACTTGCCTATTCCCTTCCTCCTGTCCTTCTCAAACAATATCTTGCTCCTTCCTCTCCTCCTCTCTCTCTCTCCTGTCTCAACCTCTCTCCCTTTCCTCCCCCTGCTCTCTCTCTCTCTCTCGCTCCCCTTACTCTCTTCATTCCCCCCTCTCTCCACTATCTTCCTCTCTCTCTCTTTCTCCCTACTCTCTCTGTCTCTCACTCCCCTTATCCTCTTTGCTTTTCCCTCTCTCTTCTCTCTCTCCTTTCTTTCTCCCTCTCTCCCTCTCGCTCCCTTTACCACCCCCTCTCTCTCCCTCTCTCTCTCCACTTACTAAGCCGCTCTGAGTAGTAGTTGACATGCAGGTGCGGTGACAGCTCCGTGTATGCACCGGAGCACTGAAAGCAGGTGTAGACACAAGTGGTGTCTGAGAAAGAAAAAAAACTGGAAAGGAGGGAATAAGGGGTGGTAGGCCCACAAAAACAATCTGACAGGAGAAAATCAGTGCTCTTCAGACTGGAAAAAGAAAAAAATATATTTTCACATTGCACACTGCAGGCATAGCAAAAAGTCTTCATTATGATTAATTCATCTCAGAAAACACTTATTCTATCACAGTGCAGAAAGATAGAAAGGTATAACCAAAAAAAAACATAACCTCTGATCATCATTTTAGGTCAACATTTTCTACAAATGCAGGAGCTTAAACTCTGATTTAATGCTTCATCACAGAGATGCATCATTTTCTTTGTTTCAGATATACACGAGAGGTGTTATATGTCTAGTGCTATTAGTAGGTACTGTATTTAGATAGATAGATAGATATACTTTATTGACAGGGTTCCTACGCAGTATGGAAAACCTGGAAAAGTATGGAATTTGATTTGAGTAATTTCCAGGTCTAGATAAGTATGGAAAAAACAAATAAGGGTATGGAGAAATATTTGTGTTTCCAGACTATTGCATCTACAGTACTAATCACTTCACTCAGGTCAAAATGAACCATTCCTACTGTTGTGTAACTTAACTGTCAGTCCACATCATCAAGGTATCTTGAATGGGGGTCCTCAGAAAAAAATCTCTCCCACAAGGGGACCCTGGTACCAAAACCAAATCGAGAACCCCTGCTCTATGCACGTGTTTGCGTAGCTCTGCTATTTTCGGCTAAAACACTGGTAGACTTTTTTGATTTTGTAAAAGTTACCAAGACATGGATTCTGCATTATCTGATAAACTGTTATTGCAAACAAATAATACTGTTTACGGCGATTTCTGAGGCCTCTGCCAGCAGTGCACTAGTCTCCAACATATGTAGGCTATGCTGTATCAACAGAGAACTAAACATGTGAGTGCACTTCCACAGCACTTCCTCAACGAAAAGTATCCAACAATGGGCAAGTGTTTTCTGAGGGCTAACAAGTAAAAAAAAACATTATTATACAGCTCTTCACAATGCTAGTAGAACGCTCCATTGACAATGTCTAGAATATGGTCAGAAAAATCTACCGAGAAGTTTGGAAATTTGAGTATGGAAAAAGTATGGAATTGTGAAATGGAAAATGTGTAGGAACCCTGTATTGATCCCTAGGGCAAATTCAAGAATCCCTAGGGGAAATTCAAGACACACAATTTCCCTCAGCTGCAAATCAACAACCAAAGGGCAATTCCATGCAAAGGTCATCCTTACCATGGAAAAAAAAAAGTTGTGCATACGCAAATAGAACTGTTGTTAAGCAACACCAAATAACTTTCCCTTTGTTGCACGCACACTATTTGTTTATCCAGCACCGGCTTTGCAAATAACGATGTCCACAGACAAGGTATATGTTGCACGATTTATGAAAGTACGATGTATTGCGACATCAGATACAAGTCAAATTTGTAGTTTTTTATGTCTCATTCCATCGAACTATAGATCCGCTACCCGATCTGGCAAACTTTGTTATAGCGGTTATAGCCGATAGAGGGCTGCAAAGCGAATGCAGAAGTGCCATTCACCCTGTTACGAGTTGAACCACTGAAACGTTATTTTAAGGTACAAAAAACTCTTTGGTTCTGCTTTAAAATCTTCATTTAGGTTTATATTTTATTGTTTGTAACTGATCTGATTGAATTTGATGGAGAATTACACTCTTTTTACATCATAAATATGGTGTGCAACTGTAGTAACCTGTTGGTAAGGTCAAGTCCACTAGGTGGCACGGCACTATAGCTTGAATAGCACGATACGCTACTGATGTGTTGTTCTGAACCAGAAGAAGATTACCCCAGGCTGTATGCGTGTAATGTGCTGATGACGTTCGCTAATACAACAACTAAGATATCCACCATTGTGCGTGTCATTTTGTGTAGTCAAGATACTACATATTGGCGACGAGGACTTAAGGAAGGGGAGTTCCAGAAGAAAGATCACCGAGATATAACCAACTTTGTTGCCCCAGGTACGAGGGAGGGAAACGGCTAAGCGGAGCAAAGCTAGCAAGACAAGGAAATTAGATGGCAGCGACCATAGGGACACTGGTGGCATACGACCACAACACACAAAAATGGGAGGAATATGTGGAAATCCTACAGCATTTCTTTGCCGCGAACAGCATTGATGATCCAGTGAAACAGAAGTCTGTCCTCATTAGCTGGTTGGCGCGCAAACCTACAGTTTGATGAGAAATTTGGTGAGTCCTGACAAGCCAGGAGACCGATCTTTTGACGAACTGGTGACTTTGCTTAAAAACCTTTTAACCCACGGCCCAGCGAAATTATGCTGCGTTTTAAGTTTGACTGGCGTATGAGACAGGCAAATCAGTCTGTAGGTGATTTTGTTGCCCAACTTCGAAAGCTAGCACAGGATTGCAATTATGGCACGACATTATCACAAATGCTGCGTGACCGACTAGTGTGTGGGATAAACGATGAGCCAATATGAAGAAGGCTATTAGCGGAAACAAACCTTATGTTTGAAAAAGCACTGAATATTGCTTTAGTGATGGAGTCGGCATACAAAAATACACAGGAAATGCAAGGAAAATCATCATGCAACAGCATACGAGAGACAGGGAAAATAGGAAAGCCATTCAAACGAACTGAAGATAAAACAGCAGAGGAAGGGAAATCCTGCTATAGATGTAATGGCGGACACGATCCTGCCGCATGCTGTTTCAAGCAAGAAAAATGCCATTCATGTGGGAAAATAAGCCATATTGGGCGCGCTTGCAGGAATAGGAACAAGCAAAGTGAAAGTAAACAAAACAATGAAAAAAGAGGTAGGAATTGGACTCAAAGCAGGGCTCCCAGCTACAACAGTCGTTCTCATCATGTGACCGCTGATATCGATGAATCAGGTGAAAGGGAAGACATAGGGTACTAGAGGGAGAGCAGCTTCACAGAAGAGAACTTCTGACGGCAAATTTGAGGAAAAGTTGGTAAACCACCATTCTTACCTAATTTGAGGGTGCTGATTCTGAATATTTTTGCTTATTTTTCTGTAAATTGGGTTGATTTCAAAAGTAATTACTAAAACCAAATAAAAGTGTTCTCTAAATACATGTTTGAGCATTAGTCATACTATAGTTTATTAACGTATTTAATGGGAACATGATTACAGCATGTAATAAACTTGGAAATTCTAATCAAAACACAACCATATTTTTATTGCTAACATAGTGAGTCACTTGTGGTGTTTAATGCATTTCATCACAATAACAAATTGCACAGATAACCTTCAACTCAGAATATATCCTACAGTACATATGAACTTAGATAGCGGGAATAAGCCTAATGCAGAACTGCTTCTACCGTCAGCAACAACCGACAAGTAAAAAACATTTTACTTCTAGTAACACTGGATTTGGTATGTGTGCTTGCCTCCATACTAGAGCTTGATAATGTGCTTATCTAATATGCCATTGAGCAGCATCACTTGTTGGTGGTAGAGCCTCCGATCCTCGACATCTAGAAGTGGCTCTGGCATAGTGTTGTCACGATACCAAAATGATGACTTCGATACAATACCTGCCATAAATATCTTGATACTCGATACTGAAACGATATCCAAATTCTAAAATATCTGGAAAAGAAAGGACGCAGGCCTCCTCCAAGTGTATTGAGTCATTTGTGTTGAATTTGGTGCACATTTGGTCAATTTTGGGTTTTAAACTTCCTACATAATAATACTTTTTGTAGTCAGTAAAATAGTAGTTTGTGTGTGATTAAGTCCTTTATTGTTTGTTATAGCTCATTTATATTGTGTGATCTTTTGGCAATAAATTACCTTTAAATAGCCAAAGTAGGCTAGATCAAGGTCAGTGTTCAAATTACTGCATGCAAATCACTTAATGCTATGCAGAAGAGCCTAATATTTAGGCCATCTGATGTAGGCTACCCTAGGCCTTCCTGTGTTTATGGGATTTCTTTGACACTTGCAAATAGAAAAAAAGTGAAGATAGTCTTCTTTGCTCCCAGTGTAATTTAATAAGTACGTTTCAACCACTCTTTGGGTCTTAATCAGATAGGCCTACACCATTATTACATTACATTTGGCTGACACATTTTTAACAAAGGGACTAACAACATGGTAACAGTTAAGTTTTAAAGCAATTCTTTTAATACAGTAAGAATAAGTGCATCAGTGAGTGCTGTTTTTAAACAGTTGAGTGTCAGTTCAAGACGGGTGGTAAGTGCTAGGATCAGCAAGACTTGTTGTAAGTGGTGCTATGAGAGGAGATGTTCTCTTAAGAGCTGGGTCTTCAGGAGCTTTTTGAAAATGGAGAGGGATGACCCTGCCCTTGTAGGAACTGGCAGTGTGTTCCACCAACGAGGAACAACAGATGAGAAAAGTTTGGATTGGCCTGAGCGTATCTGTTGCAATATCTGTGTGCATTCCTACATTAGGTCTATTTCTTTGATAGTCAACATCATTTGCTACCACATAACAAATACCAAATAACAATACAAAAGTTTCTTACAAACTTTCCTGCATACTTCTTAAATGTGCTGCAGTCAGATGGGTGTCCTAAAGACATAACTATATCTTGAGCCAGTGTTGTAGTACTCGAGTCCGAGACTCGAACTCGAGTCCGAGTCATTAGCTAAATTTAGAGACTCGTGACTTGACTTGGACTTGAGCACTGTTTGATCTTGAGCACTCTCGTTTAACTGCGCTAAAATTGTGTAGGCTATTTAACAGCCAGAATTTAAAAAAATGCCTATAGGCTATGGTATGTCTATGGTATGGTATTCTCTCCAATATAATAAATACAACACATTGGGTTTGGCAAGAAATTTGGCAATACTACTTTCACACAAGTGATGGCACCCCTGCTTGGAGACAGAAGATTGTCCGTTTTGCTTTTAAGGATTTCATCTGCAATGGGAAAAAAATGGAACGACATGTAGGCTATGCTTACTTTAGTGCTGGACTTGGACTTGATCAATAGGGACTCGACTCGGACTCGACGTGGATCAATAGTGACTCGACTCGGACTTGACTCGGATGAGTAGTGGACTCGACTCAGACTTGACTTGGAAAATGTTTTTAATGACTTGGACTTGAACACTGGGGACTCGAACCTGGACTCGGACTCGAGGCATAGTGACTTGACTACAACACTGTCTTGAGCATCTATTACCAGTGTTGAATGAGCAGTTTTTGCAGTGATCACTACTGGACATTCCACATTGCTAGACAGCACTTGATGTAGGATAGACTTATTTCCACTTCACAAATAACCATCGCTATCTGCAATAACTACAGTACAGGGACTAGGCTTGGGTATCGAATATCGAGTATTGGTTGGAACCGGGACTATCTTTGCGATTTTCCCGGAATCGTTCAAAAGTTTAAATTTCGATTCCTAGTTTCGATTCCCAGTCCGCCGACCGGAAGAAGAAACGGCTGAACACCAACGAAGAAGCGCATAGTTCATAGAATTAAAATTCATGGAGAATGTCAGACTATTTCATTCAGAAAGCAGGGTTCCCGCAGATCCTTAAAACGTCTTAAATACAACTGAATTTTCGAAAGAGAGGTATTAAATGTGCGTATGGGACCGCCAGCGAGTGCAAGAGAGCGAGTGATGTCTCCATCCAGTCTCGTGTATTTAAAACGCAATTGTATAAGTGACTAGGCTATTAGGCTATGGGAGGAAGTGTAGTGGTTGCAGAGTGAAGATGTTTTTCACGGGTTTGGTTAAAGGTGTGAAAACGGTAATAATACAGTAGGCCTATGTACAAAATAATATGCCTGACGTTTTCGTGGTGTAGCTGAGGCCTGAGAGATAGACAGGTAGCCTACGTGGAATGAGGGAGCCTATGGTAGAATGAGCAAGAGAAAGAGTTGGTAAGCCAGTTAGCGATAGGTTGGCCATATGTTCGAATTTAGGCCGGACATATGGATTTTAAAAGCCCTGTCCGGCGTCCGGCTCCTTTTTAGAGTTGCGCTTGGCATCTAAAGTCTTTGCTTGGACGCAGCATCATTTCACAAACTATTGACGCGAAGACTGCTGGTCAAATTATGTGCAGTGCTTCGCAATCAGGAGGAAATACTGTATATGTTAAGTTGATCTGTTTGCATCTTTCCAGTGTGTGTTGCTGGCCTAGCCTAGGGAAGAAAATATCTGTCTAAGTTATAATAGCCTACCTGTAATATCTGCCAGCAGCTTGCTTGCCAGCGTTTCCCAGTAGACTAGGCCTACTTCACAAAAGTTGTGAAATATAACCGCATATTTTTTGAATGTCGGCGACTGCTACATAAAAAAAAAATATATGCGCTCATAATACGTGCGTGCTTGAGATGAAACCAGCAGTTTTCAGCAGGATCATGCGAGGAGGACCTGTCTTAATTAATTTAAAACAAGTCAATGGTTTTACAATGTTTCAGTCAAGCTTTGGTTGGTTTAGATACAACTGGTATGCAAAATGTAAATTAGTGGATTAACTTTAATTTGCTGTGCTGCATATTGGACAATAGATGCACATAGTAAATTATAAAAAGTAGGCTTATTAAAATATGTAAATAGCTTAGTCTAACTTTGAAAAAAATATTGAAGGGAATCCAGTCCAGTGCACATGTCTTTGGCAAGTAGCCCTAGGCTACTACAGACACAGGTGAAGAACAGTCAGCCTCAGCAGTAAGCAAAACCAAATATGTACAGCCAGCTTCAAAAGCAAGCAGCCCAGACCCTAAAATTGGGCATTTATAGCTGTGAAGGTAATTCACACACAATTATTTTTCTTTCGCCAAAATATATTTGCTAACTTCTGTAGACATCCAAAATGGGGTGGGGGTTAAAATTAGTAGGGAATTAGTAGTTCATTTAGATGTCTTGAAAAGGTCTTAAAAAGTCTTTAAATTTGCACTTGGAAAATGTGCAGATACCCTGAGAAAGACCGTTGGTTAGCTAAATATCCGAATCGAAGTAGGAAATCGGAATTGGAATCGGAATCCATCAAATTGAAACGATACCCAACCCTAACAGGGACATTAATCAGTTCATAGCTGAGGATTTGTCCTAGGTCCACTTCCCTTTCAGCATCATATACAGTATTGATGCACTGGAGAATGTTTCTTTTTGTTGCACTATAAAGGATATCTTGTCTCATTTTTTTGCAAATAATGCAATCTCCATAGCACTCTTCAGCAACCCTCAACCATGCACACTTGAATGATAGGAAAGAGCACCAGTGAGATGTTTTAACTAGGCAAGCACAGTCGCCTTTACAGTAAAAGAAAAATACAGTGTAAATCCTCTGTAAAGACTGACAACTGTTCATAATAGTGACAAAGTACTTTCTACAGAAAAATGAGCAGTCACCTACTATTCTATCAATTTATTATCAAGGAATCTATTCTGCTTCTAAACGTCATACTGAATTTTAGCTATTATTTCAATTTATATTTTAATTTTAGCTTATTTTCATTTGCTACTTGAGGGTCATTGGGGTAATTCCTGTCCTGTCCTACAACATATCTGATACATAAAGAGTATATTAATGCCTTATTCTTTGCAATTCCTATGATATCTGATGGCAAAACCAACAAGTATGTGAATTATGCTAATTAGCAAGCTTAAAACTCAAAATTGAGCTTGGTAAACAAAATATTTGAATTCAGCACCCTCAAATTGTGTGAAATAGCCCATTTACCGGCTTTTCCTCAAATTTGCCAACAGGACTTTTTCTGAACGTTTGTTAGCTATCTGCTCTCCCTCTATACAGTAGAACAGGCGTTTTCTATGTACAACATGCAGGATGCTCCTGCAAAAGTGAAACCGTTTACCTTAGAGCTACAGGTTCATGGAGAAAATGTGAAATTTGAACTGGACACTGGTTGTAGCATCACGTTAATGAATGAGTCAAAATTCAACGCACAGTGGAGAAATGCAAAGAAGCCTGTAGTAGGGCCCACCAGTCTCAAATTAAAAACATACAGGGGAAGCCATAAAGGTGCTCGGTGTAGCTGCTGTGACTGTGAATTGTCAAAAACAACAAAAGACCTTGCCTCTGTACATAGTGAGCGGCACTGGACCCAGTTTGTTAGGCAGGAGCTGGCTAGAGCAACTAAAGCTGAATTGGACTGAAATCCATAATGTGAGTGCATCAGGAGGTGGAAAGCTGATATTGGAACAGGTGCTTGCACGGCATGAAGATGTTTTTAAAGATGAGCTAGGGACTTTAAAAGAAGTCAAAGCCACCATCCACGTCACACCAGGGGCCACACCCAGGTATTTCCGCCCAAGACAAATTCCTTTCGCAATGCGTCCTAAAGTGGAGGCTGAGATAAACCGCCTAGTAAAGGAGCAAATTATCACGCCAGTTAAACATTCTGACTGGGCCTGCCCAGTGGTGCCTATATTGAAGCCTGATGGCTCAATTAGGCTGTGCGGTGATTACAAGCCTACTGTGAACCACGTATCTTTGTTAGAGCGGTATCAAATCCCCAAAATTGAAGACCTCTTTGCCACATTATCTGGAGGGCAACAGTTTTCTAAATTAGACATGAGCCATGCATATGCCCAAATTCTTGTTGATGAGGCCTCGAAGAAATACCTTACCGTGAACACGCACAAAGGTCTTTTCACTTACAACCGCCTACCTTACGGAGTTTCCTCAGCACCAGCCGTGTTCCAAAGGACAATGGAGAACCTGCTGCAGGGGATACCAATGGTTGCTGTGTACCTGGACGACATCTTGGTCACGGGCGTGAATGTCCAGGCACACCTGAAGAACTTGACTGAAGTGCTGAGTCGATTGGAGGGGGCCCGGGTTACGGTTGAAACGGACCAAATGTGAGCTGTTGAAGGACGAAGTCTGCTACCTGGGCCACAAGGTAAATGCACAGGGTTTGCAACCTATGGAGTCAAAGGTCAAGGCCATCAGCGAAGCTTCATCCCCGTCAAACATTACAGAGCTAAAAGCTTACCTGGGGCTCCTGAATTATTACAACCGTTTCTTACCCAACCTATCCACGTTGCTACTGTAGCTCCCATGCACCTGCTACTTACAGTAGGAAAGATGAGAAATGGGTGTGGACAACCAAGCAGGAAGAGGCATTTGTAAGTCAAAGGAACTCCTCCAGTCAGCTAGTATGTTAGTTCACTATTCAGCAGACAGGAAACTAATCTTAGCATGTGATGCATCTCCCTACGGGATGGGTGCTGTGCTTTCGCACAAGATGCCTGATGGGACAGAGAAGCCGCTGGGGTTTATGTCACAAACTCTGACCTCAGCTGAAAAGAGATATTCTCAGTTAGACAAGGAGGGCTTAGCTGTCATTTTTGGAATACAGAGATTCCACAAGTACTTTTATGGGCGCAAGTTCTCAATTACGACTGACCATAAGCCTTTGATCACACTTTTCCATGAGATGAAACCAGTACCCAACATGGTCTCACCCAGAATCCAGAGATGGGCCGTTTTGCTCAGAGCGTATGAGTATCAGATAATCTACAAGCCTGGTAAGCTTCATGGTAACGCGGATGCACTCAGCAGACTCCCGGTGCCAACGGTGCAAAAAGAGGATGAGAAACCTGAGCGAGTGCTGATGTAGAACACATGGACGATGCACCAATCAACGTGTCACAGGTCAGAAAGTGGACAGCAAGAGATGTCACGCTGTCTCAACTATGTTCTGAGTGGGTGGCCTGAGATAAAAGACCCCCAACTAATGCCATACTACAGCAGGAAGCTGGAACTGAGTGCACAGGATGGGTGTATTCTCTGGGGAGCCAGAACGGTGATTCCACAGCAGGGACAAGTCGCCCTCCTGAAGTCACTTCACCAATCACATCCAGGCATGTCACGCATGAAAGCTCTTGCCAGGTCATACGTATGGTGGCCACGGATGGACCAGGACATAGAGAGAGAGGTGAGCATGTGTCAGGAATGCCGACAGAACCGAAAAGCTCCACCAAACGCTCCGCTGCACCCATGGGAATGGCCTGAGAGGCCATTATCCCGCATCCACATTGATTATGCAGGGCCGTTTTTGGGAAGAATGTTTTTGATAATTTTTGATGCTCATTCAAAGTGGATTGATGTTTACCCCACAAATGGCTCCACATCTCAGATAACAATTGAAAAGTTGCGTCACAGTTTCGAAGCACAAGGACTTCCACAGATAGTAGTGTCTGATAACGGTAGCTGTTTCACAAGATTTCAAGCAGTTCATGACACAAAACGGGATCCAGCACGTAACATCTCCCCCGTTTCATCCGTCCTCCAATGGGTTGGCGGAACGCACCGTGCAGACTTTTAACTCATTAAATGCCAAGCTGTTTTCGGAAGCTTTGTCCTAGAGTGCCAGCAATCTAGACCATTGTTGATGATTTTTGTACAGCCACAGCATATTCTGTGTTATAGCTATGAACACATACAATGGCTCGTTTAAAAGGTGAGACTTTAAGCTCTCAGTGGATGGAAACCATGTATTTCTACTAGGGCTGTCACTTTTGTGAAAAAATCCTGTTCGATTTTTGAGACATAAGTGTTCATTGAATCGATTGTAAAATCGATTTTTTATGTCTAAAGACGTTTCCATTTTCAACGCCAAATATAGGCCAATCCACAAACAACTAACAGGCATTAGGACGAACGTAAAGAGGGCGCTTGTAGACGCAAGCCAGCAATATTTCTGATGATTTATTGGCGTGAAGTTTCGTGCACAATGACAAACAGAAGTGCAACATTCTCGAAAACCAGTAAGCCGAGTGGACTGCCATTACATCAGTGACATGACTGCAGGCTTCAACGTAGCTGTGTCTGTGTTTATTATTAGAAATGTCAAACAAATTTTGCCTACGTAGAACTCGATTGCACAGTTTGCGTAGCCTACCACTTTGTTCTTCTCCATAGTTTGATATACCAAAAATCCGAAGTACTTCCACATCGAACTCCTCAAGTTATTAGGGCCTATCACTCGTCTCTCTACATGTCGCACAGGTTGATCGCGTTGTCCTCCATTTTTTGGCAAAACACGAGCAGCACAGCAGCTGATTGAAACAGCTGTTCCCGGTGCGTAAACTTGGTGGGAATTTTCTTTTTAGCTTTCGCAATGCTTACTGCACTTCGGAATTCTTTTATATTCTTGTTTGTGAATTCTGTTACATCTATCTTTTTTATTTGTTTATTTCGTTTAAAATGAATAGTGTAAATATTTGGTTAAAATCGATTCCATTTTAGTTTTCGAAACTTGTGTTGTTTGGTCCAATCGATTGTGCAATCGATTTTCGAACGTAAAGTGACAGCCCTAATTTTTACACGCCTCTGTTCCTGAGAAATCCCAAGTTAAACAGTGGCTAGTTTTCATCAAAATCGCTGTTTTTTTCTAGAAATGGAGATATAACGTCTTTCATGAAATATGAAGTGTTGCCTGTAAACTTTCCGGGAAGTGATCAGCGAGACCTGGCGAGACTGCCACCTAGTGATAGACCCACGAAAATGGCCTGGTTTTGAGATGACGTGCATGCGTCACTGATTCGACCCAAAGCGTCAACCGAGTTATGATAAAATGTCCTGCGTTTTCATGAGTTTTCGATCGTCATATATTTAATTTCCATTTATCACAGAGTTCACAAAATCACATATAAGGTGTGTTAGAGTGTTTAGTTTCGTAATTTAAAGAAAAAAAAGCTAAAAACGTAATGTTACGTTTTTGGCACTCAACGCATGGGAAGGAAAAACCTAATATTACGTTTTTGGCACTCAATGAGTTAAAGAGGGGGTGAAGAAACTAAAAGGAGGCAGCATTGAGACCCGCGTTTCCAGATTTTTATTCAGCTACCGCATCACACCCCAAGCAACAACAGGGCTGTCGCCAGCAGAAATGCTGATGAACAGAAGGCTCAGATCAGCTTTTGATCTACTGAAGCCGGATATCAAGTCCAAGATAGAACAAAGACAGTTGCACCAGAAAGAAAACCATGACAAAACAACCCGGCTGAGAAGGTTCAGTCCTGGAGATGCTGTGTACATAAGGAACTATGGCCTGGGACCAAAATGGGTGCCTGCTACAGTGGAGTCACCTACAGGCCCTGTTTCATACACTGTTATTTTGGGAAACGGGATGAGGAGACATGTCGACTAGGTGAGAGCTCGTCATCCAGAATCCACGGAGACAGAATCGTCTGAGGCCAGCAGCTGGAAGGTAGAGCCTGAAACACCAATGCATCAGCCGCAGCCTCCTGATGAACAGGCAGAACAGCAGAGTTCAGTTCCTGAGAGATTGGACTTGCCTGGAGCCCCACCAGCAGAGCTGCGCCACTCTGCCAGAGAGCGGATGTTGCCTCAACACTTGAAAAACTATATTAGATAGTAGTGAGATCAAATCACGTTCAAGGAAAGGCAAGAATGCGCCTTATGATCTCACAGAAGACAGGCAGTCTACCCTGTACTTCCTTAGTTTAGTTCAAGTCCACTAGGTGGCACTATAGCTTGAATAGCACGGTATGTTACTGATGTGTTGTCGTTCTGAACCAGAAGAAGATTACCCTAGGCTCTATGCGTGTAATGTGCTGATGAAGTTCGCTAATACAACAACTAAGATATCCACCATTGTGCGTGTCATTTTGTGTAGTCAAGATACTACAGCAACCATACAGAAACAACATATTTTTCACATGGTAATATTATACATATTTAAAAAGTGGATAAATGGACCCAAGGTTCAAACAAATTATGTCATTTGACAAATTCAAGATTGACAAGGGAATGGTAGAGCAATGTGTATGCTCAGCTTGCCTTTAAGAGCACAACTCCTTACATTTGTAAGGCTTTTGTTTTTAAGTCAGCAAGTTCCATGGCCATGTCACATCCATAACGTTTTATAGGAAAAGTTTATGCTACACAGTGTTGATGCGACAATGTCCATAGTGTCTGTGCAAAGCTGATTTATATCAATGTAAAGTGTGATGACCAAATTGTGCCCCTTTCTTACTTTTATAACATTTAATGGTGCGTTATGGATGTGACGTTATGTTACATAATGTGAATTTACAAGACTGGACACTTTATTATACCTCAAAGCCGATAAAACGTCTGTTCTGGTGTAGGGTTGCCACCTGTGTCTGACGAAAATCCTGAACATTTTGACCATCCAATCGAACTTTTTGTTTGTAAGCAACGGCGCCTTTTGCACATCTAACCCAAGATAAAAACCGTCATTCTAAGCGACAATTGTATAGCTAAAATTAGTAAGAATGACAATTTCTAGTTATTTGTTTAGTTAATTGCTTTATTTATTGGCAGACCTTTATTATTTTGTTATATTTTCAACAGTTTTTAGTTGTGGACACTTGGGGGCAGTATTGAGAAAAAAGGGGAATACATAATTAGGTTCTGCTTTTTTGCTTATGTGGAATAAAAACAAGTAATGTAATTTTTCAGTCTGTAAGAATAACCAAATGTAGCAATGTAAGGTGTAGTGTCAAACAGCTTACCTGATCGCTTAGAGTGCTTGTCTTGCGATGATTTTGTCACCATGAAGGACGAAATTGCCTTTGTTTGACGTGAGCTTTCGGTTCGATTTTGATGTTTTTTACTTTTGACGTGGTCATCTAATGCTTTTTTCCTTCATGTTTTATGATAAATTTCGCTGGGCACAGGGAGCAGCTAGCAAAAAAAATGGATCGCCTGGGCATGGTTTTAGCCACATAGCGTACTTCTCCTGTTTAACCCAATCACTGTTAAAACACGTCGACCTCTGTTTTTTCTTTACTGGCCTGCCATCACCTCCTGTTGCACCCTCGTCGTCATCCGTCTCTCCACCCATTTTCACAATGTAACTTCACTGTTTTTCTCTGGATACTTTCTTTTTTCTGTCTCTCCTTGTCCCACACACTCTCCGTCTCCACCTTACCATTTCTAATAAACCTCCACGGTGCGTGCCGCCACCACCACCACCACCCGTGTTATGCTACGTCAAGACCTATGGTACAAAGTTTGAACGAAGTTTCTACGTTAAACGGTTAAAGCTGAATTAGACGCAGAAATTTGGTGGGAAGAATAATAATAAGAAGAAGACTTTGGATAACAGAACAGTGCATTTTCATGCACTGTAATAATAATAATAAGAAGACTTCGGATAACAGAACAGTGCATTTTCATGCACTGTAATAATAATAAGAAGAAGACTTCGGATAACAGAACAGTGCATTTTCATGCACTGTAATAATAATAATAATAAGAAGAAGAAGACTTCGGATAACAGAACAGTGCATTTTCATGCACTGTAACTAAATGTACCGCATAGCGGTACAAAATATGACCGCCTCTCAGTCCTGCATGTTCTCTTCGCAAAAATAAATGTCAATTTGTCTCCATCTTCTTCTCCTGCAACTCATGTGCATGTAAATGAGTGTGTGCATATGTGAGTTTGCTTTTGTTTAAGTGTGTGTGTGTCTGTGTGTGTGCATGTGCGTGCCTGTGTTTGTGTGTTTATGTGTGTGTGTGTTTGCATGCGTACATGCGTATGCGTGCCTGTGTGTGTGTGTTTATGTGTCTGCATTCATGTGGGTGGGTGTTTGTGCATGTGTGTGTGTGTGCTTGCCTGTCTGTGTTTATGTGTGTGTGTGCTTGCCTGTCCGTATGTGTGCGACTGTGCGTGCGTGTGTGTGTGCGTGTGCATACTTTATGTGTGCAAATCACAAATGAGTGGGTATGGGTTAGGTTGATGCGGGCTCTTGAGACTAACATATCTAAATATATACACTAAATATTTTGTCATCTTGGGTGCAACGGTTCAGGTAGGGCTAGTTATTTAGGGGTGTGGCCACCAAGTTTCATGTTCCCTGGTGTTTCAGTAACCCGGGAATCACTGACCAAAATTGATGACGGTAAAAGAAAAAAATATTTTTTTTTTTCTTTTTTATATTTTAAATGACTTGTCTTCCTGTGGATCTTAGTGGGCACTGAGGAAGCAATAATTTCATCGCTAGTTTTTCATGATTACTATTTCTGTTGTTTAATATCAAAATTCACTACTTAATTATGTGTTTTATGTAGTTTGTCGAGGACTGGTTCAGACACGTCACATCCATAACGTGAAACCGTCACATCCATAACGCCAGTTTTTCATATAATGCATTACGAAAATGACACAGTTTCAAAAACACACTTTTTGTGTTCATTCAAGTCTCCTTCATGCTACATATATCATAGTTTCAGCAGTTTCCTTAAAAATTCACAGAGTTTGTAGAAAACCTGTAATCTCTCACAAAAGTGTGTCCATTTCATGTCACATCCATAACGCTGATAAAATGCCTTGTATTCTTTAGGATGAAATTGATTATATGAAATTTGAGGATTTCTCAGTATTCAGAGGACAGAGGTTACATTAAAAGTTATGCAAATTAATTCACTGATACTAATTTTGCCCCCACTCTAAGGCATTTTGTTTATCAATATGAGTCCAATTGTCACATCCATAACGCTGGAACTGCCCCAAAATAAAAAATCACCAACAAAGCAACCTTTTTGAGCAGAAAAAAACATCACCAAACGAACAGTCTTCAAGAGCATTTCACTGGGCTTATCATACAGGCAGACACCTTCCTTCACCTGTATTTAACTGAATTAGGCCCACGACACCACTGGAAGGCTCAACAGCCTGGCATCACAGACCCATCCCTATCCCCCACCACACTCATGATGGACTTTTCAACCACCAAATACCAACAAAATATTTGGTCATTTGTCTTCATCGCTGTGGCTGTTTATGATCAGGTCATGGTATAAATGCTAAGAGAACAATTCACATAATTATATTGTATCACAACTTGCACTTCGTCACACTTACAGTACATGATATGAAGCTCGATGATATATGAGATATAATGATGCAATGTAGTGAAATAAAAGAGATATGTCCATTTGAACTTGTACTTTTACCTGTGAGCAATAGGGCCAGATTTGACCGGGCTTCCTGTCCTGTTGAGATTGAAACGGTATTAAACTGTAGATACTGTTTCTTTTTTGCCACAGCTAGAATTTTTTTAGCTTGCCAATTAAATGTGGAGAAGTCATTTGAGTGGACAATATCTCTCTTGTGTGTGTGTGTGTGTCCAACACAGGAGATAGTTTTGATGTACAATCTTGAGAGGCACTGGAGTTGACAGGTTTTTATTGACTTGTTTTGACCACACCTCGACAGTCAGGGAAACACAAAAATCCTTGCCCTCTGGTGAGGCGCCACCACCACACACCTGCTGGCCTGAGTGTGTGTGTGTGTGTGTGTGTAATGCCTCGACCACCTAATGAGACAAGACCAGGTTGGGTCCGGGCTTGTTCTCTCTAAGGGCCCGTCCACACGGAGACGCTTTTTAGGTTAAACGCAGAGGTTTTGCTTCGTCTTGGCCGAGCGTCCAAACGAATCCTGTAAACGCACTGCCAGAAACCGCACTTTTCTGAAACCTGGTCCCAGAGTGGACAAATCTGAAACCGTAGCCCGTTTGAATTCGTTTAGACAGCGAAACCGCACATCCTGCTTGCGTATCGATGATGTCATCGCCACACCTCAGCTGCCCTGGACTTGCACTTATAGTATTGCCTAACAATACTAGTTTTCATACATGACACTCCGTAAGATAAATATCACAACTGGTGCTGCGCAACGCCGATAGCTTATGACTTGGTGGACTGAACACTGTTTTTTCCCGGTGTTTTTTAATGCATTCTAGCTACTGTCAGTGACGCGAGAAAACTTAAGTTATTAGGAAAGTGCGGTGTAAGTTTAGGCTACATTAATTTGTGCGTAGTGCCAGTGTCATTCATTTATTTTACATGTCTTATAACATATATACATGCATTCACAGTCGAGTGAAATCAGATACAAAGACGTAGAACTCACGTTAAGCCGATGGTAGCACACTGAATGCAAATGCGCGATTTGATTTGATGCAGGCAAACGTATTGACTGTTACTAACGAAGGTTTTATAGCAATATTATAAATGTGGCGACAGAGTAGCCTAGAACTTGGGTAAGCCTTGCGTTTAGTAGCCTAATTGCGGTAATAGCCAAAACTAATGTGAATCACGGACTATCCTACAACCAAAGAAAGTAAAGGTGATAAGTAGGCCTACCCGCGTTAGCCAAATAAAGGACGGGACTGCACCCTTCACAAACCGTAAAATAAAGTTTACATTAGTTTTACAGTTGACTACAGTTGACAGTTCACCATCAGTCCACACAAACAATTCTGGTTTCCTTGCACTAGCCATTTTGTCATAGCCTATTCTGTCTGTTTGTAAAGCAAAAACTTTGGTCAATTTCTGTAAAGAAACAGTGCCACCTATAGGCCTGGGGTATGAAGTAACGTGTTGAGTCGTGTTGAGATGGATCCGTTTGGACGCAAATATTCTTGATGCGGTTTCAGGGAAGACGGAGGAAAAAAAGATCGGTTTCGTACGTGTGGACTAGCCCTAAATTGCAGTGAAACAGTTGACGGTAGATCTGCAGCAGAGTGGGCAGATGGCCGTGTTTGAGAGCGAGACGGTGTGAGAAACTTCTCACCTCTCCTACTAGCAACCGGAGCCCGACTCGCCCAGCGTAATTTAAATGGTTCCAGAGGAAGGAGAGAGAGCAGCATCTAGATACAAGTTGAATTCATTTTGCAATCTACCATATTATAAATGCAGTGTGATAATTTCAAGTGGTGGTGTGTTGGGGAGAGGTAGGGGGGGGGTGGGGAGAGGAAGAGCTTACATAACAATCTCCCCGAGATCCAGGGGCAATTTGGTTGAAGTTGTGTGTGTGTGTGTGTGTGTGTGAGGGGGGGGTGCTGAGTGCCGGCTTCTGCTTTGAAGTACAGTACATGCTGGAGTGGGTCTGAAAATCTTCTGAGAGGAGCCTTGCAACCTCCATCCTGTTTTTTTCCCTCTCTCTTTTTTTCCCCGCCTGCCCATAATAAATCTGTGTGTAACAGCAAAACTCACCCCTGTCACAAGCATCTAATGGCTGCCGTTGTCCGTGACAGGGCAAATGAGCCAGAGATAAGTGCTCTTGAAATATTTAAGACTAATTAAGAGGAGCAAGTGTAACCATTGAGCGTTTTCTATTCTTTTATTCTCCTTCTTCTTCCCTTCATCAAAGAAATGAAGGACCTCAGGATGTCTTCTTGTTATTTGTTATGCTGTGAGACTGAACTGTTACTACGGTTACCATCATCCCCTATAGCAATGACACTCTGAATGGTGTCTGGCCCACTTCCAATCTGGTCCATGGTCAGTACAAGACATGTCCGGCGTTAAAGGCGTTGTCCTCGATGCTGGGAAAAGATCGTTGATTGATTTGAGAACAAAAGCAAAAAAAAAATACAACTCTCCTTTCAGTGGTCCTAAAAGCACAATGTTGGAGCACAAGTGCCTCTGGTTGCTGATTGGCTGGAATAATGAGTCATACTTTTGGATAGTCCTTTTGGATAGTCTGCCCCCAGACTACAGTATCTACAGATGCTCAGATTATCAACAAACTATCTGTTGACAATCTGTTAACTTCATTTTATGGTTATGGTTAAGGCCAGGGGTTGGATTTGGTTAAGGTGATGTTCAGTAATTGTTTAACATCAATTTTACATACTGAACTTGAATATTAACAGACGATCTGTTAAGTCTCTGTGGGCCAATTATCCAAGTAAAGTATTACAGAATAATGTATTGCTTAGTTTTCTTCCTATCCAGGACGGTGCATGAGTGCTGGGTTTTCAGGAGCACATACTCTGGATAGGCAGTGGATGTGAGATGAATTTTTCAAAAAAGGAAGTGCATTGGATTCTTATGAAGGACCATATTGCTAACTGCAAGTAAACTGTAGGCTGTGTTCGAGCTGGTCTCAGACAGAATCGTAATCCATAGCTGATTAAAGCAGAATCAGAGAGAAGGCAGGAGGCAATGAGAATTTACTTGGTTTATATCCCAACCACAGAGCCAGGATGGTGCATGTTTTTTTATGAGCTGGACAGGCGGCTAGAGGAATCTGTGGAGATTTGTAAAAAAATGACAAAAAAGTACTTTGGATTCTAATCAAGGACCAAATCGTTAACCGCAAGTAAACTGCAGGATGTGTTTAAGATAGAAATGTAATCCAGAGCTGATTGAAAGAGATTGTGAAAGAAGGGAGGAGACAGGGAGAGTAGCAGCCTCCAAACTGATCAGAAGAGCTGCCTTGTTCTCGGAGATACCCCTATTGACTCCCCTATCAGCGTTCTCCTGGTTAAAGCACATCACTTTGACAGCTTAAGGTCTCACATTCCCATCAATATTCCTGTAGCTCCTCTGCTTTGATCCAACCTTGTAGATGATACTCAGGGTAGAAGCAATTAGCATGTACTGATGGCTGAAGGATTCACCTTCAGAAATGAGCTAAACTTCTTTTTTTACTAACAATGCCTAACAGTCTCCTACAGAAGTATATGATTAAAAAAAATCATTGTAATAATTGATCTTGTGAGATAAAGTAATACATGTCATAGGCCTAAAGTTCATTCATTATAAGTTTGCGGAGTGGTTTCATCTACCAAAACTTTTCATCTACTCTGAAGTAAAGATTAATATCATAAAGTGTGCCAAAGAAAGTCTGACACTTTCAGTCTAACGCTTTTGTCACACTTAACTTTACAGAGCCTTTGGTCCAGCAACTAAACTATTTAAGTAGGCTACAGTACAGTAAAGCAAATGCATCATGACATTAATGATTGACACACTGTTTTTAAACAATATTTGTTAAAATGGCAGGCAGTGCTGTTCTTCTTACTGTGCCTAATGTGTCAAAGTATGTCTTCATCATTTTGACAATTTAGAGTTACAGATAGACTTCAAGCCTCACAATGTGATCAATAAAATGATGATGCTTCGGGGCTGAGTACACCGGTTGCTATTACAGTTGAATCTTTACATTATTATTGTATACCGTACATATTAAGATATACCATCAAGCCAGGGTGCAACATTTTTGGAATACATACATGCACAGGTATTTAATTTCACCCTGGGTGACAAGTAAACTTTTACACTTTGGGGTGCTTTCACACCAGGAGCAGTTTAGGCCCCATCCACACGGAGACGCTTTGTGGGTTAAACGTACAGGTTTTGCATCGTCTTGGCCGATCGTCCAAACGAATCCTGTAAACGCATTGCCCGAAACCGCACTTTTTTGAAACCTGGTCCCAGGGTGGAAAAATCTGAAACCGTAGCCCTTGCGAGGTTCGTTTGGACGGCGAAACCGCATACTTGTGTATTGATGATGTCATCGCCACACCTCAGCTGCCCTGGACTTGACACTTATTGTATTGCCTAACAATACTAGTTTTCATACATGACATTACCTACGATTACACTCAGTAGGATAAATATCACAACCGGTGCTGCGCAGCGTCAATAGCTTATCATGACTTGGTGGACTGAACAGTGTTTTCCCTGTGTTTTCTTGATGCATTCTAGCTACTGTCAGTGACGCGAGAGAACTAGTCAGAAGTTATTAGAGAAGTGCGGTGTATGTTTAAATTAATTTGTGCGTAGTGCCGGTGTCATTCATTTATTTTACATGTCTTACAACATAAATAAATGGATTCATAGTCTAGTGAAGTCAGATATGAGCATACAAAGACGCTTAGAACTCATGTTAAGCCTATGGTAGATGCGCACTAAATGCGAATGCGCAATTTGATGCAGACAAAAGTATCGACTGTTACTAACGAAGGTATTATAGCAATATTATAATATATGGGACTGCACCCTTCACAAACCGTAAAAATGAAGTTTATTAGTTTTACAGTTGACATTTCACTATCAGTCCACACAAACAATTCTGGTTTCTTTGCACTAGCCATTTTCGTCGTAGCTTATTCTGTCTGTTTGTATAGCTTTGGTCAATTTCTGTAACAGAAACAGTGCCACCTATAGGCCTGGGATATGAAGTAACGTGTTGAGATGGATCCGTTTGGACTCAAATATTCTTGATAGGGATGCACGATATATCGGCGGCCGATATATTATTAGCCAATAAGTGAAAAAATGAAAATATTATTATCGGTCCGATAACAGAATTCTGGCCGATAATTTGCGCCCAATTTAGGCCTACGTAAGGTCCGTCTGGCTACACTGAGCTACTTGAGCTTGGTTGGCTACAGTGTTTCCTCTAGGATGTTTTTAAGCAGTGGGGGCAGGCCCGTCCGAACACCCCCCCCCACCCCCCCCCGTCCCAGCACCAGGGAACTGACAACTGACACTTCGCTGCAACACAAACAATTATATTTATTAACCTCTATTCACACACTCTATTCAATGAGGCATTATTTTCAGTTGTGATTGAACTGTATTTTTGGAGAATCTACAACAGGTCTGCAAAATGAATTTTACAAGAAATTCTTCGTGGGGAAACCAAAATTCAAAGAAGCCTTGCTGTGCACATTTAATTTTTCTTTTGGAAAAAAAACTCCAAGGCTCGGTTATAGGGGAATTCAGAAAGAGGTGGTCCATTGATGCTGAGTAGCATACATGCTGTTAGATCAGGGGTGGGCAAACTTTTTGGCTCAAGGGCCACATTGGGTTTTGAAAATTGCCGCACAACAACCCCCCCCCCCCCCCACGACACATACATAAAAAACTATTGTTTTTATAGCCTATAATTTAGTATGAAAAGTAATTCTTTTAAAATATGAATTGCTTAAAAATACTGCTAATTTTATGCAGTTTAACAAATGTATAAATTGTGCACTGTCGCTTTAAGACAGTCGCTTTAATTCACGTTTATTTCTCAATGGTCTTCTGCCTGCACCGCTATGGCTAGTGCTGTACTGGGCCCTCTCACAGTTTTTAAATGGTCAGTAGTGGGAACTACTGTTGCCTTCATGATTTCCTTTTAAAAGTTTCTTATAAGAAGGAGATATCAGTTATCAACAATCACAAGCCAGCTGGAACCTGCGGCTCTCTCTCCCTCTCGTGAGTGCAGACGCGTTCCCAATTAAATGGATCGCACATTCACGTTAGATCTGCTGTAAAGGAGATAACTAAGAGTTAACTTAGTTTAACATGATGTTATCTCTATTTAACATGATGTTTTGACATTGACATTGCAAACGTTCTCTAAGGAGAATGAAAAGCAGTTTGCAGTAAGGCTAACCAACGTCGTCTCTATCGCAGGAAAAAAATAGCGAGCAGCCTGATGCTCGGCGGGCCGGATGAAAATGCTCGGCGGGCCGGATCCAGGCCGCGGGCCGCAGTTTGCCGACCCCTGGCCTAGGCTAAGCATTCTGTAGCCTAATTCGTTAGAAAATTTAAAAAAAGGTTGTACTTCTTTTTGCTAATTTATTTTCACATTTAGCAACAAGGGTAACAAACGTTTAGGTCGTGCGGCCTTTGTGCGTCTGTGTAGCCCAAATCATTAAAAAATAAACTTTTCCGTGTCATACAACACAACCGTAACATCATTACATCTATTACTACATCTATAGACTATTTCCAATTTGTATTATATTAGTGACTCACTTATCGTTTTAATGTTTCCAGATGTTTGATATCAGGACGTGAGCTGTCAGAAATGACAAGTTGAACGTTGTCTTATTAAAACGGACCCACCGCGGTGACGTTTTTGGTGGAGGTGTTATTTAATAGTGACTCGTTTGGACAATAAGCACATCAACACACTATGTGGAGTTAAACTGGACAGCCCCAAATCTCTGAATAGTTCTGCTTGTTGTTAAATTGCAATGTTAGCGGCCGCCAACGGGGGTGCATAATGTCGGCAGGATCATTTAAAAGGCAACTGCGACTATTGTGCGTCTGCCCCATTTCTGATACCGTGGGGGAAGAAAATTAAACCGTGGCGGGCCACCACTACCAAATCAACATAGAGGAAACACTGGGCTATACTTTTTCCTCAATATAATGTCAGCGGTGTGAATGTATTTCACCACTCTAACAAAATCTGTGGATATGCGTTCATTTGGGAATCTGTGCATCTCAAAATCCTCTCGTGAATGATCCGCCATTTAACCTTAACAGAGCGGAGCTCAGCCCTATCTAGAGCCGTCTTGTGCTGGTGTGTCAGGTTCACTTAAAGGAGCCACACATACTGTAGGGCTAGGCTACTGTTATGTTGTTGACTGCCGTACTATTGAGGACTATGAGTTCTGTCCATCATTTGGTCCCAGGTAAAAAAATAAACTATTAAAAGTATACTTTTTGAAAGTGTACTAAGTACAGTTTGTACTTTTTTCGTCAAATCCAAGTGTAATTAAGTGTATTGAATTATGTATTAAGTTCAACTTAATACCAACTTGACTATACTTTGAGTGTAATTAGTGTGCTAAAATGTAACAACTTTTTTCACACTTTAAGTGTTCTTAAGTACATTATACAAAAAGAGATTTTATGAGCATTCGGAACACAGTCACAGTACAATTTTGTAACATCTCAAGTGAATTGGAAATGTACTTAAAATGCATTACAGTATAACTAATAATAGTGTAGTAGTGTATTTTGAATACACTCTTATCCTCATTTCTATTCATTTGGCATGCTTCTGTAATATTTTAAATGAACTTCAAATGTACTTCCTGACTACAATAAGTGCCTTGAAAGTTTGCAGTTATGTTAATAAAAGTATAGTCTTAAGATACTTTAAGCATTATAAAAACATGCAATTTAAGTATAATATTAGTGTGATTTAAAATTGTACTATTATTACTCTCCTACCTAACGCGATAAAACATGCATTTGGGCGTATTATATTATTTCACATGCATAGATTTTGAGTCGCTGTTTGGAGGGCTGGTCAGATTCCTCCTCACTCGCAGCATTTTCTTCCATGCTTGGGGAGCAGTTTCCTCTGAGTGCACACGCCCAGAGAGAATTTGCGCGCACGCATTTAATATATACGTGTGTGAAATAATATATAATATAATACACCCGAATGCATGTTTTATCGCGCAAGTGCTTTTTGCCACTATTGTGTCGCGATACTCTACAGCAGGGGTCTCAAACTCAAATGAGCTGGGGGCCAATTCTTTTTCAAATACCACACACAACTGCAAACAGAAAGTGCAAGTGTTTTTTATCTAGTTTTAGACACCTGTGCTAGCAACCTTAGCTTATAAATAAAATAATGATAAAATAAATATTAATACAAATTATAAAACAAATGAAAAGCATAAAAACAGGTATGTGTGTGTTTCACACCAAATAAAAATATTTTCCTCTCATAACTTTTTTAAACCTGGCAAACTATAGGCGTCAGGGTTAAGAAAGCAACACCATTGGATTTTTATATCAAAATGTCAAAAGGCCATGGCTTGAAAGTGGTCAGAGATAAAGTCCTACTGTAAATGTAAAAATCTTTGAGTAAAACAAAAGTTTATGAAGGGGGTACATTTACCCATCTAATTTGCCACTGGATGGCAAGCACCTCAAATTATGCACCTTTCTAAATACTGAATGAACATATTTGAGCAGGTTTACTTTCCTTTTTTCATATTACCCACATAACAAATTAACAGGAAAACACCTAAGATGTATACCAACACCTAAGATGTATGTGGTTTCTAAACCACAAGGCCTACAATAAAGTATTCTGGTCAAATCAGTTCCTATCGCGGGTAATCAGAAGTTCGCATCATATTGCGGGTGACTTTGTAGTTTAGAGCCCTATTTCTACTAGCCCTGCTGTCTGTACCACGTCCATTACGGACACTATCATCACGATTACCACTGAAACCTCGGGCAGAGGGTCGAAATAAGCATGGTATGCTTAGTGGACAACGTCGTATACACGCAGACAGCACCCAGCACCTCCATTCAATAGACGATTGATCGATCATAATCTCCAAAAGGATATTCTCCTTCAGATTTAGAATAGGTGAATAGCATAGCCTACCTAAGACTTCATTACACGTCAACGTTTTTCAACATTTGGTGTAGGCCTATTTCTGCTTCAATTTATGCAACACTATGGCCTGCATCGCTTCCGCGTCATTACAAATGCACGTCTTTGTGTTTCTCGCGTGTAATACAAGTATTTCCTGAAAACTTTGCGCAGCGATTTTGGGTTTGAATGAAGCTCTGGATGTCTAGCACATAGTGGAGCAGAGTACAAATGAGATTTGTCACCGTACTTGGAACTATTGTCTATTTTAATCAGTATCGTTGTTTGTCGCAATTAAAAATAGTCTCAAGGGCCGGATTACATTATTATTTTGACATACGTCGCGGGCCGGGTGTTTGAGACCCCTGCTCTACAGCCTCATTGGTAGACCATCAATTCAAAATGCAGATTTCATGAAAAACAAAAGTTGTTTATCCTCCTAGGTGAGAGAATTTGCCCTCTAAGCTTGAAATTGTTTACTGGACACCCAGCCTACAAGCCAACAACTTAACAGTCTAACATGGCTAAATTTGTAATGCATGATCATTTATTGCTTATTTGTTTGCAAAGTCTTCTGGCCCAGAAAGAAAACCATGGTGGTTAAGGATCATGGCTGAGGAGGAAAGGTACAGCTGGTAGAGTTGTGCAGTGAGTGAACTTCCCTCCCAATACTGAGATGTGGTGGCAAAAGCTGTGGTAGCTAGCTTCCTTACAAGCACACCATCTTCCAGTCCAAGATGCATAAAGTTTTCGGTGGCAACCCGGGGCTGGACAGCAGTCAAATGCATTGACCTTGGTATTAGAGAATTTGTCTCTGTTGTCTGTGAACAGAAAGAAGATGGAAAACATTTTACAAGATAAACAATATTTTACACAGAAATCCATTGGCAATGATGAGATTAATACAGAGTATCTGTACCTATTTGACATTTACTTTTTATGGGTCAAATTGGTACTGACACCATCTGATTGCCATCCTGGTATGGGTAGACCTGGCCAGGTAGTCTTTCCTTAAAGCGTTGTGCACCTTGGCACCGATATGAGTGCAACCACCCTGTTTTCTGCATTTGATTACCTTAGATTCCTTTGTTTCCAATATGGTTATGGTTATGGTTATGGTTATGGATTTAGCAGACGCCTTTGTCCAAAGCGACATATAAATACAAAACAACATAATAATATTTAAAAATGAACAGGGAACAGATTAAAATCTAGGTCAAATATAGTAAGGAGAATAGTTGTAGTACACAATAATATCAATTCAATCAATAGCCTAATAAAAAAGCAATGTAAAAAAGGGGAAAGGCAATAATAAAACAATAATGTCAATTCAATCAATAATATAAAAACAATAACATGCTAAGACTACATTAAGGAGAATATCAATAATAAACAATAATGTCAAATTAATTAACAGCCCAATTAAAATAAAAACAACATTATATAAACCATAACACATAAGCGCTTAAACAACTAAGTATATGTTGAATAGGAATGTCTTTAGACCCCTCTTAAACGACCCAAAACTACCACAGGAACGGAGAGCACTGGGCAGTTCATTCCACCAACATGGAACCACTGAAGAAAAGAGTCTGGAATTAGACCCAGTTTTTATGACTGGTCGACACAACATACGCTCACCAGAAGACCGCAGTGGGCGGTTGGGCATGTAAGGCTTGATTATTGAATTAAAATAACTAGGAGCAGATCTAGTTAGTGTCCTATAGGCCAAAGTGAGAGATTTAAATTTAATTCTGGCTACTATAGGGAGCCAATGGAGAGTAACTAGGAGAGGAGTTACATGTGTCCTCTTTGGCTGATTGAAGACCAGGCGTGCTCCAGCATTTTGAATCAGCTGTAATGATCTTGTTACACAAGCGGGTAAGCCAGCTAATAGTGAATTACAATAGTCCAGCTTAGAGATGACCATGGTCTGAACAAGAAGTTGTGTGGAATCTTGTGTCAGATAAGGTCTGATCTTCCTAATGTTGTAAAGCATAAACCGGCATGATTTTGCAATAGAAGCTATATGCTCAGAGAAGTTAAGTCGGTCATCAATTACAACGCCCAAGTTTCGTGCCGATCTAGTTGGGGTCAGTGAAGTTGAGTCAAGCTGGATGTTAATCTGTTGGGGAATAGCTGTTTTAGCTGGAAACACCAAAAACTCTGTTTTTGAGAGATTAAGCTGAAGGTGCCGATCTTTCATCCAGGCTGAAATATCCTTAAGGCATGCAGAAATCCGGTGGGAAACACTAGAGTCATCAGGTGGGAAAGACAGGTAAAGTTGAGTGTCGTCTGCATAACAGTGATAGTCAAATCCATGGGAGCGAATGGTATCACCTAAGGAAGTGGTGTAAATAGAGAAAAGCAAGGGTCCTAATACTGATCCCTGAGGCACACCTGTGGTGAGGGCATGAGACTTAGATACCTGTCCCTGCCAAGACACGTTGAAAGAACGCGCTTTAAGGTAAGATTCAAACCAGTCAAGAGCTTTTCCAGAAATTCCCAGTTCAGATAGTATAGATAGGAGAATGTCATGGTTAACAGTATCAAAGGCTGCAGATAAATCTAGTAGAATTAATACTGATGACTGAGCAGAGGACTTAGCTACTCTCAATGCTTCAGTCACAGACAGAAGAGCAGTTTCAGTAGAATGACCACTCTTGAAACCAGACTGCATAGGGTCTAGTAGATTATTCTGATGAAGAAAGTCACAAACTTGCTTGAAGACCACTTTCTCCAAAACCTTTGACAAGAAAGGAAGAAGGGAGACAGGTCTGTAGTTCTTCACCTCAGTTGGATTAAGTGTACTTTTCTTTAGCAGAGGTGTAACCCTAGCCTGTTTAAAAGAATAAGGAACTATTCCAGAACTGAGAGAAGCATTAAATACATGTGTGACTGCTGGTAGAACAGCGGGTGAGATAGACTGTAGAAGAGTGGACGGGACAGGATCTAATGGGCATGTTGTTGGACGACATCGCTGAAGCAATTGAGAGACTGCTTCCTCATCAAGAGGAGAGAAAGAGTCAAATGATGGGGTCGTACTAACACAAGGCAAAGCCCTCCTTATAGGAGCATCAAACTGAGCACTTATTTTAGCAACTTTTTCAGTGAAAAATGTTGCAAAGTCATTTGCTGACAGTGAAGTAGTTGATGGTGGTGGTGGAGGATTGAGGAGAGATTTGAAAGTAGAAAAAAGTTGTCTACTGTCAGTGGCGCTCTCAATCTTGCTTTGATAGAATGCCTTTTTTGCAAGTGTAACAGTGGATGAAAAGGATGACAGCAAAGACTGGTAGTTACTAAGATCATTTCCATCTTTGGATTTACGCCATTTCCTCTCAGCAGCTCTAAGTTCCTTTCGTACTGAGACTATACTGTTCGTCAGCCATGGATGGCGAGGTTTAGAACGAGTAGGTCTTGAGGAAAGAGGACATGCTGCATTCAGACAAGATGCCAGTGTAGAGCAGAGAGTCTTTGTAGCGTCATTAACCTCAAGTGTCAAGAATGAGCTAGGAGTAGGTAAAGCAGATGTTACTAATGTTGCAAAATGGTCACTTGAGAGGCTTCTGAGATTACGCCGGAACGAAATTATCGGAGGAGGAGCTGCTGGGTTATCCAGGAGACACACAGAGAATCTGATAAAGTGATGATCCGATACATGTAATGGATTAACCAAAACTTTGTCTGTATTACAGTTACGTACCAGAATTAAATCAAGATCTTTACCAGCCTTGTGAGTAGGAGGACTGTGGACACGTGTGATATTAAATGAGGAGAGTAAGGACAGGAAGTCAATTGCAGACGAGTTATCCAAATGAATATTAAAATCGCCAAGGATTAATAATGGGCATGCATCCATTGGAATAGCAGACAGTAGAATGTCCAACTCGTTCACAAAGTTCCCAAGTTGTCCTGGAGGGCGATAAATAACCACCAAGTATAATTTGTATGGTTCAGTTATCATGATGGCATGATATTCAAACGAGTTGTGGACCTGAGCAGGCAGCAACTGTGTAAACCTCCAATCATCAGAGACGAGAAAGCCTGTCCCGCCTCCTCTACCAGATGAACGACTGGTATGCGAAAAAGCATAACTGGTCGACAACGCTGCAGGCGTGGCAGTATTCTCCGGCCTAATCCACGTCTCTGTAAGCGCAAGCAATTGAAGAGATAACTGTGAGGCCAGAGCAGGAATGAAGTCCGCTTTATTCACTGCAGATTGGCAATTCCACAACCCTACAGAAAAAGTAGGACAAGCCTGCTGAACTGATTGTTGCCTTTCAACACCAGTACGCTTATTAACCTGACCGGATACAGGGATATGTTGAAGGCACATTATTAGAAGGATTGTCAGCTAACAAGACAAGGTGAGACAAGAGTGAAACTTATCTGAGAGGTGCCTTGCTTGTGTCCTTGCTCGGTGGACTCGTCGCAGGTAGACTCGATTCGTCTTGACACGAGTAAGTCTTGACACGAGGACGGCTGCACACGAGCGCTGACGCCTCCGCTGACGCTCCAGCACAATAACCACTTTAAATGCTAGTCCTAATTGATCACGCGGAAAACCACCCCCTCTAAAAACTCACGACACCAAGGCCAGTCTAAGCGCAATTAAACAGACAGCCGTAATGAAAACAATATCAACTACCACTACCCACTACGGCTAATAACTAGTTTACCAACTTGTAACTATGACAACTACATAAACAAATCCCTTAACAACACGAGACTCCCATACAATTAAAACTTACAGCAAGTGCGGACGCAGCTCCAGAAAAAAACCAGTTGAGTTCAGTAAAGCTAACGTTAACAATCTACTTAGTCCAGCTACACTTAAAAACACCACCCCCTCTAAAAACTCACGACACCAAGGCCAGTTACAATTACAATACAACCATATTATCGTTTTCGGGTCAAATGGCATTTTAAATGGGAGTCGTAGGGGCACTAGCCTACTATTTTGATGCATGAATCAAAATCATCATGTATCAAAATAGTTCTGCCCCTACGACTCCCATTCAAAATGGCATTTGACCCAGAAACGACAATACAGTCAAGCTTAATGGTGGCGCTTCTAACTTAATTATGCTTTCAAACTAAAGTTTGACTCAGGTACATTCACAAAAAGACTCTAGGTTGCATTTTGGCTTGAGTTATGCTTTAAGAGTAATGGGGCAAGGTCCTGGATGAAGAATATTTACCTTTACTGCTGATTAATTGAGGCGTTCAGACATCTCGGTTTCAAAAATGTCCAGGAACACCTGTAAAAACATAGTTGGATACAGATTAAAACTAGGTAAATTACAAACACTACCATGAAATGAATATGAATGCTCTGTCAAACACGAATAATTAAAAAAAATCTAAATCTATGCATAAGGCCATCCTTAAAAATATTTTTGTTTGCAGTAACCCGACCGACCCTGTCAATTTAGAACCGACCCAAATATTTATTTTTTTCCCCTTTTAGTCCGACCGACTTGCCGGTTGTAAACTTGCGTTAATACCGACCGATTGTTTTTTTTTTACTCTAAACAACCAATACAAATGCAATAAAATAATATTTCTTTTAGAAGGCCCAAGTATTGTGAATATAAATTGCCTACATGCAAACGTGGCTCACTTAAATAAAACCCTGTGGCGTCATCTCTACACCATTGGTTTTACGCATGTCACACTATGGCCTACGCTTCGTTTCATTCACACAAACTGATAACGCTTTTACTTGGCACGAAGTTCTGGAAGAACTGTGGCCAGATCTTTTCTCATCCCTTCTCCCCCTAGTCTAACGGTGACCGTGTCGGAGTATTGAAATTGGTTGTGGTCTATTCAGCATTTCTCAAAATATGGGTCCGCAACATGGAGACTGCTGGTCCGCGGAGTCGTGGAGTGAAATTAGGCCCGGTGCTTCATCTGATAATTTGCTGCGCAGTTGATCAAGAAACCGCGGATCGACGAAAAAAGAAAACAAACGTTTCTGCTATCGATGTCATTAAACATGGAGCCCTACAATTAAGTGGTGGTATGAGCATTCATTCAATGCGCGTCTGCGCGAGAGAAACTGAAACTAATCGATAACGTTGGTATCAAAGCTCCGCTTCAACCTGTTGGAAGGCTATTTATTTAACGAAACTTAATAGAACGACGTTGTTTTTTGGAACTTCCTTAGAAACAGAGCAGAGACTATATAATACACTGTATAGCATTGAGTATTGTATAGTCAAATTTCAATATAACGTGGCCAAGAGCTATTGTAGCCTTCTTTCTGGGTACATGTAGATGAGCCCTATGACCCCAAAGTCTGCCATGACCGGGCCTCAGGTCAAAGAAGTTTGAGAAAGGCTGGTCTATATAACCTGCATCAGAATGAGGTTTGCAATGGTGCGCCTGAATGCACGGGTTGAAGACCCAGTCAGTTACATCACGATATGCACATTTGTGTAAATTCATTCTTACATAATCACCATGACCAAAATTGTACTTTTTTTTTTACTTTGAATCTTGAAAAAAAAATATTGACCTACCTACCGACCCATTTTTATTTTTTTTTGGCTGTTACTGCAAACAAAAATATTTTTAAGGATGGCCTAAACCAAGGCATAATATCAATCATGTAGCCTAAGCTTCACAGCACTAACTTAGTAGAACACCAGGTTTAATTCCCCCTCTAATATCAATGGTGGGAAAAAACGTTCTACTTCATAAAATGCATGTAATTTGTCCTGTAGACTCATTTTAAAAGACGTCTCCACAATTAGAGAAAAAAACAGCTACAATGTCATTAGCATGCCTAATGAATGTGAAGTGTGACTAACCACAAGTAAACTGTAGTAAACTGTCCTTTAGATGCCCTTTCTGTGTGTGTGTTAAAAATAAAAATGTCTTTGTGACGTACATGGTCCTCGTTCTGTATAGGGGAAGCAAACAAACATACCGACCAATCAACACAGGACCACTGTGGTAAGAAAAGGTGCAGTTTGATTGGCTGTTGAGCTCAAACATCAAACAGCCTCTTGCCGAAATCGTGCACTCTTATAACTTGTGTTGTTTTTAACACATCTCTATGTTCAAATAGGGACAACACTGTTTGTGTTGTTTCTAACACATTGCTTTTGTAATATTGTATACACTCTTACAACAAATGTGTTGAAAATTACACAACTTGTGTTGTTTTTTTAACACATCTCTATGTCCAGATAGGGACAACACATTCATTTTAAGAGTATGCATTCTACTTTGAAAGCCAAGTGCTGTTGATGGATCTGTGGTCAGTGGAGGGGTGAAAACACCAATGGGGAGATAATGAGTTTAGGCCATTAGTCCCGCTGGCCCAAGAAAGTAGAAAATCTGATTTAGCACGCTTCACGACCAGTGTTTGTGTTTGCAACGGAGCAGATCAATACAGAGTCAAAGCTTGTTTCTGATTACAAACGTTGGAAAAGAAGAGTAATTTTGCCGTAATGAAATGGAATTGTGCATTTCTTTCTCTCTCTCTCTCTCTACCACTCATGGTACACAAAAATAATGTTTGACTACATTTGTTCCCAATGGGGCTCTAAACTCTTTATGTATTTAATCACATGACAAATGCACTTTTATCCCGTTTTGGCTGACTGAGTCCCAGGCTCAGTCCAAGCACACAGACACTGATGAACTGCTACTACTACAATCATAATGAACAGACGCGCGTGTCCATAAGAGAGGCAGATATAATAACGGTACAAACAAATTGCTTGTTAGCTATCTTATTTGTAATATTAAATACATATTTGCAGATCACTGTAGCGAGTGGCTCATAGACATTACCCTACTTAGAGGTCAGAGACATGAAAAGCAGTCACATTTCACAGACCACTTCACCAGTCTCAATGACAATATAAAGAGTTTCCTTGTATACATTTTGCAAAAATATAGTTGCATATTATGCATAGTGACATTTAGAGTCATTACCAGTGTATTATTATGGATGGATAGTTTGTTATAAAAAAATATGGTCCTCTTTCTGTCTGGCCCTTTCTCCCTCTCTATCTTTCTCTCTCCTTTCTCTCTCTCTAACTACACCCTTTCCCAGGTAACGTGTTTGTGGTGAGTCTGGCGTTTGCTGATCTGCTGGTGGCCTTCTACCCCTACCCATTGGTGCTGTATGCAATCTTCCACGATGGCTGGTCACTGGGGGACACGCAGTGCAAGGTCTGTTCCCTCATACTTTGGCGCATCATCAAATGCTTCATTGCTGGTAAAATCTGAGACTCTGCAGAATTCTCTGAAACAGTCAGAGTGACTGTGTGATGTACTGGTAAAGAATTAAGGAGGCTTGAATGTTGTTTTCTTTCAGCCGGTAACATACATCTCTGGAACTGCTCACATTTGGGCCCTCTAGGTCACCTAAGTAGCCTTGAAACACAATTTAGACCTGGAACTAGATCTTGTGAAGCTGTAACTCAAAGTAGATCATTGTAAAATATGGATTTTTCACAAATTTATTTGTGTGGGAATACCAAGCATTTTGCTCAGTGTCCTTTTTGGAAAACTTTTAGGCACAGTAGCAGATTCATGTGAAATAATGCTTCTTTCATTCTATGACAGTCGCTGTCATGTAATCTTGATACAAACAAGAAACTCCAGAGGGTTAGCTTTCATGAAGATTAGATATTCCTTCAGAGGAAAACTTGTTCGGGAACGTGCTTCACCTACCCTCGTTATAGGCACAAATTTATTTCATTGTTTGGGATAACATTTTGGGAATGGTGGTAGAAGTTTGCCCCGTATCTTGAAGTCCTAGGCTATAATGTGATGTTCATATGTGATAATAAACAATGCGAATCAATATTGAGTAAGGATTCACTTTAGGCTACACAAATAATGATCATTGGACATGCTGTATTAGGCTTTTAAGTGCGCAATATATAGGCTATCCAATTAAAATGACTGTAATTAGACATGGGACGTAAGAAACTTGTGGATAGCTGGGATTTTTGCTGCACCCAGTGTAAGCTTGTTTTTGCAGCTTGTTAAACCTACATTTGTAGGCAGACGAAATGAAGGCAACGCAAATGAATAACATCCCACAAAGCCGAGAAATGATCGAACTTGGTGAACGGTGCGCGGAACCGTCGCCTTGGATCGACAAAGCAGGGTGCTGACCTTGTGGGTTTGTGGACACACTACTGACCACCACCTCGATGGTCTCTGGGTCTTCAGGTGTCCTTTGTTGAAAACCCGACTGTCGCTGGCGTTGGGGGCAGTGGCGCTGTACATGTCCCGCCACTCCACAATCCTGGCATATGGGACGCCTCTCCTCACCCCAGCTGTAGCGAGGAAGAGCTCTGGCTGCCCTGTCCCCACCACAAACTGGTCCTGGCTTGGGTACTGATCGGGTTTGGGTGTTATCCAGGGTGGCTGCTGCCATTGGTATTGGAGCTGGTCGGGGCGCGGTTCCTCTAGTAGCTGGGCTCCTAGGGCCTTGACCTGGTCTGCCAAGTCCTGTTGTAGCTCTAGTCGTAGACTCTCCCTCGATTGTTCCATGGTCTTCTCTTCCCGCTTTAGCCGGTCCCTAGAGGATTCTGGAAGGGCAGAGTTGAACCGTATAGCATTAGTTTGCACAGTATCCGTGGACTCACCTAGCTCCTCCTCTAAAGCTTGTGCCTCAGCGGCAATCACTTTGAAGCTTTGTTGGGGATGTCTTCGCAGATGTCATTGTAGTTCCACTCTCACCGAACCCTCCTGCAAGGCCAAGACAAACTGGTCAAGCATTAAGTCGTCTTCTCCCCCTGCTGCTGCTGGTTCCACTTGATGCCATCTAGCGTGGCATTCCCGCAGGAACAAGAGAAATGCCCCTATGCCTTCATCAGGGGCCTGGCAGCATTTGAAAAAGGCAGCTTGAATCTGAGCATTGCTGGTTGACTCACCGTAGACCAATTCTAAAGCTTGTAAAATTTTGTTGCCACGGTTTCTTTGGGTTTGTTCGAGCAAGGCAATTTCTCGTCGCGCTTCTCCATCCAGGGCACTGAAGACAAAGTCGGCCTGTTGGGCATCAGACAATGGCTGGGCTCATAGCATGGCCTCTACTTGGTGCTGCCAGTTTCCAAACTGTCGCTGCGAGATGCCTGAGGAGAAGAGAGGCAGACAATCAGTGATCAGAGAGCTCAGAAGACCAAATTATGTATCCTACGTGCTCACACAGACAGTAATGCTCACATTCCTTATGTTTATGTTTAGAGAGTGTTGAACTGGGTTCGATCTTTAACTTCTGGCTACAGCTCGCTCGCGACCAGAACTGAAGGCAGAGAGAGGAGTAGAAAGGCAGGCACAGAGGCGACCAGAAGCACAACATCAACTCGGAATATAAACACACACGTACAGTACACACGCACACACAGGTGTTTTCACATTCATTTAGAAGGAGGATAGCGAGCGTTGTATCCGATCGACTCAGGATATATATCCGGCGGTTCATTCGTCTCCGGATCGGCCAGCCGGTGTAATAGGCTACTCTCCTCGGTTCTGCAGATGACCTGGGGCTATGAACAGTGCTTCCCTGCCGTGTGTTTTTTTTTACACCCTCATATCACCAGTCTTAAATAGTCTGTTCAATTAGTCAGGGGAGGCAGGGCTTGAGACAAGTAATACAGCTCAGCTGGGAAGCAAGGGGTTGTCCACCCATAGGATAGGATAGGGCATTGTAGTGAGAGTCAGGATAATGGTACAATCAATCAATTAATTACCCAAAGTGCACATCATAACCACACATGTGAATGGCATCAAGCATAAAATCCACAACCCACAAGGAATTGATAAACTAAGTGTCCTACAAAGCTCACAAACAGTATAGCATCATGTCACAGTGAAGCACAGCAAATCATGAAAACACACATTAAGAGCCCCTTAGGTCATTCACACCCCCGTACCAATAAACTACCCTGCTCCCAATGGCAAGGATGTCCTGACATTTCCTCATAAGTGGGTGCAGTGAAGGAGTCACCAAACAACAATTTGATACCCATGCAGAAACATGATAATGACCATGACAATGATGGCCCTCAAGAGGTCTCATTACAACATCCTGCCCACTGCCTAATATGAGTCTGACACCTCTGGTCTAGATGAACTGCAGTCGTGGCTGAAATTGTCAGTACCCTCCCACAAGGAAAGAAAAACTCAAATTTCTTTCTTTGAACTGTTAAATGTAAACAGCATTCATCATTATTTATTCCATGTTACTGCAAACTAGACTTCGATTTTGACTCCTCATTCAACAGAATATTTTCAATATGGCATAGACAGAAATTATGGTACCCTTCACCTAACAGGGTGTTGCACAATTTTTAGAGGCAATCACTTCCAATGAATGCTTTCTGATGAATAGTTTCGCCCTCTTTGCAGTATTGCCCACTTTGTCCTCCATGGCAGCATGGCAAATATGGCATTCTTTTCTTGATCTGTGAACATACGGTATATGTGACTTGTAAAGAAGTGCCAGCCTTGTCTCATAAGTCCAAAGGACATTTCTCTCACAATATTTTCTAAGCCTCAAATCACTAATATATATGATGTATCTGGTAAAAAAGGGTCATAACTTAGTCTAGGGTAGAATTGTTTAGGTTTGCAAATAATGATATCCAAGTGTTATAATCTTATATTAAGATAAAAAATCTAGTTAGTATTGTTTTTAGTATAAAGATACTACTTTGAGCTTTCTTGTAAGATTATTTGACTTAAAATAAGTCAAAATCTTCTTAAATTAAGACATAAAAACAAGTAAATGTATCTGCCAGTGGAGTAAGTAAATTTACCTTAAATTGTTTTCAATCTTAAATTAAGATAAAATGACTTACTCTACTGGCAGATAAATTTACTTGTTTTTATGTCTTAATTTTCAAAAGATTTTGACTTATTTTGAGTCAAATGGTCCGTGTAATGCTTTGCAGTGCTATGTTCTATTTGCAGAATTCACATGAAAAAATATAAAAATAGGCTTAAAAATCCATTATCCATTCTTTAGGAAGGCCCAGTAAATGGGTTATTGTTGCTTATTTTGATTTTCAATTGAGCACAGTTACGTTTTTCTGTTCAGAAGTTAAAAATTGAAATGATGCGTCAATTTTATAATTTTTATTTTTTGCCCTTGTGGTTGGACTGAACCACGAGCACCGGGGAGAGAACACCATCTAGCTGGGCCAGGCTAGATGGTGGAAGAGAGCGCCGCCTGAAGTTGTTTGTGATTTTGACTCATTACTTTAGAGATTAATAACTAAAACTTTTTGGGAGAAGGCACGTTAAACATAACTTTCAGCCTATGTTGAACATATGTAGCCTATATTTGAATACCATGGCTATGCCATACCATAGCAAATAATTCCCCAAAGCAGAATGCTTTGCCATCGACGTCAGTGTTGGCTATACCGGGCTATACAGGCTACCCCATGCAGCTGTTTGACATGACATTTTTGCTTATTTAACGCTTTACGCTAGACTAGGTTTCATTAGGCTAAACGAAGACACAACAGTGAGCCTAATTTATCTGTTTACCCATGTATTAATTTCAACAGCAAATAGCCTACATTGGCCTGTAGGCTACTAGGGCTCAAGTCCATTGGTAATGCTCATGTAGGTCTTCAAAGCCTCCCAGAGTAGGCTAGAACACGTAGGCCTACTCATAAGTGTCAGGACCTGGTCAGGACGCAGCAATGTCTCCCTCTGCATCTGAAGTTCTGATCTTGAGCTGACATTATCAATCGCTTGGCATCTTGATGCAAGCTGAATGCAAGCTGATCACATTTGGTGAAATGTGATCACCAACACCGCGCGCCAATATGCATCAAGTCACCCCCCCCCCACACACACACACACACACACACACACGCGTGGTTCAGCCCAACAAAAACAGGAAAAAAAGGGCAAAAATCCAATATTAACTGAATTTTACTTTTGTTTCCAATCCAGTTTCTGTTTTCTTTATCTTGCGTGACTAATGACACATTTGGAAAATAGCAGCCATTATCTATTTGCTGACCAGTTAAAAAAAATGAAAATTGGATTATTAAACACATTTTTTATTTGGATCAGATGGATGGAGCAAATAGAACGAAGCACTGCACAGTGTTACACGGACCCTTTGAGGCCTAGGCTATTTTCAGTGTAATTTTACTATTGAGCTCTTTGGCCATTGTAAGGGCCATCTATAGTTAGTTATAGGGCTATGCTATATCGTTTTCAAGACAGTGGCTACCCATATCTGCAAAAGTATGATGTGATCATATGATGTTATGTCAAGGAAAATTACTTTATGTCTCATGATTGTTACATTCATGTCACCTGAAGCATGATAGTAGAAATATCTATTCAAAAGCACAGTTGATGCATGCTATGATCAACTTTTGCTTCTTTGATATGGAAACCAAGTTAATTATTTTGGGCTATAACATTAGAATTTCAGTTCAAACTTGGATACCATGTGGAGATGTGCTGCAATTTCAAAACTCGGGAACGGCTTAGCCCAGTGTTGTAGTCAAGTCACTATGCCTCGAGTCCGAGTCCAGGTTCGAATCCCCAGTGTTCAAGTCCGAGTCAAGTCCAAGTCATTAAAAAAAATTCCAAGTCAAGTCCGAGTCGAGTCCACTACTCATCCGAGTCAAGTCCGAGTCGAGTCACTATTGATCCACGTCGAGTCCGAGTCGAGTCCCTATTGATCAAGTCGAGTCCAAGTCCAGCACTAAAGTAAGTATAGCCTACATGTCGTTCCATTTTTTCCCATTGCAGATGAAATCCTTAAAAGCAAAACGGACAATCTTCTGTCTCCAAGCAGGGGTGCCATCACGGGATCAAAAGAGTATATATACTTACATCACTTGTGTGAAAGTAGTATTGCCAAATTTCTTGCCAAACCCAATGTGCTGTATTTATTATATCGGAGAGAATACCATAGCCTATAGGCCTACTCATAATAAATAAGCAATCCACATCCCAATCACACAGGCCATTAAGTCACATTATGCTGTTACTGACTGCTGACAATTGTATAGGCAGTGTTGTAGAAGTTCATACTTCACAAGAGCTAGATGGACGTTGGAGTAGGCCTATTTTGTAAGAGGTAGTGTGGATCATAAATAGCCTGACGAGCCAGACCCACATTAAAATGTAGGGTCTGGGCACTCACCGTTCGCAGTGCTCAGTCCGAGGGGCGGGATAATCCGTTGTCTTTCAAATTCCCTCTGCGCGCAATAGGACAGCGGCAGCGCTATGAGTCCCATGCGTTTCCGACCAGCGGAGCTAGTAAGCTAGTTCAAACGTTTGCCAACTTAATAAAAGCTTAACTCGTGTCACACTGTTCGCCAACAGCAACATCTATCTTATTTGTTTTCAAGTAGCAGGGAATTCAAGACAAACCGTTGCAACTCTGCCATCAATCATTATGTTAACCCCACCTAACGACTCTATACACGATTTCATTGGCCTGATTGAGTTTCGATTTCTGGAGCTCACAAGCCAACGGAGAGTTGCTAGACTAGCCCTGCCGCTAGGGGCGCGTCTAGATTTCTAGGCTAGATCATAAAAGGGCCTCCCCGGCATTTTTAAAAAATTCTGGCTGTTGAATAGCCTAGCCTACACAATTTTAGCGCAGTTTGGGAGGGGCAGAAACAGAGCAGGGTCCGTCTTGGTAGCTTCTTTCTGACTCCCGTGATGTGAACACCGGCTACCTGCAACTGCATAATGTTATCACTTCACTGACACTATGGAGACATATTTCACGTCAACAATAGAGATGAAAACTAGCTTTCGGTTAACCGAGATGCAGATCATCTGCTTAATTAATTTCTTTGCGCAACAGGCCACATTCTACGTTCATTTAAGCGAGATGAGTGAAATAAATGTTTTTTTTAAGGTGCCATCGCCATAGGCTACTATTTGCTACGATATTCACCTGTTAGAAATAGAACAAGTTTCTATTGACTTTTTTTTCGTGCAGTGGATTAGGCAAATCGCTCATTTGAACAGAAACAGTAATCCACTTCATTCGTGGTTTTAAATATACCTAGTTGTTTCTGGCCTACCCACGAGAGGTTCAGTTTGTCAGTTTCACTTGCGCAGACTTGCGTAGGCTACAGCCTAGGCCTACATTGAAACTCTACATGGATACTCTACTAGGCAATTTAATGTTATGCTTCTATATTTTATGACACCAAAATTAAGAAGTATGCTATATCTTGATCGGGAAAACTTTTAGTTTATTTTTCTTTCATCCGATAATAGCCTGCTGCAAATTAACAGACAGAAGCACGGCAGGGCACACCCCAAATGAAAATGAATGAATGGAACCTCGCTTCTCGCGTCAGTCAGGAAAAACACTGTTCACCAAGTCATGATCAGCTATCCAGCAGCAGTGTGTGATGTTTAGCCTAGGCTGAGTGTAATCTTAGGTAATGTCATGTCATGTATGAGAACTAATATTGCCTGGCAATACTACATTGAAATAGCGGCGGCCATGTCTCCAGGCATTTTGGAGTTAAAGTTAACGTTAGTTTGCTTTGCATGTGAACATGATGTAACTTGCGATGTATGACACGAAGCAGTAGCCTAACATTCCCTTGAACTAAAATTAGTAGCCTATTACAAATAATTTAGATATTAAAATCATTTAGCAAATTATAGCCTAATGACATACTACAATTATAGCCTTATGAATGATATATTACAAAAAAAAAAGTCGAGTCCTCGACGAGTCATCGCGAGTGCGAATACACGAGACCAAGTCCAAGTTCGAGTCATTTAGTGCTCAAGTCCAAGTCAAGTGTCACGAGTCTCTAAATTTAGCTAATGACTCGGACTCGAGTTCGAGTCTCGGACTCAAGTACTACAACACTGGCTTAGCCTACTGTACAGAAGAATGCTTAAATATCGTTGTGTCCGGTAAGGTCTGCTGGTTAATCTGATGGTTTGCCCTGTGTTGTGAAGCGTTTGTGAGATATACCATCGATTACTAATGGAGATGTTGTATGTCCAATGTTCTTTTTCTCGCGAACCGTTTATCACAGCAGCACCTAGCCGCTAATATCATTGGAAAGCTCCGTTCTGCTCTTTCTTGTGACATCTGTGTGATTTATGTGAGATAAGTAGGCTACTCCGTTAGCAATTTAACAGAGAATAATGAATGTGAATTTGGATGCATATTATTATTTTTAGGGTGGCTTTTGATCATCTTAGGGTGGCTTCTGATAGGCTTTACCTTTAACGCGCTTGTCTATAATTTTATTTCTGACCCCCCCCCCCCCCCCCCACCCCCACCAGGCAACTCTTTCCTTTGATTTCTCTGGTCCATGTTGATTTAGGTGCGCATAATGATACCAAACCGCAGGGTGACTACCTTTCTCCATTTAGATAGGCTGAATGATTAAGTGCAAGATCAAATTCATCTGCAATACTAATTACAGTGAGGCAGGTTGTTTTAAGCATGACTATAATTCACATAATTCATACCTGCCAACACTCCTGGGTTTCTTCCATATTTCAAGATAATCTCCCATTTTGCTATTTCTCCCAGAAAACCCCCTATAATTTGCATGGCCATCAAACTTTATTAAAAAATCACAGACCCATTTGTTTTGTCTGTTTAGTCTGACATTTCCCAGATTGCCAGATTGTGTGATACACCCTGCACATACAAATCACTCACGTCATTCATTTTCAACCCTTTTTGTCATAAAAGCTGGAAACCAAAAACCCAAATCAGGGAGCGTATCACATAAACTGTTATTGACTGTTATTGTTTTCAGTAAAGCACCAACTGAAATGCATTGTTGCAATTGAAGTGTAGTATGAAACATGTTAAATATACCAACATTTATCATGATGCAAGGTATGGCAAGCGTTTCACACCTCATCAATACACAACATCATGTAGCCAAGAACAAGTGGGCTATACAGTTCAAACAAGTAGTATAATACAGCTAAATGTTGACAGGTATGCAGTAACTTGTCATTATTGTAGGGCTACCAACAAATCTGTCTGGGCCATTCTAGAATATATACAGAAAATAAACAACTCTGTTTCATACCAAAGGCATGCATCTATAGGCCTACATGAGAAAATTGCTTTGACTTTCTTTACTTTTAAGGAAGAAATTAAGCATTCTCTCAATAATCTGTAAGGATACCAACTAGGGATGTCCGATATTGGCTTTTTTGCCGATATCCGATATGCCGTTATTGTCCAACTCTCAAATTTCGATTCCGATACCAGCCGATACCGATGTCGATATGTGGGTTATTTTTCCTCAAAACTAATTTAGGTAACATCACATATCTCCTGTTATGGAATTAACACAACATGCTTAATGTTATTGTGATGCCCCACTGGATGCATTCTTGAATGCAACAAGGCTTTCCAAATGTTAACATTGTCTGTGCAAAATAAGAAAAATACTTCAACTTAATTTAGGGAAAAAGTGCCATGTTTATTTTTTTTTTTTAAATTGTCTCAAACAACAGTTTGGATTACACTCTCCCTGAGATAATCTTGACAATGCCCACAACAAATAGGGCAAATTTGACTTCTTCACAAATTGTAAAACATTGTACCTGAACAACTATGTGCAACATAGCAGAATGTAAAGCCAACTAAAATAACAGGCATAGTGTATGACAGGCTACCCTTTTTCTGTGTTAAATGAGCCTGCATTTGTAGGATGTGTAATAAACCTAGAATGTGAGGTCAGACTGTTGTAACTAGAGGAAGGCTCTACAGAAAAAGTAGCACAGATGTATAAACAGTAATCTTTATTTAACACAATTCATGCAGCTACCAAACATGTCATGATTCATGAAGTCCTAAAACCAAATGCTATCAACCTGGGCGAACAACACACCACTATGAAGCCTGCTACACAGAAGACACCGCAATAAAGAGACCATACAAAAGCGATCACACACACAATAAATAGGCAAAAGCTATAGCACACACCACCCCCATAGGGCACTGCACAGGTTCACACTGCACTTTAAGATTCATACCAAAGACGGCGTCAGACTACAACATCGGATTTAGATCATCACAACCCTCCCACCCAATCATGAAATGGCTACTGCCAGGTTTAAAATAAGTTACACACACACACACACACACGAAAAGTTAATAAACACTTAACTCTCCCGGGATACAAGACCCTCCCCCGGGGTCTAGGCTTTGGCGCTGGTTGGCACAGGGAGAAAACAGACGCCAGTCCAGCGCTCGTGAGGCCTCCGAACAATAGCGGAACCGGAACGCCTCTTTCTTGAGAAGCAGCAACGCCTACGCACTCCTATGCCCGGCCTTATCTACAGGTTAGCCCGCTAAACTATCTTCGCCGCCGGCAGCCCTAAATAGCATACGAACGGCACCCACCCCCAAACCTTGAGTGCAGCTCGGCGTTAGCAACCACACGCCACTTCCCAGTTCAACTCACCCTTCGCTGTGCTCGTCCTTTTATGGCTATGCCTCTACGATACTCAACGATAATCACTGCTCCAAAGTTCCTGCTCATTCATGCTCATCAGTGGTCAGGTGCGAGCAATCAATCAACTCAACCCACTCTTCCCTCAGATCCCTCCCCCCACATACGACAGTCATAACAATACATTCATCCAACGTCATTTCATTACAGATGCTTCATGAACTGTTTCTTTAACTAAAACTCAATCACCTTAAAGCTACATTGTGTACTTTTTTGAGTTAATTCTTAGCAAAAACCCATTTGTTCTTTCAAAAATATGTGCTCATTCATGTGTAATTATTTCCACTTACTAATCAAAGTATTCTCGTAAGTGTAGAATCTGCTATTCCAAATACATACGCGCGAGTCGCGCAAATGGCTGAATCCATGTTGCGCCTCCATCTTTGAAATACATTCGCCAACGAGGGACATTCCTGGAAATTCAGCTCCGCCTTTCGCGCTTGTAGGCAACACTCATTGCATGATCAGTCTACTCGCGACTGCCGGCAGATTTGAAAGTCTGTTGAAAATGGAGGATTACAACTATTCTCGAGGACATGAAAAGGAGTCGCCAAGGAAGCGAAAAAGAGAATTAAAACGCCAACGCGACCGGAAAAACAACAGACCAAAGTCAATATTGGAGTGGCTTTTCTAAGATGGAAAGAGCTCGTGAGGAGCAAGGATTTTAAAAGGGACGCCGAAATTGCCTGCTTTCTCCTCGACAGGTAATTTGGCCTATTCGTGTAAACATACAGTCTATGGTGTAAATTCGAAGTTTTATAGTTGCTTGGCTTAGTATAGCATGGTTGTCCATAACGCTAGAATGACGTCTGGGATACTTTTCCTCGCGTCGATGAAAAAGGATTGTAACATAAATCTGCTATGACGGATCACAGGCAAAGGGCACTAAATTGTAGTTATTTTTCATTGCTTTTGCTTTGTAGCCTAAATATATCCTAATCTGATAATGCTAGTGTAGCCAATTCCAAGGGTGACGTTCACATCCTGAGGCCTGTCCTGTAGTCTTATTAATTGTAGACGTAGCCTACTAAATTGTCTGAACGTTTTTCACTGCATGAAAACAATTGTTGATTCTATGTGATTGTTGTTTGATAATAACTGAAAGTATATTTTTAATATCTTGGTGTTTACCATTTTATGTACTGTTATATGTTGTGAAACGCTCTGCTTATTCATTTCAGATGAGCATCTTGGCGCAATTGCAGAAGCCCCTGAAATTGAGAACCTTGAACAGAGGTAACCCATCAATGCTCATAATGTCTATACCCGATGACATTCTCTATTGTATATTTTCATGATATAAGCATTTATATATATTTTTTACAAAGCCTACATGACATGAGCATCGTGGAGGAGGATGTGGACGAAATTCAATGGTCTTGTTATGTGATGCACGTGCATGCCTTCATTGTAACCTTGCCTGTAACTCAGTCTAGGCAAAATAGCACTATACAGATTAGTAACAATATGTTTAACTATATAAAATGGCGTGTATGTCTAACGACACTGCATGTCTTCCACAGGATCAGCTTTCCAGGAGACTGCAAATTTAGAATGATGGCCCATGTTGCTTCAAAGGCACCATACAAAAAGGAAGGGTTCATGTGTAAATACCATAATTTGTTAATTTCTGTAAATAAATATATTGCAAATAACATTGTTGACCATGTTACTGTCATTTGGTGTTTCAAAATGGTAAATTACCACAACTCCTTTTTTAATTATAAGTTTGTGGATGTAATGTATGAGGTACAGCATGAACAGTCTCTTATCAATTCTAAAAGTTTTTATTTTCATGAAAGCAAAATATAGCGATGTACCGGTGTAAAATAAATTAAATACAGTTTTAAAAGGAACAGGCAGTACAAGAACACTAATACAAAACTATTTACAATAACACAACATTACAACATTATAGGAAGGTGAAATAAATTCCAGAGATGTCCCTGAGGGTCAGGGAATTTATCCCTTATCCTACACACACAGCTTGGGATCACTCTTCTATTACCCTGTCCTAGAGACCCATGCTGCCAGAAAATGAAATGTCTGTAGGTAGCATATCTGAACTCTATTGTCATCACCTGGCTCTCTTACATGGCCTAATGCTGTGATGTCTGTGATGTACTGCCTGTGAATCTGGAGAAAACCTTCATCTAGGCAGTGCTGTGTGTAGTGAGGCAGAAGGCTCACACAGGTGGCAGGGTTTTGTCCACAGCATTTTCTCTTCTGATCGATTGGCATGTCTCTGCAGTGTGTACAACTACACCAAGGCATCCCTGGCACAGGTGGGGGGACGACATGTCTGCACTGATGCATCAAACACCAGACCTGGCTGCCTCACTATAGCAACTGTGTGGTGAGGTTCCTGTGCTCTTGCAGGCTCATTCCATCCACAAGTCTGAAGAAATAAGACACAAGAAATAAGATCAGATAGGCTTGTTTAGGTAGCAAAGTTAGATTGTTAGCAGAGTAGTAGTAATAGTAGCCTACTCTGTGTCATTTTTCAAGTGTTCACACAAAATGATGAATACTATGTATGTGTATGGACAATGAAAAGGTGAAAATGTTGTGTAACATTTTCTATAGACCATAACGTAATTATGTGTCGTGATTTCACTGGGAGACAACTCGCATCATGCAGTTGACTGGCAACAGCTAGAAATTGCTACAAACAATTGAGATACAAACAGGCAGGGAAGCTACACCAAGCGCGTGACTAAAGCGTTCCGTTCACAACGCGTAAAATCAATTTTAGATGAATGGTCTATTTTTTTTCTGCAGCAGACGCAACGCAAACGAACGTGCCTGGTGCAGCTTCCGAGCTAATTTCGGTGTCATTGACATTGATACTGTTCAGAGAAATATATTAAAAACACAAACCTCCGTTGCTTCTCTCCTTTGTCTTTGAAGTTCTTCCAGTCTCTCCTCGTCATCTTTTGGAGTCTTACTTTTTCTTTGCCTAGGAGGTCTCATCGATCCTCTGCCACCGGCTCTTGGCTTTTCTTTACCTTTCCCTCTTCCTTTACCTTTCCCTTGCACCCCCGTTGCATCGACTGATCTCTGACTCCGCTCACTGAGAAAAATAGTAGGCTACGCTGTAAACATTGCCTTTACACTATTAATCTCGCACATACAGAATAACGATAGCACTGAATCTACTGTACTATAACATTAGCATGCATTCGTTTGGGAACCTGATAGCTGATGCTAGCAATGAAATAGTAGCCTACCAAAATAATGAAAACGTAAAACTAGGCTATTCACTTTACATAGAGGTCATACCCAACATGTTTACTGGCTATATAACTAAATGCAATGTGTAATTGTTTTCTAAAGTAACCTTATAACTGGAAGGAACACCGGACGAAGTCGTAGTACTGGAAGCAATGTTAACTTTGGCATGAAACGGCCACCGTAGGAGTTAAAATGCGCTCGGAATGGGAGGGGCTAGAAAGTAATATTCAGTTGGTTGTCATATAGAATTTCACCGCTAGATGGGAGAAGTTCTTACACAAGGTAGCTTTAATTGAATGAATGCACAAATATGAGTCACGGATGTCTGTTTTTACAGACAAGACAGACCCTCACTCTAAACCCGTCCTTCCTCATATACAGATATCTAGGCTATATTTAACATTTATTTTATATTTGGCCTGTTATGAAATCATGTACTGAACAATTTAAGCACAGCTCAGCTTTAAGAAACTCAAATAGCCTAGATGCATGCTTAGCATTTTGTGATCATGAAGGCTACTTTCACAAACTCTTATAGTCCGCTGTCCTCTGATTTACCGATATCTAGGCGACATTTGTAATATTTGTTTTGTATTTGGCCCGTTATGAAATAATGTGGAACAATTTAAACACCGTGTAAAACTTAAATCCCAAATTTGGAGACATCCATGTATGTTGAAATTTACTGCAAATTCAAAACGGGATTAGTCTGGAACGGCTAACTGTACAGGGGACTGCTTTACACCTTTCTGTTCGGTAAGGTCTGCTGTTTATTCTGATATATGGTTTGTCATGTGTTAAACGAAGGGTTCTGAAGTATTCCACCGAGATGAATGGGTAGGGAGATGGACGCAAAACCTTCGGTAGAATTTATGATTAAATTGAATGATATTATTTACTTTTCTCGCGAACCGTTCACCACAGCAATTAGCGGCTAACATCGATTAAAAGCTGAGAAAAAGCTCTTTCATGTGATAGTACTTGTGATGTCTGTGTGATGAGTAGGATGGGTTAATTTGGACGCACTTTCTTTCTTGCGCTGTCACTTTCTCCACTGCGTAATTTGGCCATAGGCCATAGGCTAAATATATATATCGCTATTAGTAGGACGCAAAGCAGAATATTTAAAGAAGGGGGCACCAATGCCACCATGGCCTGTAAACCTCTGATTTTCAAAGGGGCGTCACGGCCAACGCAAGGGGCTACTACGGCCACGAGCAAGTTTGTTACTGCAGCCATCCACGCTTGTTTGTATGCTTCAAGACGCAGATTGATGAGGTCATCATCTGTGCGCCGGTAAACGCTTCAGGAGCGCATAGGCACTATTTGGGTGTAACGCAAGCATTATGTTATCGGTTTTAAGGCAAAAAAAATCCGATAACGATATTAACAGATATTACATTTGTATGCTAATATCGGGCCGATAATATCGGTTGGCCGATATTATCGGACATCTCTAATACCAACACATTCAGTCATGATTGTATGTGGTCATCACTACTCATGGAATTCAATTCAGGGTTATTTTACATGAATTATCCTGTAAGACATTGAGTTTTTAAGGGGAACATACAAGAATCCATATTACCTCATGCATGCATATCATCATTAACTAAGCATTAGCTTCTCATGAGTTCATCATTTTTGTGCCCCCTCAGCTAGTGGTAAATACTGTAGGTCCTTCTTTAACACGGATGAAAGGCATGTTATTAAGGATGGCAACCCTAACTTTAGCCCTGAATTGAATTCCATGAATAATGAAGAACACATTTTGTTTGGCAGAAAAAGAAATAATCATGATCATGCTTAATAAATCATTATAATGATTATATAATGATGTACCCACCATAACTAATGCTTTAGTTGATTTGTTGTTCATGCATGAGGTCACACATGATAGACTATGAACTTGTGTAAATTCCTGATGATTCATGAGATACAAGGAATGATGCATGAATCATGAATTAATTCAGGCATAAATTCATGATAATTAATGTACCCTTACCGTAAAGTGTTACCAATAATAATAATAATAATAATAATAATAATATAAAAATTCAAAGGCACTTTGGATAAATGATAAATGTTTGAGTCTGAAGTCTTCTACAAAGAAATAGGACGAATAAAGTATCAGCATATTAATTACAGCAAAATCAAGAGAGAACTAAACAAGTGCATGAATACGCATATTGCAGTGCCCTTTCCCGTCTGATTCTATCCAATTGTACACCAGGTTGATTTAACCATGCTTGTCCTTGCTTTTTACACTGCAGGTAGATCAAACCCTGGCTGTCCATTCTCATAGCACTGTATCTAAATCTATGTCATAGTGTCCTTTCTAAAAGAAAAGTAAAACTTTCCCTGCCCGTCCTTGACTGTCAGTGTTAATAGTAGATCAGTCCAAATTAATCCAGACTGTCCTTTCTAATAGTACACCTGCCCAAATTAACACAGACTTCAGGTATATCTGACCTAGGCTATCCTTTCCAATAGTACACTAGGTCGCTCTAACCTTGACAACATTTAATGTTTTATTTCCATGCAATAAATGCATGCATGTTGGTGGTGATTCCAATCCCATCCCATTTATATCCTATCCCATCTCCCCTGTCATCCCCCTAACACACACACCAAGACCCCTGGCAGTTGGGTTAGCCCCTTGAGCCGTGGATCTGCCCAAGGTTTCTTCCTTGGTAAGGGAGTTTTTCCTTGCCCCTGTTGCTCTTGGGTGCTCCTTGTTGGTGCCCCCCACCCAATCCCAATCCTCCCCCACCTTTTTTATGCAGCTCTTGCCACTAAATCTACTAAACCCCTCTTCTACTGCACTTTTTACCCCCCCCCCCCCCATTAATGCACAAATAGGCTGACACCAAACATAATTTCACTGCATTTTTTACTTCCAGTAACTATATGCATGTGACAATAAACTTCCTTGTATCCTTGTATCCTTGTATTGTTTGGTACAGTAAGATGGTAGCTCAGTTCAGTGAAAAAGCAGAGAGAGGAGATTGATAAAGCACATCAACTACATGTAGTGCATACAGAACAGCACAGCCGTGTGGTTCCTCTTTGGTGGTGGGCCAGCAGGTGTTGAGTAATCTATTAGCAGAATGAAGGGAGGTGTTCCTAAAACAGGTGGTTTTGGCTGAAATGGACCTGGAGTCTGGATCTGGAGTAAAATATCAGCTTTCTGATAGTAAAATATGGGCTCAATCTAACACCTGTTGTGACAGCTAGCACTAACCCAACCTGTCCTGGCCTGTCTTCTCTTGTCCTCTTCTCTACTGTCTTGTTCTATCCTGACTAACCTCTCCTCTCCTTACCTGAGCTGTCCTTACTTGTGCCGTCTTCACCTGTCCTGTCCATACCCGTCCTGTCCTCTCCTGTCCTAATTGTCCTCTCCGTTCATGTCCTCTCTTCTCCTGTTCTTACCTGTGCTGTATTCACCTGTCCTGTCCATATCTGTCCTGTTCTTACCTGTCCTCTGCTGTCCATACCTGTCCTGTCCTTACCTGTCCTGTCCTTACCTGTCCTGTGCTGTCCTTACCTGTCCTCTGCTGTCCATACCTGTCCTGTCCTTACCTGTCCTGTGCTGTCCTTACCTGTCCTGTCCTTACCTGTCCTGTGCTGTCCTCACCTGTCCTCTGCTGTCCTTACCTGTCCTGTCCTGACTGTCCATTCCTGTTTTGCTCATTCTGACTATATATCCTCTCCTAACGTTCCTGTCCTTACCTGTCTCTCAGGTGAGTGGCTTTCTGATGGGCCTGAGTGTGATTGGCTCCATCTTCAACATCACGGCGATCGCCATCAACCGCTACTGCTACATCTGCCACAGCTTCGCCTACGGGCGCCTCTACAGCTACCGCAACACGCTCCTGCTGGTGGGTCTGGTGTGGACACTGACCGTGCTGGCCATCCTGCCTAACCTGTTCGTGGGCTCGCTGCAGTACGACCCGCGCGTCTACTCTTGCACCTTTGCGCAGACGGCCAGCGCCTCGTACACCATCGCCGTGGTGGTGGTGCACTTCCTGGTGCCCATTGCCGTGGTGACCTACTGCTACCTGCGCATCTGGATCCTGGTCATCCAGGTGCGTCGGAAGGTGAAAAGCAACGAGCGTCCGCGCCTGCGCCCGAGTGACCTGCGCAACTTCGTCACCATGTTCGTGGTATTCGTGCTCTTCGCCATCTGCTGGGCGCCACTCAACCTGATCGGGCTGGCCGTGGCCATCGACCCGCACCACATCGCACCGCAAATCCCCGAGTGGCTCTTCGTGGTCAGCTACTTCATGGCCTACTTCAATAGCTGCCTCAACGCCATCATCTACGGCCTGCTCAACCGCAACTTCCGCAGGGAGTACATGCGCATCGTCACGTCCATGTGGATACCACGCCTCTTCGTCACAGAGACCTCACGGGCAGCTACGGATGGGATGAGGAGCAAGCCTTCGCCTGCCATCAACAACAACGAATGAATCATGGGAAATGTAGTGTTTTTCTGAAACTTGGAAAAAGAAATCAGGAAATAATGACCTGACAAAAATACTGTTACATTTGTGAATATTGCCCCAGACTCCAATGACCTGGTGCCTGTTTGATTTATCCAGCACTCATGAAGTATCTCTTTTCATGTTCTCTGATTTTATGGTACTGTACATATGTTAGAGTTTGCGTTTACGGGAAACAACCTCACACAGTTTAGATGCTGCTGACATCCGACTTGTCATTGTGTAGATATCTTAGTAATCTTGACATGGAAAAGGATAACGACAGTTAACGGTTAATAGACAGATATATTATTGATAGAAATTCTTTCAAATGCATATGCACTGCCTTAAGTCCAGTCTTGTATATCAACCATCTCTTGTGTCTACTGTACTTGTTATACCTGACCCATGTGAAAAAGTGCCAAACCCACTACTCTTGACACCAAATCTCTTAAACTTGTGTGTGTGTGTGTGTGTGTGTCTGTCTGTGTGTGTGTGTGTGTGTGTGTTTGTGTGTGTGTGTGTGTGTGTGTGTGTGTGTGTGTGTGTGTGTGTGTGTGTGTGTGTGTGTGTGTATGTGTTGTGTATTGTGTATTTGTCAATGGGGACAACCCAGACCAACTTACTGTATTTTTGTAGGGCAATATTTTCTTTTCCCCTTTTGAGGCACCAGTAAATGATGCTGAATTTCATCAAATTTGCCCACGCACACTAGTGTGCTACCGTTAGCTGGTTACATTTGCATTCATTAGACTAACAGATGCTGAGAAGAGGCATAGCTGCCAAGAGACCTGAAACCAAACTCATTTGATACAACTTAAAAAAACAATCTTCAGATGTCTCAGAGACTCGGAAGTTCAGAGGATTTTTTTTCCCTATCATGATGTGGAGTCTAACATAATGCCCTGTCAAAGTTTCATTTACAAGAGAATCACTCTAATTTTATGTAAAATGTTACTTGCACAAGTCCATTGTTTGACAGAGAAATGAGGCCATGGTCACACCGTATTTTGAATGAATAATTACATTTGAATAATTTTAATTAATAATTTTCCAGAACCAATGCATTGTTTGTAGTGCATCATATCTGTGTTCATTAGGTGAAATTAATAATGAGTTGGGTTATTTCCAGGACATCTGGCTTTACTCTTTGTTTAGATGAAAGCCATTTACGACAAGGTCATCTCTTACATTTCAATTAGTTGATCAAATTAGCTTCTCAAAAATGGGCATCCTGTCCCCACAAAAAAAAGTGAGACTGGAGTCTGTCCTTCATGTTCACATTTTCCACTCCCAATTATTTTTATTTGTTGCCTCAGTTTTGCTCACATATTTGCACTTTGCGAAAGGCATAATGCCTCAAACAGAAAGTGTCTCGGAGGTGAGAAAAAAGAGAAAGAACAAGAGTTCACAGTTAAACACAGTAAGTTCTAATTATTTGGCAGATCGTTTTAAATTAATAAACGTCAGTCTTCACTGACAGTTGATAACATCTGTCTCCCAAACCCCTTGAGTACTGTGAACGAATAATAAAGAAACCATGTAATAAGCAGCAAGGTTAGGATAGAAATGACCCTTTTGCTAATTTGACTCGCATATCATTGATGATGGGATCTGGTAGGAACGACATTGACAGAGCACCCCAAGGACCATGATAGATGTTCGTGCTGGGATAAAGGAGGGTGATTAAGTTGAAATCCCGGCTGGTTTTTAACTTCAGACTTGCGGCTCATCAGAATGTTTGGGGAAGTACTTTAAAAGAAGGACGAGAAACGTTTTTCAATGAGCACTGGGTGCCTATGAAACTTAACTTAAGCGCAGTAAACCCTGCAATTCATAACTCAAATCGAGTGCTGTATGTCAGCTTGCTTTACATTATTTTTGTAATACCTGTTAGTTTTTACAAGTAATTACAAAAAAGCTGGTTTGGTTTACAGGGTATATTTGTTAACATACTTACAGATACTAGTCCCTGCAACATTCTTGTTTTTGTTTACAGTCAGATTAATGTTTCCCTTGAATTAGTAACAAAGGGTAATACATTTGACTACATACACTGCAAGGCCTCTGTCCATCCAGATATGCAACTATTTACGTAACTGGTCCAGACATGTTGCTGGTAATCTTACATGAACTTAGTATTAACAATGCATGCCTCAGGGTTTCAACTGAAAGTTTCAGAAGTTGTTAAGTAATGTTTGCCATATTATTTGTAAGAACAAACAAACCTTCATAAAAATGGAAACACTGCAACAATGCAAAACAACTCCAGATATGTGGACTGGGAAGGAAAGACACAACAGAATGTTATTTGGCATGTGACTTCAGGGGAATCAGCTCTTGCGTAATGCTCCTGTTTCGTGGTTTAATATGTTCGTGTGTAACAATGCCAGTGGATGAAGCTCTGCTGGCTTTGCACAGACCCGCTGTGGAGTATTGAATACCAGTATGATTAGCGATTTCAGGGTATTACGTCAGAGGACAAAGGGAATCTGCAAAAAAAATGACTTTTATTCTGGAAACACAGGAAAAGGCACGAAAAGTGGAGCTGTTGACGAAGAGAGAATGAGAGATGTTTGTTTTATGTTCTGGAGCAGGATGTTCATCTCAGTGTCATTCAGTTGTAATTTGTCAGCCATCACTGATACTCTTGCACAGGCATGCTGTCTAGATTTTCACGCTCCATAACAATCAAACCCCTGTGTTTTTCTGATTTCATGTCAAGCCTCAATTAAATGATGACAATGAACAGCATTGGTGTGAATTAGTTTATTTCTTTTAATCAGGGGTGGACAAAGAAGTACACAAATCCTGTACTCGAGTGAAAGTAGAGATACCCTTGGTAAAATATTACTCCAGTAAAAGGAAAGGATAAAACTACTGAAAAATTAATTTTCCCTTCTTCTGTGACTGCCGCTGTGTCTCCTGCATCTTCTCTGGGCTTGCCTGCTGCGTACAGTCGGCTAGACTGATGTGTATCTAAACCCGCCGTAGCTTGTCTGATGTCTGGGGAGGTGTTTATCAGCAGTGTGGCCCACATAATGCACCATCTCTTAAAATAACCCGGCCACCACTAGTTTGCATTTGGCCCGGGCTCTTCTCCGAGCTGCGCGTGAGAGAGGATGTGATTAGGAGAGAGTGGGCTGCTCCGGGCCCTCCCTGTGGAACTCTGGGAAATCTTCTGAATGTGATGGCGTTGCAGGAAATTACTAATTAATTTCTGACAAAGTTGCAGTTTATTTGTTTTGAATCGCCTACCAAGGCAAGGGTCACACTTCAGTTCCAATTAAAGGACCTGCTTTACTTCTTTATGGCAATTATGTAATTCTAACACACATTGATTTTGAATGATGTCCTATACATTTCTTTATTCATTTTGTAATATTTTCTGAGTTGAAATAAGGATTTATGTGCATTAAATAAGTTGATTTACACGCAAAAGTATCATTATGGAAAAACAGAACTTGAAAGAAAATGAGAGACGAGACAGATATCCAAAAAGACAGAGAGTCGACTCAATGGCAAATTAAATGTACAATACTGGGCAAACATGTTAGCCGTTTGTCCTTTGACACTGTTTTTCTTCTGCATTAATATATCTATATTTCTGAATTTTTAAAAATGTTTATGTATTCACTATGTATGTTGTTGAGAAGTGAATAAAAAAAAGATTTGCAGTCTGAAATTAAGACATTTTTTCTAAAGGTTTTTAGACCAACTGTTTTAGAAACTGGGATATTTACAGTAGTAGCCCTAGATGTAGGCTTCCAATTCACAGTGTTTCCGTAATGTTCCTCAGAAAGAGGATACTCTGTTAACTCAAACTCAAATCTCTACCTGCGCCTCTTGCAATGATGAGCTTGAAGATGCTGCACGTAAGCTTACTAGTGACAGAACACTATGCCGCAGGTGCACCAGTTATACTGTGTATGAGTGCTACAGTAGTTATCCTTTGGATGTAATAAATCAGATTGTCGAAGGCTGCCATTGACATTAACGCCTTTGGTGTTGACATAGCCTACCTATAAGATAAAAAAATGTCTGCTTCCAATGCCCATCTCGCAACATTTTTAAACCAAATTTCGCCGTTTGGAGAGAAGGGAGTCGCGAGCCTTGGCCCATGTTTTTTTGGGGGTCGCCAGACAAAATATTTAAAAACCACTGCTCTACAGTATTGTTTCAAATGTGCACAGTAGTGTATATATATGTCATGCGACAAATTATACATACAAACAAGATACTTGCATAAGGATTGCAGGTAAATTAACCACCTCCACCCACGGCTTTGACAATTAGACAAGCACTCTCAGCTGTACACTATGAGTCACCACACGTCAGAGAGGGCAACAGCCCTTACATGATGGCCTCCCTGATGCCTGATGCAAAACCCACACACGTCTCGTCTCCACGTCTGTGTGATGGGCGTCGGAGCCATTATACACCATTTAAATTGTTAGTTTGGACCCGCCCACTTTTGCCATCTTTCAGCATCTGTTTGCGTAAGCTTTTTTTTTTTACGCGCAGTTTGTAACACGCATTCTCCCATTCCGCTTCTGTCACACACACAGCGCACAAGTTCCAAATCAAGGCGGCCTTATGATTTATTTAAAATAGCACCAGACTCGCCTTGTGGAACATGGACTTTTTCATTGACCTTCGGAATGCCATTTAAATCCAGAAAGAACACCAGTCTTTGATTTTGAAAATGTAAGCATGGTGAACTGAATAGAGACGGCCTACAGTAAAATGGTGCGTCATCACATAGCAAAGAATTGACTTCACGAAATGTCACGTTTGCTTTGAGGTTTCTGCGAGTGAGGGGCTGCGACCGTTCTCCATTTAGGCTGCTGCAGCTGCTCTGTTCTGCTCCAATTTCGCTCCGATACCGCTCACACCACGAGTCTGAGGCATGCCCAAATCCACCCAGAATTCATGTATTGGCCATAGTAAGTTCATTGGAGATGGAGTCGCTAAATATTTTAGAAAGAAAACTTAAAGTAATAGGGCCTAAAAGCTGCAAGCACCCCCCGTACTCATATTGGTAGGGAGGAATTTAAAAAAGCAGGCCTACTACCTGTGCATCTAAGAGTTGAACAACTTAAGCTGAATCATATGTTTAACATTGTAAATGGTCAGGCTCCCAAATATTTAGGCTCTAATGTCACCATGGTCCACACACAGCATAGGCATAACACCAGGGCTAGCATCCGCTCCTGCTTAGTACCTAGAACTAATAATGCAGGTAAAAATAATTTCTTATACTGGTATCATGGCTTGGAATAGTTTGCCTACTGCTACAACTCCTAGCATCAAGGGGGATTTTTAAAAGACAGGTAAAGCAGATTTTATGGAATAAGGTGGATATGTATTGATCATTTCGATATTTTTTCTGCAGTTGTGTTTTCTTATTTATTGGTTATATGTTATGTCCCCCACCCCCCAGTCTGAGTATTGTCTGTTCCTTGTCTATTTGTTTCATGTGTTCAACATCAAGGACCATGCTGGAAATGTTTGTACTTTTGCATGTCATCCTTTGGATTCCTGTATATTTATTGTCTTGATCCTGAAATAAATCAAATCAAAATCAAATAGGGCCTACAAGCCCTACAAAGCAACTAGATACTAATAAACTAGTAGAGCAAGAACAACCATGTGGTGACACTGTTCCAGTGAATAAAGATTCATTTTGGAATGTAATCATGGACGGATTATGAACTTTCGGGCCCCTGCATGGGCCCAGATGTATTAAGGGCCCCCCACTAATTGTCGCATCTGCTTGCTGCTAGCTTGTTCGTTGTTGCACTATCGGTGTTGCATTATCTTTTACAAAATGTTCTATGAGTGAAATTGCCCAAGCTGGTTCCGAAGTAGTCATTGAATTAATAGCTTTATTTTGTCATATAGAAGTATCTAAATAACATGTTAAAATGTACCAGAATTCAGGAAGTTGTGTCTAGTCCAAAAACATTTTTCTGGGGGAGGACCCCCACTGAGATGTCCCACCCACTTTCAAAATGCCTCTGACTCCCATGTTCCACTCCCATGGGACATGCAGAGGGTAGCTCCCCCAATTTCCCTGAGCCGAGTGTCAAATCAAGTGCAACTCTGATAGCCCTTCATCCGCTTGAAAGAATTCTGTTGCTGCTGCTGCTGCTGCTGTTCCTGCTTGCGTCTGCTGTCTGTGCTGGACAACAATGCACCCGGTCATCTTGTGTAATCAGAGAAACACTTACCTTACCCCCACCTTTGACAGCCTGTCATCACTTCAAATACTGAGTCCGAGACCTGCCAACCCCATAGTTACCTCCGCTAAGTGGCCTATCTCTCTGCCGTACGTATTTTTGCCATCGAGTTCTGCAACCCCACCGCCACTTAAAGCACCAAAACTCCCACTCTGTCCATAATAGGCAACATAGGAGTGTGATAACATCTGTTTTCTCAAACATCTTGTGAGCTCTGAACTACTATTATTATAAAACCACTTGCATCAACTTCTGTCATCAAAAAAGTTCTTCAAAAGAATCAACAATCCTGGCTCCAAGAGATGACATTAACTACATATGTCAATGTCACTGCTAATGTTAGACAAACACTATGTGTTTCCTGTTACATCATTGAAATCCCCATCATAAAAGCCAATCACATAACCTCTTTATGTCTGTAAACGCTGTCTGCTACATCCTCCTAGGACTGAGCCCTTAAAGTGGCAGTCCTCTCCTGTCCAAAAAGCACTCACCCACACCACACCACACCACCCCCCAAACACACACTCCTCAGTCTCCCCCTAGTCACCACACACACACACACACACACACAAACACACACACACACACACACACACACACAAACACACACTCCCCAGTCTCCTCCCTGTCACCATTGTAAGCCTTGGGCCCAAGAGACAAGAGACGCATGACTCCTTAGGGTGTTCCAGTGCTGTTGTCACGGTAGCGTATAGTTCAGTGTGCACTTTAACAGCATGCACTCCTGCCGCCAAACGTGCACGCTAGATTTGGATGGTATGAGGAGCCAGTGCATCAATGCAGTGTGGGATCAAGCTTCATGTTCAATCTGTGAAATGCCTTTTAATTTGCCATATTGTTACATTACAGTGCTATAGTTATATAAATAAAATTGAAATTAATTGAATTGAATTGAATTGAATTGAATGAAACATCTCATGACGTTTGCACCCTTTGCATGACTTTTTTGTGTGTGCTTTGGGCATCCTCAGTGGAGTTTATGTTTCGTGATCCCCTTGCCTGACCTCATGAGCCCTGCTGTCTGTGGCAATGTCATCTTAATCTGGTTGCCTGATGTCATCATTCATCATCTCCATTGGCCGCTGTGTCCGTCGGTCTGTCTGTCAGTCATCCTGCCGCCATCACGCCACGTCATGCTTCTGACTCCTGACTAACTCCGGCATCACCCTTCCTGTTTGCCCTGTAAGGGGAAAAGGGGACTGATTCGCCAACATCTCAGGATGACAAAATCAGGCCACTAGTTATAGCCCATAGCCCTTGCTATAGCGCGACTGCAGCACAGAGTAAAATATGAGTGACAGAGAAAGACTGTTAAAGCTTGAGTTGTAGTTATTGCAAGTGTGAGAACTGAAAATGGTTTCGGTTAATCTTGCTTTCACAAAGTTTGGTAGAGTGGTTGTGTGCACATCCCACCTATCTTTAAGGCTTATTTACGCGTCTGTGTCAAATTGGCAGCTTGCCCGATCCGAGCCCTCCACCGTCGCACAACACGCACCTCCAAAAGATTCTAACCTCGCTTCAAGGCGACACAGACCGCAAGAACTGATTGGTAGACTCGCCCTGTGTGATGATAGCCAACTGCTTGGGGAGTAGCAATATGCTATTTCACTGACATAAGCTTTGCAGAAAATTTCGAAGACATATTCTTCGAAACTTCGAAACTTTGAACTTCGAAAGGGTCACACCGGCGTCGAGGCAATGGCGTAGTCAGTTATTGCATGGCGTCGACGCAGAAGCATAAATCAACCTTTAGGCCAGGTGCAGGACAAAGTAGACTATACGAGTATAAGCAAAAAGAGTGTCTGCACATCAGAGTAGCTCCCAAACTTTAATTAAAAAACGTTTCAGGCAACACGAAACCGCTGTCGGGTCGAAACGTTGACGTTTTCTTTAATTAAAGTTTGGGAGCTACTCGTGCAGACACTCACTTTTGTTTCACCTTTACCTTTTACCTCTCTCGCTTTTCCTTCAAAAAAAAAAAAAAACGTCAACATTTCGACCTGACAGGGTCTTCTTCAGACAACAAGAAGGTCGAAACGTTGACATTTTTTTAATTAAAGTCTGGGAGCTACTCTGGTGTGCAAACATTCCCTTTTGCTTAATCTGGCTTTCACTACATTTCCCAGAATGCATTGCTGTGGTAGTTTTAGGAGAGAGAAGAAGAGTTCTAAAAATGTAAAATGTTCCAGTAGGCGCTGGGGAACTGGTAAATCATCTCAGTTGGAACTCGTTTGTCTGTGATGTCATTATTCTTCAGAACCCCTCCTGAGGTTCTCAAAGTGTACATTAGGATTAATTGTATGGTTATAAGAGAGCAGAAAATAAAACTGCTGTTAAATACCGCAAAGAAATTTGTTCCACTTTGCTTAATTGCATAGTTCTAACACAGTAGCCTAATGGCAGCTTGGTAACTTAATTAACATTATGTCTGCATGTGGATATTTTATAATTACTATCATTGATCCATTTAGGATGCACAACTCCTGTCCTCCTCAGGGACCTATTCATCAACGTGGACAAACTCCTCCTCAGCCTTCCTGTTTCTGGGCTGAGAGGACTCCGTGTTCAGTAAACGGGGAGCAAGCTGAACCTCAGGCGGACTAGAGGGAGCTTATTTCAGACAACCTGCGTGTTACTCCTCCACACCTGCAGGTTCCGTTTTTCATTTCATTTAGTGGGTCTCCCTTCCCTCCCTCTCTCTCTCCGTACAGATAACACTTCCTCCCTCAGTCTGTGCTTTCCTTCAGCATGATCTCCACTCCACTCCCAAATTACCATCGACATCAATAATGTATCTGTCCATCTATCTGTCCATTTATCTATCCATCTATCTATCCATCCATCTATATATCTATCTAGCTATCTATCTATCTATCTATCCTCCTCTGTGGTCTTTTTCTCTCCTCTCTTCCCCTGCTCTCCTCTCTTCCTCATTTCTCAGGTTGATGTAGATGAAGCGAGAGCTCCTCTCTGGGGTTGGCTTTTCTGCATCTGTCAGCTTCTCAACTCTTCCATCCTTTTTTTCCCTCTCCTCTCCTCTCCTCTCCTCTTCTCTCCTCTTCTCTCTGACTCGCTCCCTGCCGACAGGGCACCTACCCCTGCCCAGCCTCGCCTTGGACATCTCAAAGGAAGCCCTGCAAGTTAAGACACTCTGCCAACTTCAATGAGCATCAGATGCCCGTCTGCTTTTTCCGTGTAGTTTTTCAGGGGGCTGACCGTAGCCAGGTCCAAACAACATGGAATTAGCGCTGCTGCACAGCAAACAAATGAGTTCTGCTTTTACTTTCTCTTCTCATGAACTCATGTATTTTAATACAGTAAACACAAAATACAAAGCACACACACACACACACACACACACACACACACACACACTCCACACTTTTATCTCCCTCTTCAGTCACTACCTTCTCCACCTCTCTACCTTTCCACCTCTCTACTTTTCTCTCATCACATCTTTGTCACCTCATATTTTTTTTTTCTGCAGCAAAGGTGTTAGCCAGCAACAATCAGTTCTCCACACCAAACACACACTCACCATGTATTACACAAAATACACACACACACACACACACACACACACACACACACACACATACACACACACACCCTATGTCATCATAACTACCAATAATAATTACCAAAAAACACACCCACCAAGCTCCAGGCGTGGGTCACATTCTGATGTTTCAGTTCACATCTAAACAGGGGGTTGTCATTGCCATAAGAAGCATTTTAATTTCTACTACACTCTGCCCAAAACAAAGGCAATTCAAGTCAAGTCAAGTCAAGTCATTTATTTATATAGCACATTTAAAAACAACAGGGGTTGAGCCAAAGTGCTGAACAAACACAAAGAAAAGGTTAGCTAATAAGTCATAACAACCATTGTAGGGGAGGATTTGATATGTGGAGGAAGGGTATTCCAGAGCTTTGGAGCAGCTACAGAAAAAGCTCGGTCGCCACGGGTTTTGAGGCGTGTACGTGGGACAGCAAGCAGTAGTTGGTCTTGTGACCTGAGTGACCTGGTAGTAGAGTGTGGGGGCAGAAGTTCAGAGATGTAAGGTGGGGCTAAACCTTTAAGGGCTTTAAAAACAAAAAGTAAAATTTTAAACTTAATCCTGAATTTGACCGGAAGCCAGTGTAGCTGAGCTAAAATTGGTGTTATGTGCTCACTTTTTTTGGTGTTGGTGAGGAGCCTAGCAGGAGCGTTTTTTACCAGCTGGAGTTTGTTTAGATTTGATTGTGAAATGCCAATGTACAGAGAATTGCAGTAATCTAAGCGGGAGGAGATGAAGGCATGGACAACGGTTTCAAGATCAGTTGCGGACAGAATAGGCTTTAGCTTGGCTATGGTTCTTAATTGGTAGAAACTGGCTTTGACTACACTGCTGACTTGCTTGTTAAAATTCAAGGACCCATCTAACTGAACGCCCAGGTTTTTGACTAGGTTATGCAGGTTAGGTGAGAGAGGACCAAGTGCGTTGCTTAAATTGGCGACAGAGGAGGGGGAGCCAAAGAGAATTATTTCTGTCTTGCTATCATTTAATTGCAAAAAGTTGCATGCCATCCAGGATTTGATATCCTCAAGACAGCTAAACAGTTTGTTGAGGGTGGAAGTGCAATTTGGACTGAAAGGCAGATAGAGCTGTGTGTCATCAGCATCAGGATGTTGTGCTTCTGGAGGATGGAGCCCAGGGGCAGCATGTAGAGGGAGAAGAGCAGGGGGCCTAGAATGAACCCTTGGGGGACACCATATTTACATGCAGCAATGGAGGAAGACTGGTTACCTACTTTGACACAAAAGGTTCTGTCCTCCAGATAGGACCTAAACCAGTTTAGGACTGAGCCTCGCAGTCCTACTTTGTCATGTAGGCGTGCCAGCAGAATGTTGTGGTCTATAGTGTCAAATGCAGCACTGAACTGAATTCAAACACTGCTATCATGAAACACTGAAGTTGAACAACTACTTTACAATACCATATGCACATCACAAAACCCAACGGAGAACATGAAAGTAGAAAACATCCTCTGATAAGGTTAGTGTGGGAGCCATTAGCTATTGTTGATGTTGTGGTGGTGGTCTACACTAGAGGGCAGTGTGCTTGTGTTACAGTAGCTAGGTCATAGGTCACGGTGGCACAGGCGCGCCAGGTAATTAATTCACAGGTGTAGCGGGGGGGGGGGTAATGATGCTAGGGTGGCGGGGAGATCGCACAGTTTTTACCGCTGGCATGGCACAGCTAGATTAGCCCTCACGTTTGCATATACTCTGAACTCTGTAAACTAGCTTTGTTATTAAATGGGAACATCACCCAAGGACTCTAAACGTTGTGGACTTCGATTTTATCCGAAGTGGACAGGCCTATAGCGCGTCAAAAACAGGATCTAGCCCTCACCCTGCCGAGTGTCTGATTCGTGGTAAGACAGTCACTACACAAGTAAAAACTTTGATCTCGTTGAGATGTCCTGGAAGAAGAACAAATTAAAATCTGGTCTCGTTTGGATACTTTGGAAGTTGGATTAATGTTCGATATCGTTTGGATACGTTGGAAGTTGGACAACAACTGGATTTCGCTGGAATACTTTGGAAGCTGAATAAGCAAACGGATTACTTTATCGAACTTGAAACCGCAGCATGGTAAAGCCATAAACTGGGTCATCCATCGCCAATCCTAAGGTAGGATAAATCTTTTTATCATCGACCGGCAAAGGAAAACTTGGACGTTCCTGATAAGCAGGTTACGAACTGAAAGACTGTTCAATTAAGACTTGTCGACTACGATGTTATAAAAAGACTGTTTTGAACGGCCTATTACCATACTGTGAGCTGCAAAGACATTTACGTCTGCACAACAATTGACGCAGTGTTAATAATATTGAGCATAGGTCACGTGTTGCCTAGGCAAACGGAGAGGCCGCATAGTCGACACATCGCAATAACAAGGCCCGTGAATCTTACAAAGTAATCTGTTGAAAATGAGTGACACACAAGGCAATGATGAAAATAAAGCTACAGAGTTGCAACGTGAGGGTAGCGAAAAAAGGACAAGAAAGCCTACCGCTAAAGGAATCGTTATAATAATTGAAAAGCTTCAAAAGGAAAGAAGTATGATTTAAAAAAAAACAAGCAAAATAAAAGCAGACATCGTCCCGTTTTTGTCTTCTGTTGAAAATGTTCCTGCAAATGTCACAAATGTTCAACAAAAGCTAAAAAGGTTTAAATCTCTATGTCAAAATGCCTTTGATCTTCACAACACATTGCTCACAGAGTTTTCTCTGCCTGAAGAGGAACAGAAAAGACAGGAAGAATGGTTTCAGTCAAAAAGGTCTGTTAATGATGCATTTGTTGAAGAAGTGTATAAATGGTTGAAGGAGATGGGAGCTTCATGTGATGATGAAAATGTGAATGATGCTGCTGACATTGTTGATGGTGGCGGTGATGGTGCTGTTTCTGATGATGATTGTGATGATGATGATGATGATGGTGATGATGATGGCCAGGGTGCACAACTAAAGGTGAAAAACAAAGATGCTCAATCTGTGTGTCAAGATGACATTAAGCCAGGGGACAGTGTGTCTAATGTGTCCAGCAAAAGATCAAGCAAACGAAGCCATGGCAGTTCCAGTGCATCTTCCGCACGGCTAAAGGCAAAGGCAGAAAGGGCAGCTTTGATGGAGAAGGCTGCTGCTTTACAAAGGAAGCATCAGCTTGAGGAACAAGAGGAGGAACTCCGATTGGAAAGAGTCAAGCTGAGGAAAAGGAAGGAACAGTTGGAACTTGATACACAAATTGCTATGGCCGCTGCAAGGCTTTCAGTACTGGAAGGCAGTGATGTGGGAATGGCTGCATCAGATGGAATGAACTCATACGCGAGTAAGGCACGTAAAGGGCAAAGTCTTGAACTTAATCCAAATGCAAGCACGTATGTTCCTAAACAAAGCACCATGACTACAAAACCAACCTCAAGAGAACCACCTGTGTCTCCTGCGCATGGTGAGGACCTTTTTGCACGCTCACAGGATCATGAACAGCGTCGTGTCATATCAACAAGGGATAGCACTTTCAGACTGCAGTCACAGCCACTCAATGGAATACATGGTACTGGCCGACAGCATGTTTGAAAATGTTCCTACAACCTTAATAACTGCGCCTGCTGGATCAGTAGCTGCACAAGAACAGCAATTGCACAGGCTTCAGCCAGCACAGAACACTCCACCAATGCAAAGCACTGTGGACCAGAATGCCATATGTGGAATCTTGCAAAAGCAGAATGAGATTACAGCAATGCTTGTGCAGCAACAAATGTCATCAAGTTTGCCACAGAAAGACATAGCCATATTCGATGGGGATCCATTGCAATTTCTTTCATTTGTTAGAGCTTTTGAACACTGTATTGAGGGGAGAACTAGCAGCTATCAAGACTGTCTGTACCTGTTAGAGCAATATACTACAGGGCAGCCTAGAGAGCTGGTTCGAAGTTGCCTACATATGGCATCACAGCAAGGATATCAAAGAGCAAAATGTCTTCTGAGAGAGCACTTTGGCAGTGAACAGAAGATAGCAACAGCCTACATGGACAAGGTGTTCGGATGGCCTGTCGTAAAGGCTGAGGATGTTAAGGCATTGCAAGAATTTGCACTTTTCCTAAGAGGATGCTGCAATGTTATGACTGAGATACAATGTATGGAGGAATTGAACATTCCATCAAATATGAAGAATGTGATAATGAAATGGCCGTACAGGCTGCGGGACAGATGGAGATCTACGGCCTGTGAGCTACAAGAGCGACGAGGCTATCGAGCCAACTTTCCTGATATGGTGAACTTTCTCGAGACTCAAGTCAAAATCTTGTCTCATCCACTTTTTGGTGATATTGCAGACACACAATCCAGCGCTTTGAAGGCTATGAATAGTAGTAGGCCAGTTTCCAGCAGTAATATCAAAGGAAGCAGTTTTGCAACTAACATTTTGGCGATGCCAAGCCAGCCCAGTGCTTCGAAGGAGTCAGGCTTAGAATTCTGTCACTATTGTAAGCAGCCTCATCTATTGCCCAAGTGTCCAGGCTTGAACAAAATTCCTCACAGGGAGAAGATTGAATTCTTGAGAGGAAAGGGTGTTTGCTTTGGCTGCTTGAAAGTGGGCCACATGAGCAAAGAGTGTAGAAGTCGTCTGACCTGTGATGAATGCAATCTGAAACATCCAACTATTTTGCACATCTACAATAAGGACAAGATGACCAAGACACAGGAAGTAGAAGTAAATAACGCACTGGTGTCGCTTCAGTCATGTGGTTGTACTGGGGCCGGAGATCAGCATTGTACTCTCTCCATCATTCCTGTACAGGTGAAATCTAAGAAAGGACACAAGGTGCTCAGGACATATGCCTTCTTGGACCCTGGAAGTACAGCAACATTTTGTACCAACAGTTTCTTGAAGAAGTTGAATCTGCAGGGTAAAAGGACCAACATTCTACTACGCACCATGGGCCAAGAGAAGGTTGTTGAAAGTCAAGTTGTTCCAGGTCTGGAGGTGTCCAAATTGGGTGGCAGTCAGTTCTTGGACCTCCCAGAGGTGTACACACAGGACGCAATTCCAGTGTCAAAGAGCAACATTCCTACCCAGCAAGACCTTGAGAAATGGGAATATTTGAGAGATGTTAAAATTCCAGAATTGGATGCAGATGTTGAAATCTTGATTGGGACCAATGCACCAAAATTGATGGAGCCCTGGGAAATTGTCAACAGCGAAGGTGGTGGACCCTATGCCGTGAGGACCCTATTGGGGTGGGTCATCAACGGTCCATTGAGAGGCAATAGTGGATGTTGCAAGAGAAGCTGCTCAACCGTCTATGCCAATAGGATATCCATTGCCAGGCTGGAGGAGCTGTTGGTTTCTCAGTACAACCAAGACTTTAATGAGAAGTCATTGGAGGAGAGGCAGGAGATGTCAAGGGAAGACCTGAGGTTCATGGAGGTCCTTGAGAAGTCCACACACTTGCAAGGAGGTCATTACTGCATGGATTTACCCTTTAAGACTGATGACATCACCATGCCAAATAACCGGTGCATAGTGGAACAGCGTGTTAACTGTCTAAAAAGAAAGTTTGAAAGGAACAAATCTTATCAGGAGGAGTATACAGCGTTTCTCTCACAGATGATTGACAGCGGATATGCTGAAGTGGTGCCTAAAGACCAGCTGGATTGTAAAGAAGGCCATGTGTGGTATCTCCCTCATCATGGGGTGTATCACCCAAGAAAGAAATCTCTAAGGGTGGTTTTTGACTGTGGAGCTGGATTTAAAGGAACATCCTTGAATTATCAGTTGTTGCAAGGTCCTGACTTTACCAATTCACTTTTTGGTGTTTTAACAAGATTCAGACAGGAGAGCATCGCCCTGATGACCGATGTCCAGGCTATGTTTCATCAAGTGAGGGTGTCGAAAAGACACATGGATTTCCTTCGCTTTCTATGTTGGCCAGAAGGAGATACGACACAAAGCCCAGTGGAACATAGAATGAAGGTGCACATCTTTGGAGCTGTCTCGTCACCAAGCTGTGCAAGCTACGCTTTAAGGAGAACTGCGGCAGACAACAAGAATGACTTTCAAGCTGAAGTGATTGAGACCATATACAACAACTTTTATGTGGATGATTGTCTAAAGTCATTGCCTTCAGAGAAGGAGGCTATAAAGTTGGTCGCAGATCTCACCGAGTTGTGCTCAAAGGGAGGATTTCGACTGCTCAAATGGACAAGTAACAGTCGGGCCGTATTGTCGTCCATTCCTGAAGAAAAGCGATCCAAAACAACCAGGCAGCTGCACTTGGAACAAGACCAGCTACCCATGGAGATGGCACTTGGACTGAATTGGTGTGCTGAAAGTGACACTTTTACATTTAAGCCTGCAGTGGAAAGACGGCCACATACTAGACGCGGAATTCTATCAATCGTTGGTTCCATATATGACCCATTGGTTTTTTTTATCTCCTTTCACCTTGCTGCCAAAGTTGCTGTTGCAAGAAATGTGCCGAAGAAACTTGTCTTGGGATGAGCCTATACCACAGACACTTCTACAACAATGGACCGGATGGCTGTCGGACTTGGAGAAGGTGGCGAAACTTAAGGTGAGCCGCTGTATCAAGCCAAGGGGCTTTGGAAGATCTGCCAGTGCACAGCTACATCATTTTGCTGATGCTAGCAGCTATGGTTATGGCACAGTGTCCTACCTAAGGCTGGGGAGTCAAGAGGAGCGAGCATGTTGCTTTTATGTCGGGCAAAGCCCGGGTTGCGCCATTAAAACAGACAACTATCCCTCGTCTTGAGCTCACGGCTGCAGTGTTGGCTGTTAAGGTCGATAGGATGTTGAAGAAGGAGCTGTCGCTGCAATTGGAGGAGTCACACTTCTGGACAGACAGTCAGACTGTGTTGAAATACATCAACAATGAAACTAAACGCTTTCATACCTTTGTTGCTAACAGAGTGGCTGCAATACGGGAAGCAACAAATCTCAGTCAGTGGAGGTATATCAGCTCCAAGAACAATCCCGCTGATGAAGCCTCCAGGGGTCTGAGTGTTGGAGGGTCCTGACTTTCTCCAAAGACCGGAAATGGATTGGCCAAGACCTTTGGAGCCGCAGCCCATCTCTTCAGACGACCCAGAGGTCAAAAGGGACATCCTAGTAAATGTGATTACACACACAGAAGATGCGACCTCTAAGCTCATGACTTACTTTTCTGACTGGTCTAAACTTAAAATCTCTGTAGCTTGGTACTTAAGGCTCAAATCTATTCTTTTGGAGCTGAGCAGAGAGAGGAAGTTGATTCTGGCTTCTTTAGATCCTACTGGCTCATCTTTGGAGGAGAGGATGAGAGAGGTTAGAGGAGCAATTGGCAAACAACCACTTTCTGTGAGTGAGCTCTCTAAAGCCGAATCTGCTATCATACATTTCAGTCAGCAAGTAACATTTCAGGAAGAAATCTCAATGTTGAAAAGTGGAGCATCTTTTGTGAAGAAAACAAGCAACATTTACAAATTAGATCCAGTGCTCAGTGACAATTTGTTGAGAGTAGGTGGAAGACTTGGCCGTGCAGCTTTGCCTGAAGAGCTCAAGCATCCTGCGATTCTCTGTAAGGGGCAACATATATCCAGTCTTATTCTGCGGTCCATACATCAACAGCTTGGGCATGCTGGACGGAACCATATGCTCTCGACTTTGCGGCGCAAGTATTGGGTTACCAACGCCAACTCTGCTTGCCGGAGAATAATATCTGAGTATGTGGTCTGTAGAAGGCATCACGGACAGCCAAGTGAGCAGAAGATGGCTGACCTGCCCAGTGAAAGAATAAGTCCAGATCTGCCTCCCTTCACCAACGTCAGGGTGGATTATTTCGGACCCATTGAAGTCAAGAGGGGGCGTGCTATGGCCAAAAGATATGGGGTCATCTTCACCTGTATGGCCAGTAGAGCTGTGCATTTGGAGGTTGCTTACACTCTGACCACGGATTCTTGTGTCAATGCTATTAGGAGATTCATTTGTCGAAGAGGTCAGATCTGCAGTCTAAGATCAGACAATGGTACCAACTTTGTTGGAGCAGAGCGAGAGTTAAGAGAAGCTTTAGCAGCCATTGATCACAGCAAGATTCATGGAGCTCTCATAAAAAGGGGCATCGATTGGATTTTTAACACCCCGGCTGCATCACATCATGGCGGCGTTTGGGAGCGCCTCATTAAGATAGTCAAGCGAGTTCTGTATTCTGTTCTGCAGCAACAGTCTTTGGATGACGAAAGCTTCCAAACCATTCTGTGTGAGGTGGAAGCCATGCTGAATGACCGTCCGATAACCAAGGTGTCTGACGATGTTAACGACTTGGAAGCGCTCACACCCAACCACATCCTTTTGCTGAAAGGAAAACCTGTTCTTGCCCCTGGAATCTTTCAAGAGAATGATCTTTACATTAGAAGACGATGGAGACAAGTTCAGTATCTTTCAAATCTGTTCTGGAAAAGGTGGATAAGGGAGTACCTGCCGCTGTTACAGGAACGGCAAAGGTGGGCGAGGCCGCGAAGAAGTTTTGTAATGGGAGACATTGTCATCATTATGGATCACACTGCTCCGCGTGGATCATGGATTATGGGAAGAGTGACAAAGACTTACCCAGACAAGAAGGGCTTCGTACGTGCCGTGCAGTTGAAGACTAAGACAGGGCAGTTGGAGCGCCCTATTTCCAAGCTTTTCCTGTTGCAAGAAGCTGTGTAATGGTCATGACCCAACGCTGGTTAACATCCAATCCAGAAGGAAGAAGACCTGAAGACATTTTTTGTGTGGCTCCCTGTTTTGTAGTTTAATTGGTCACACTTTCCCAATTAGGGGCCGGTGTGTGGGAGCCATTAGCTATTGTTGATGTTGTGGTGGTGGTCTACACTAGAGGGCAGTGTGCTTGTGTTACAGTAGCTAGGTCATAGGTCACGGTGGCACAGGCGCGCCAGGTATTTAATTCACAGGTGTAGTGGGGGGGTAATGATGCTAGGGTGGCGGGGAGATCGCACAGTTTTTACCGCTGGCACGGCACAGCTAGATTAGCCCTCACGTTTGCATATACTCTGAACTCTGTAAACTAGCTTTGCTATTAAATGGGAACATCACCCAAGGACTCTAAACGTTGTGGACTTCGATCCGAAGTGGACAGGCCTATAGCGCGTCAAAAACAGGATCTAGCCCTCACCCTGCCGAGTGTCTGATTCGTGGTAAGACAGTCACTACAGTTAGTATGAATGGCAGTGTGTGTGGTCTCTGCTAGAGTTCTCAACGGGTCGGGTCGGCCCGACAAACCCGACGGGACCCGCGGGTTCGGGCCGGGTTCGGGTCGAAAATATAAGCAAATGACTCGGGTCGGACCTCGGGCTTAATCTTTTTAATCAGTGAAAAAAAAACATCTATTACAGTAATCATCGCTGCTGCTGTTCACCGTAAAGAAAGTCTGGCTGCTGCTTGCAACGTGCATCATGTAGAGGGGCGGGGGTGACCTGATGCCGCTTCGTGCACGCCTTTAGCCTGGAGAAGAAGATGGAATTGGTGAAAAGTAAACTTGCAGCAGGTGAATTCACCGTCGCTACTACAGGAGTTGGAAAATCAGAGGTCTAGAAAGTGTTTGGAGTGGTGCTGGATTCTGATGGAAATTCTACAGGTTATGTCCTATGCTCAAAATGCAAAGTGCTGATGAAATATGTGACCCTGCAAGGCGAAACCAGTCGCTTTGGTAAAATGTACAAAATTAAGTTATTGTGCTCACAACGGCCATAAACTAAGCTTTCCAACGATATGTATATCGAGGGTATTGCAAAAAGTATCGCTAAGATAACCGCATCCAAAGTTGCCATGGTTCATCCGTCACGATACGCCAGAAGAGGAGAAAATCACCGTTTTAAGTAAATTGTCACGCTAATGTATTGAATCTTCACCTAAATAAAGTCAGGGTTCAACAGTCAAAACGTATGTTTTAGGTAGGGCCACGGGGCGTGTTCGGGCAGGTAATTCATGTTGATGTGTCGGGTTACATCGGGTCCGGGCTTTAAAGGGACACCAGGCAACGTTTTCGTGTTAATTAATCATCTTCGTAAGTCGGTATATGGTTAAATGACTCATTACGGGGCGAATGAAGGCTCTCTCGCCCGCCACTACTGCCTGTAGGAAGAATATCCCACTTGCAAGTTCGGTGTATCCTACCCGCCGACCGAAGCAGGATCAGTTTACAGCACAGAGGCAGGCTAACAAAACGCTAGAGATTGTTGCAAACGTGTGTATAATGGCAGAGCCGGCGAAGAAGCAGCGAAAACCCTTGACGGAAGACGCAAAGAAAAAGAAAAGAGCTTCAGACCGAGCGAGGGGGGAGTTTCGTAGAGAAAAAGCATCAGGCTTGCCTGGTGTCCCTTTAAAAGCCACGGGCCGGGTCGGGTCGGGTTGTAATTTTCAGGCCCGTTGAGAACTCTAGTCTCTGTTGTGTTGGTGGCCTCAGCTTTTAGTAGTGTAAGGCAGCATATGCCAGCACAGATGGCATCATAGGATTTATGTCCAGTAATGCATCTTCAGCCTGCATCACACATAAATCCACAGCTAAGGGGCCGGTCAGGCTCAATACCCGTGCAGACGTCAAGCGTCAAGGTGACCCTGCACCACAGAGGCCACATCTTAAATGATGCAGAGGATTATGTAACGGCATACGTGTCTGACGCAGAGTTCCACATTGTGGTAGAAGAACAGAGGAGGAAAGGGGAGTCCTCGGAAGGAACTGTGCTCCAGAACTTTAGACAAGATGCTGACTCAGTGTGTTGGTCAGATAGACTCCTATGCATAGGACTCCTGCTTGATATGTTGAATATGAATGCATATCATAGTTCCTTCGCTGTAAACCCAAACAGTTCTACTAACTGTTCTTATAAGTATCGTCGGTGTTGTATTTAAAACCTGGTAAGGTAATGTGACATATATTTGTATGTCTGGGTCACAGCAGTATCTGAAATAAAATTGCTCAATCCAACACCTTGGTTGACAATTGTTACTAACTGACTGTTACTAACTGACTACTAACATAACTTGAATGTGTGAGGACATGTAGACTGGAGCATGAAAAGAGTGTGTTTGGAACATGACAATAAATGTGTTTTTCCAGCTGATATTATTATACTTTTTTGTTATAATTTTTTCAGTCCAGTCTCATGAGCTATCCCGCTGGATTTGTGGAAGGCACCAAGCTATTTTCTTGGTCCTTTTAGAGATGTGCGATTGTACGGTAGAAAATGAGAAGTGCAGACTCAAACTAGTTAAGAGGTAATGGTAGAGGTTAAGATAATAAATGAACATGCCCGAGTGGTTATGTTTGTGATAAATGTGTATTTATATTTTTCTATCTTGTAGGCTCAAAAGGAAGCTGAGTGCTGTGGAAGTTCCTCCATCTTCATAGAAATCTAGATATGATGTATGCTGAAATAGTATTGATATGAACTTGAACTATGATTTTCCACAAATATATCACATTTCCTGCACATCTATAGATCATTGTTGGGAGGGCTTAGACTGCCGTGAACAAGTGGAAATATATTTCTACAATAATGATTACTTTTGTCTGGTCAATCAAGAAAGAACATGATGTCAACATGAGATGCACTCTGCCCCTTTGTGCACTTCCTGTCTCCCTGCTAGAGGATGATTCAGAGCTTTTCAAGATGGAAAAGTAAAATTTTTCCCAGAATGTATTTCAAAAAGTGAAACTCATAATTTAATTACACATAAGGTGAAATATTACAGTTAGAAATATTTCAGTTTAATTACACATATTAAATTTGTAGTACAGAAATGTCAACTTGAGAAGAGCTCTAATCAGCTAATTAAGTCAAAATATCGGCAGTGGTTTCCTGAGCCTTTAATTTCTCAGTCTGGGCAGGGCAATAGACCTTTCCACTATATTAAAAAAATAGATGCACCTGTAAAAACAAACTTGAATATGTCTTCCAGCATTTTACATAATAAAAACAAATATTGTATCGTTTTTTTTAAATTTCTGTCTTAACACAGAGGTCAAATTATATGCTGTATGCACAAAAAGGAGTTAATGGTTTCATTGAGGTTGAACACAGAAGGTGTTGAGCATATGATGAGCATGTACTTTATGACTTGCAACCTTGCTTCTGGAACTCTGCTGATAATTGGATTGATGATATTTTGCAGCAAGAAGAGGAGCCCGATACCAGTGACACTCCTCCTGTTACTTTCCTTACAACCGACACAGACCTCTTCAGCGCGTATAGGTCTTGTCGTTGATCTTGTTGTCGTTGATGTTGTAAAAAGCTTTCACTCTGATTGTTTTTTATGTATAGGGGTTTCAAGTACTGCTAATGATTGTGAGTACATTTAAAAAGGCTGTGTCCGTATGCCATAAACATGGTGTATATATTCATATCGAGCTGTAGAGGCATAAGCTATGCTCAGTGAGTTAACCTGGAAAAATATTTTTTTTCTTCTTTTTTTAACATTTTTTCAGCCTGATCGAGACTGATGACATTGAAGTATTTAATTGTGTTTTATGCAGTATGTTTCATCCCCTCATAATGGTTAATGCCTGCAATAAGGCAGGTTGTTTTTTAGCTTTCTGAATAAACAGGACTTTTTGGAGGCTGACTATATTTCTGAGAATTTATTTTAAATCCATTAATTAGGAGTAGATATCCATTCATGTTTTGTAGATTTAAGTGTACCATTACATTTATGAAGCTAAAGTTAAGTAGGTTAGCTTAGTTTCACTAAGTGTTAGTGAATGAAATTAATTTAGTTTGTAAAGGTTGAAAGCTAAAAGTATGAATATACTGTAATATAACATAGCAGTCAAGAAAACTTACATTTTATTGAAATAATAACCAAAAGAATGAGTAAATTGGAAATGTTAGTAAAGTCTACTTAAAAAAACATTTTACACTTTATGACAAGTAGTGCTGCCACTAACGACTAATTTTCTATCGACTAATCTAAACGACTATTTTTTTTAAAAAATCAAGTGTTTGTTATTTTGTTTTGTCCGTTTTATTTTGAACTCAACTAAAGGGAAAACGTAAAATATATACTGTATCACCCTACTTTTGTTAGTTTGTAAGTAAACTGTTCAAAAACATTCTATATTAATAAAAAACACCCATTTAAAATGCTACCTTCAGATCTAATGTCAGACCTTTGATAGACTTTATTTGTATGCCAGTGTTGCCATGGACATAGACAACTTCTTTGACCTGTGGCCCGGTCATGGCAGACTTTGGGGTCATAGGGCCCACCTACATGAACCCACCTCCCATCAAATTATCATTATATCACATCACAATTATTATTGTTATGCTATTGCTATACATGCACTTCAAAGCAGCTAACATTGTTTACAAAGTGCTAACATTGTTTACAAAAAGTTTGTGAAAACATACACATCAGAGGACTGCTTTACTAATGTAAAATATAATTACAATAGTTCCATTGCTTTTGCCTGGTTGCATGATAAAGACTTCTCAAAACAACAGCAATTATATGGGTGTCATCGTTTTGGGATGTTTCCCTCATGCAAGCATCATACACTGGTAGGCAAATGGAAAGAATATTGACATATTTAATTATGCCACAAGCTTTTGGCCACGTTATTCAAATTTGACTATACAATAGGCCTACTCGATAGTGTATTATAGTCTGTGCTCTGTTTTTATGGAAGTTGCACAAATCCACTAACCTGGCCCTAGCCAGATGAATGTCGTTCCGCTTAGCTCCGCCTAGCTTCACTCACATCCATCTGGAACCTCTTCCATTGAGAGTGATTTCTCCAACCAACTTTATGGTTTAGCCAATCAGGACGCAGGGCGGGAGTTTCATAGATGTGACATAGCGTAGAAGCGACTGTGAGACTGTTATCAGCGTCACGGGTTGGCTTCGATGTGAGTGGTTGAAGTAGCACGTCAATAGATGACGGACAAGTGGCTTATTCAATCATATGCAAGCATTTTTTGATTAGGTCCAGCCTTCTGAAGCAACACTTCAATGGATCGGTTCCAGATGGATGAGTGGAGCTAGGCGGAGCGAAATTCATCTGGCTAGGGCCAGGTTACAAATCCACATTGTTCTATTAAATGTAGTTTCATAATTAAATAGCCTTCCAACAGGTTGAATTGGAGCTTTGCTGTGGTTTCAGTTTCTATCGCGCATTGAATGAACGCTCATACCACAATTTAATTGTATGCCTCTATGTTTGATGACACAAAATTAGCAAGTATTTCCTACTGATTGCAGAAACGTTTGTTTTCTTTTTCTGTCAGTCCGCGGTGCCTTGATCAATTGCGCAGCAAATTATCAGACGAAGCCCCGGGAATAATTTCTCTCCGCGGCTCCGGACCAGCAGTGTCCACGTTACGGCCGGTGCTGGTCCGCGCGGCCCATAGTTCGAGAAACGCTGGACTTTGAAAGGCGACAGTAGTTGAGGACTTTGCAAATGAGCAACATCAGCATGTTCAAAACAAATAGGCTACAGGCACTTTGCGCGTCTTACCACATAGGTTACCTCACTTTATCAGTTGGCTTGAACGCTAAAAAAAATATGAGTCGTGACTTATTGACCATGGGAAATTACGCGCACCTTGATTGTTGATATCACTTTTGTATAAATGAATTACAGTAATGACAAGCCGTTGCGTTGTCAACGTGAGACACTCTTCACTTCATTTATTTCAATTTCCACAATACTACTGTATATTAGTCAGAGTCTGGACTAGCGTAACCTACTAGCTCCCCCCACTTAGCTCTGCCTAATAATGAATTGCGCTGAAAGCAGGCAGGCACGCAGTGTGCATAGCTGGGTTTAAATCATGACTGCCAAAGTCTTAGTAGCCTGTTTAACATCCAAAGACAGTCATTGTACTTTTCAAGAGTTAATAACATAGAGTTAATATAACAGTGAGCCGTTTGAGACCAAAAATAAATAGGTGGTCAATAGTAAAACGACTCTTCGACTAAAAAAATTGCCGTCGACTAATTTTCATGGTCGATTAGGTCGACTAAGTCGACTAATCGCGGCAGCACTAATGACAAGTACTTACATTTTCTTATGTAATCGGTTACCACAACAGTTTTGAGTACACTAAACTTGTTCGGGTTTACAGTGTTGCTACTTTTGTATTACAAGAGAGAGTGATAGAAAGAGAGAGAGAGAGATAGAGAGAGAGAAAGAAAAGGACAATGGAGGTCACAAAACAGAGGCTAGAACAGGCACGCAGCATAACTGTCTACATGAACTATTCTCTTTTTCTATTTTTTTTCTCTTCAGCACCCTAGCTTTCCCTACAGCCAAAAAACATCTTGAAACGACGCTCTGTTTTCCCAATGATGTACAAAACACTCTCTGATCATCATGAGTGAAATAAAAAGGACAACAAAAAGTGAAGCAAGCTGGAAAGAAAATCAGAAATGCATCTGCAAAACTTCTATTCCAATGGAAACGTTGTCTTAAGGTTGGAATACAAAAGACCTTTAAATGGCACTGAATATCTATCCGACACTGTGGGTGTAATTCAAAACAAGCTTTCAGAATATCAATGCCCGTACACTATGAATTGTTCTCATGGGCGTAGATTTGCGTGGGGTCCGAAGGACGTGTCCACACCAATATCAAACTAGATGTACCGCAGAGCGGTACAAAATATGACCGCCGCCCAGTCCAGCACATTTTTTCCACAAAAAGAAATCACGCTGAAAGGCCTATATGATTCTAACTGTCTCACTAAATTGCATTATCCACACTCAATTCTCACTGGTATCTGCTAGACAACAAGTACCAAAACATGATTAGTTCATAGATTTCACATGTAAAATTAATTTTATACAACCCCACCTCCATCTTGCCTGTTCATAATTCTGAGAAATTCTTGATTGTTTGTGTTATGTTTATGTTATGTGTGTGGGTGTGTGTGTGTGTGAGTGTGTGTGTGTGGTTGTGTGTGTGTGTGTGTGCGTGCTTGTGTGTGTGCCTGCGTATGTGCCTGTGCATTCAAGCGTACATATGTCTACTGTGTGAGTATGTGTCATACGTATGATTACTATGAATGTATGTGTGTTTGTGTGTGTATCTGTTTGTGCACATGTGTGCACATGAAATGGGTTAACATGACCCCTGGAGGCAAACATACAGAAAAAAAAGGTCATCCTAGGCCCTACAGTTCTCAAGATATTCACAGAGAACTGTGTCTGCCCTACCCTCCTTTCGGGGGGTCCAGTCCAGCGGGGGGCTACAGATCAAAATGAAAAATGACGGTTCCATGCTATCCATGTGGGGGTACATGCCCACCAAGTTTTGTGTACCCCGGTCTTTCAGTGTCCCGGGAATCCTTGTTGGTGTACGTCACTAAATGTACACATAAATTATTTTATTGTAAGGCCCCCCATGAACGAAAGTACACAAAACTTGGCATGCATTCGGAGGGTGTCATAATGATCCTACACTTTTAATTTTGTGCAGTTTTGACCTTGTCAGCCAGAGATATTGTGATGAAAACACCTAATTTTTTGCTTTTTAATTTTTAACTAGGTGGCGCTATACATGAAATAAGTGGTTATGGAATGGGTTGACATGGCCCCTTGAGATCAACATACAAAAAAAAATGGTCCTCCTAAACCCTACGGTTTTCGAGATATTCACAGAAAACTGTGTCTGCCCTACCCTCCTTTCGGGGGTCCAGTCCAGCGGGGGGGGGGGCTACAGATCAAAACGAAAAACGATGGTTCCATGCTATCCATGTGGGGTTACATGCCCACCAAGTTTCGTGTACCCCGGTCTTTCAGTGTCCCGGGACTCATTGACGGAAATTTGGGCATGCGAAAAAAAAAAAAAAAAAAAAAAATTCTGACTAAACCTATATGACCGCCGCTTCGCTGCGCGGTGGTCATAATAATGACTGAAATGTCCCCACCAATATTCAGGTTGAAACGGGGAAAAAAGCGCCTCATGCGGTACACAAAAGGTTAAATCATTTCCCACTTCAGTACTACCACCCAAAATACGTCTTTGAGACAGATCTGTTTTTTTGATTGGCTTAGCTCTGTGTAGACTATAATGCAGTGTCGATTAGAAGTTTTTGGCACACTTGCACTAGTTATGAATGCTAGACATGAAAACCTTCATGTCTTTTGTGTAGAATATATATCAGAGTAAATTGTTACATTTGCAAGGTCAGTCAAAGTCAACCAAAAAATGGAAGACTTCAGATAAAACTAAAGAGAATTAACTCTGCATCTGCAGTAGTGTGTGTCTATTGACCCACATCTAGGTATAGGGGCAGCTAGAGTCAGAGGAGTTTTATTTCTACAAATTTGAAACCATTAAAAACACACATGCACACACGTACGCACGCACACGCACACACACAAACACACACACACACACACAAACACACACACAACACAGACATACACACAATAAACAAAACATGATGCTGACAAGTGTAGCAGTGTAATTTGAGATTTCACGGGTTTCTTCCTGGACGCGTCCCCTGTGGCCTCCTATCCCCTTCCTCTGATTGGTCCAGCATGAGTCACTGCAATATCCCTGCGTACACTTCCATACATTTCTCTGAGAGCGCTCACAGCAACATTCACAGCAATCATCCTCCTGTTCACTCACCGCCGAATAGCTAATCAGATACCAGTGGAGCCCACACATGAGCTGTGAGACGAGCCGGGAAGATATGCCCCTCTGTTAGGACAGGGAGCCTCTGGAATCAGTGATAGGTTAAAAAAAAGAAAAAGATCATTTTCTGATGGAGATTTGTCTTTCATATACTATGACATAGTATATGTAAGACAAAATATCAAGATATTCATAGCAACTGAAGCATCTAAAGCATCTAAAAAAAGTATAAGTAGTAAGTATAAGTATATATACTCTTTTGATCCCGTGAGGGAAATTTGGTCTCTGCATTTATCCCAATCCGTGAATTAGTGAAACACACAGTGAGGTGAAGCACACACTAATCCCGGCGTAGTGAGCTGCCTGCAACAACAGCGGTGCTCGGGGAGCAGTGAGGGGTTACAGTAGGTGCCTTGCTCAAGGGCACTTCAGTCGTGCTTACTGGTCGGGTTTCAAACCGGCAACCCTCCAGTTACAAGTCCGAATTGCTAACCAGTAGGCCACGGCTGCCCAAAGTAACGTTTGTGTGTAAGTAACGTATATCTATCTAATCCATGGTTTTTAAATATCAAAAGACTCATTACTAAAATAAGTGTTACCATAAAAATGGGAGTGCACAGACAGTTCTTCGGCTATTGGTGGCCAACAAAATGAGATGGTATCATCCCCCTCTAGGTGTTTGCTTCATGCCTCTACTCAGTGTTGGCATTCTACTCATCACACCCACTGTAAGCCAGAGCAGGCTTTATGAATCTTCCAGACGATGAATGCCATGAATGCTAATCTAAAAATACAACAGAATCGAGTAAACAAACAGCGACTCAAGATTGTTGTTCTGACTCTGGATTGTCACTGGGCCTCATTTGATGTGAATGAATGAACCTCTGCCAGTGGCATTCACTCAGCCAGCCAGCCAGTTATTTTCGAGGGCTTTACAGCAATGGACCTGGCCCAGCTTCAAAGAAGCGCCTGGAAGGTATTTGACCCAATCAAAATGGCCCCCTGCCATCTGGTAGAATTAAGGTACCCGTATGGAAATGCAACCCCACATTACCAATGTAACAAGAACAGAAGATGTGGTGGTGGGTCGTCTGGACAAAGCGAAGGGCTTCAGAGGATGAAATAACATGTACATGGACTTCTGTCCACATCGCCAGTCACCTTAGAACAGGTCGGTTCTGCAGGCTTTCAACCAGAGGAGAGGATAGGCAGCAGCAATCTCAGCCACCTCTCCCAGAGACAGAGAGAGAGAGTGAGAGGAAGGGAGAGAGCGCGAGAGAGAGAGAGTGAGAGAGAGATAGAGGGAGAGAGAGTGAGAGATAGATAGAAAGAGAGAGAGAGAGGGAGGGAGAGAGCGAGAGAGAGTGAGAGAGAGATAGAAAGAGAGAGATAGAGAGAGAGAGAGATTTGACATTCACACACACTGTGCCTGTGCATTGTATTGTACTGTAATAACAAGAGTGTGGGTAGGCTGGGTGAACCCAGACGAGCCTGATAGCAAATTTGAATTAGCAGGACGGGTCCATTTGGAAAGGATCCCATTGACACCTGTTTCCGAAACTTCTTGTTTTACGACTTCCAGGGTCATAACCAGCTGTGAAATTAAACTTAAATTGGTGCATTAAACTCTTACCAAATCGTTTCATAAGTGCAGCAAATACATACTTCTTGTAAACAACTTCCAGGGTCATAACCAGCAATTAAATTAAACTTAAATTGGTGCATTAAACTACCAAATCGTTTCACAAGTGCAGCAAGCATCTTTCTTGTAAACTAAGGTTTACAGTTATTTACTCAATTCCAAAGAAAACACATGTCCTACGCATAATAGGACATAATCTAACCCTGTCGCCATCAGGGAAGCCATTAGTTGTGTTAAATGTACTGTTCTGTTATCATAGAAGGCCCGGATAAGCGCTTGTGATTGGATCCTTGGGTTTTTGATGATTCGCAAACGGCGTCGGTGCTTTCCAGACGGACCTGCAGAGCAAATTCAAATGTGCTAACAGGTTCATCTGGGTTCACCGAGTCTAGAGTGTGGGAGACTAAATGTTTAAAAGAGAAGGAGAGAGAAGGAGAGAGAAAAAGAGAGAGGGAGAGAGATGAGAGACACACAGAGAGAAAGGGAGAGAGCGAGAGATAGAGATAGGGAGAGAGAGGAGAGAGAGATGAGAGAGAGAGTGAGACTTTAGCTGGAGTTTCTCTGTGTTTGCAGCTATAGTGACAGCTGCAGCATCATCATGTTCCCTACATAGTGGTGTTGGTCTCTGGCAGTATGACACCTCACACAGGGGTGTGATCTCAACTGGGCTTCATGTACGGTGACAGGTTTTCTGCGGGTGGGGGGGTCGTTTCTAATAGTGGAATAGTGGTCTCTGTGCATGGCTTGAAGATGCATATAAACATTTCAACTCATTGATTAGGAGAGTTGAACCCCTTAACGTTTGCATACAATTCAATGATGCATGCCATTAGACCTTGGTCTGCATTTGAAGAGCAACGTGGTGTTTTACAGCTATTCTGTAAATTATGAAGTCATGAATCAGTATTACTTCTTCACATTGGCATTGTCTCTGTCTTTTCAATATCAAAGCTGGAAGAAAAACTTTCAGACGTTAATTTAATAAATAGTAATTGACACTGCATGCATGCCCTTGTTTTACATGCAAAAACCTTGTGTTCACCGCATAAGTGATCTTGTTTTGAAGTCCATTAATCACACTACCACTGTTTTTGACTTAGCAGAGGAGAAGTAGTTATGTAGTTCTCCATACAGTGTGGGCTAATTATACCTGTTATACAATTTCCATTGATTGTGTGGCCCGTCATTGTCGTTACTACGCCAACCAAATGACCTTTCCTTTCATGCCCACACACACACACACACACACACACACACACACACACACACACACACACACTCACACACACAGTCAGGTAATTCCGTGGGTGCTTATCCTACTTTTCCTGTGATTTGGTGGAATCTCAATAGAACCTATACATTACTCACTGGTCACCCACAGCTCTCTCCCACAGTGGGCCTTACGTAACCTGCCCTGCATCTCCTGTTTATTCAGCCCCCAGTGAAGGAGCCTTGTCTCCGCCGGAGAGGAGACTGCATTAAGGGCCTTACGGTTTCTTTTTCTCATTCTACCTCACTCCTCAGTTCCGTTCCGTTTTCCGTTTTCTGTTTTTTTTGCTGTTTTTTTTAGCTGGTGATGGTGTGAGAAATCCCTCTAACTTTTGTGTTTCACTTAAATTTGCTTCAAAAGTCTGCCTGAAAAAATGCTGAGATTCAGAATGGGTAAAAGGGACCTTTTTCTCTCAATGGAGAGAAAAAAACATCTCTCTCTCCCTCTCTCTCTCACTCCTTTTCTCTTCCTCTCTCTCTCTCTCCCTCTCTTATGTGCCTTAACGGGCTGCCAGGTTGCATCTGGGCAAATATTATGGGACGTGATCATCTAAAGAGGTGGCGCAATGTTCTGCCGGGAGCCTGGGCTAAACGGTGTCAGCGGTGGTGGTGGTGGTGGTAGCGTACTCACATCGCTGCCGTCTGTCACTGTTGCCTCTCATTAGCTTTGCAAATGTCCTAGTGTCGCCCCATCACTGCTAATCGGATCCAGGCAGATACGGGAGGACCGGTTCGGGGGGAACGTGAGGGCTAAGAATAGACTCACGGGGCTTCATTTCCAGACAGGCAGACAGAGAGAGAGAGGTGGGAGAGTGGGAGAAGAGGGGGGGGGGGTGCAGACTGGGAGGGGAAGGGCGGGGGTGGAAGTGGGGAGTGAGGGCATATATGAAAGCATTACAAGACAGGTGGGAGAAGACATCAATGGAATTGCGCTGTGTGGTGTGTGTGTGTGTGTGCGTGTGTGTGTGTGTGTGTGTGTGTGTGTGTCTGTGTGCAGGTGTGTGTGTTTGTGTGCCGGTGTGTGTGTTTACCTTCGCCTGTTTGAAAGTGGAGTATGAAAATATATATATATGTATACTTTAGTTGAGTTTGTTTTGAATTTCATTCATAAATTCCAAAACTGAAGTCTGTTTTTTTTTTTGCATATTTCAGTCAGCAAAGAGGAAGAGTGGAAGCCGAAGAGAGAGAGGGGTGATAATGGAGAGGGAGAGGAGGATATGTCTTACATACAGATCACATACACATTTTGTATGAATGATAAGAGCATAGTAGTGTACTCTGACTGATGAAAGAATGAAGGACTGCCGAAAGTCTTAATGACTAAAGCATGACAGATTAGTATAAAACGAATGCACCCTAGTGCATCGGTATGTAGAGCAAAACAGACAGGGGAGAGAGAGATGGAGAGGGGGATAAGAGAGAAAGAGTGAGACATCTGATATTTATAACATATGTGGTACACATCGATGCTGTGTTTTCTAGATTGGCTGACCAAAGTAGGATTTGTGCTGAAGCAGGCAGGAGACCCAGAGGCCATCAGTGTGTGTGTGTGTGTGTGTGTGTGTGTGTGTGGGCACAGCAAGGCACATTTTTTTAAACTTCTGTTTATTTTTTTTCAAGTTAACAGTCTGAGTGCATACCGTCACAAATGTCTTCTTCACACATATACAAATATATATACATACATACATACATACATGATATAAAGCATACTGAAACTGCACACATGCACCCACCCACAAAATCACCACAAAAACAACATTAATATCAGCAGTGAGCCGCTACATATCATAATCAATTCAAAAAAACAAAAAAGTATAGCCTAATAAAGGTAGCAAATGTTAAGATGCCTGGACTCTAATCCATGAAGGGTTGCCAAGTCTTATAACATTTATCAATCGAACCTCTAAGAGTATTTGAGTTTTTCTAGTCTGAGATGTTGCATAATATAATTTCAATGCAGTATGAGTGGGATGCCGTGTCTGTTTCCAGTTCAACAGAATGAATCTGCGTGCTAAGAGAACTATAAACTTTATTGCCGTGGAGGCAGATCCTTTTAAAGGACTGTCCTCGCTCAGTACCCCAAATGGAGCTAACACTGGATCAGGTTCCAGTCTGTGGCCATAAACATCAGACAAGGTTTTAAATATCGTCACCTTCCTAAAGTAATTGGCCAAGTAATTTTTTCAGGTTTCTCAGAAAACACAAAAAACTGAACCAATAATTGAATATATGATATTTATTTATGTCACTTAAAAAGGTTATGACAGAAGATGACTATTGACATACTAATAACAATGTATGTCAATTATGTAATATAACAGAAATAAATGACTTAGGCATTTGAACATGACTTAGGCATGTGAACATGCCTTTGTCGCTTAAGCAATTTTAGATGTTCAAATCTGTCAACAATAAAACACTAACAAACTAACTAGTATAGGCTCATCTGTGGCAGTTCTTCCCACACAGAGTCCCACGAGTTCACTGCTAAACTGGGGTGCGTTTTTAGAAAAGTTAGCAACGACTTTGCTCAACTACCGTGGTATGACTCAACTTGCCATCAAACAACGACGTTATAACACCTGTTTCCAGAAAGCGTCGTTTCTGTGTCGCGTACCTCCGGCGTTTAACGTTGTTGATGATGTAGCGATACATGGAAACAGTGGAAAAGTGTAATACCCCACCCCCTAGAAATTCTCTGCCACAGTCTATGTCGACATTTTTCTAATTTAAACCAAAAGTGATTAATGCTGGCATTGTCATTGCCTTCAGCAAAAAACTAAACCTATTGCAAGCATATAAAACAGTTTACTTAATGTAAATGTAAAACAGGTTTCTAGGCCAAGTATACTTGCGTATACAAGGAAGGTTTCTGCATTTATCCCATCCGTGAATTAGATAGATAGATAGATAGATAGATAGATAGATAGATAGATAGATCGATAGACCGATAGACCGATAGATAGATACTTTATTGATCCCCAAGGGGAATTAGTGAACACACAGAGCACACAGTGAGGTGAAGCACAAACTAACCCAGAGCAGTGAGCTGCCTTGCTACAGCAGCGCTCGGGGAAGCAGTGAGAGGTTAGGTGCCTTTCTCAAGGGCACTTCAGCTGTGAATGTGGGCATGGGAGAGCAGTGCTCAACCACTTCCCCCATCCACATTTTTCCTACTGGTTGGGGATCGAACTGGCAACCCTTCGGTTACGAAGCCCTAACCAGTAGGCCACGGTTGCCCCTAAGCTGCCCAATATGTGTCATTATTTGTGTATTTATTGTGTATTTATTTGTATATAAAAATATATAGCCTAGTTGAATTTCAGGCTATCGCAAGTTTTATTGTCTGTTTTGTTGCTTAATGGTAGCATGTCGGTACTCTGTGCGCTCGACCAGAGTTCGCATCCTCTCTCTCCTTTTCACTTCTGATTAAGAGCAGGCCTACAAGACACAACAATAGCTTTTGACCCTAAATATTTATGCATATAGTTACTCTACATCGTGAGACCATTAGAAACATGACATCAGTCACAAACAATTGTTTCAGATATACAGTAGTTGCACTGCTTTATTTGGTATTTCCACGTGTCACAGTTCACCTGCACTAGGCAGAAGCAAGAGGACAATCTTACTTCATAAGAGAATCGAACCTACAACATTCAGACAAGTCCCCTGGTTTAGCCACTAGACCATAATCACTGTACCATACTAAAGAGTCTGTGAAGATTATAACACTAGCCTATCAAAAAGCAAGTCAACACTCGAATTAACATAAATTGCAAGAATGAGCCCAGTAGGGGACTCAGTCTCTTACTGTAATGAAAATTAAGCTACAGCATAGATCAATCATTAAGTCACAAGATAAACAACCACCTTGTCATTTTTGGTTAGGTGGTTGGGATTTTTGCTCCGACACCAACTAGAACTACCAAGGAACGACACAAGTGCGACTGCCCAGGGACAGTAGTTCAAACCACCAAACTTTTGTGATTGAGAGTTTGAACTATCCTTTCTAGAAACACCAAATTCAACAACGATGGATCCTACGAAGGTTCTGATGGAAGTTAGCCCTTTGAGGTGTAAGGTCACAATCATTCTGAAAAACAGTTATGGTCTTGTGGTCACCTGTATTAAACTACTAGGGACTAATAGGGATTTCCAAAGTGGTGTGCATGCACCCCTAAGAGTGCACAAGCTGACACTGACACTGCATTACTAATATTATGTTCAAGTGAAATTTGTTAAGTTCTACACACCATTTCTAGCAGTTTTATTACAATACGGTGTTAAAATCTTTCTTAATTAGATCATGTAATTCAGAACTTTTTCTTTTTTTTTAAAAATGTTGCTGACTAAAAAGACTCTAAAAATAAAAAAAAAGATAAAAAAACTATGCAATATTTATAGTCTAGCTCTAGCCTCTAGCCTATATTATAATAAATCTCATCACTTAGGCTACCAATAGGGAGTGAGCCGTAAATCATGGAAATAACTTCAGAGGTTGAGTAGATTTTTGTTTTTCTTGATGCAGCTGCCATCTTAAAAAGCTTGTAAAATTGCCTAAGTCTCATTGTCTTTTGACTTAAAACTTGTAAAACAGCCTAAGTCACACTCTTGACATAGGCCATTATACTACAGGGGTAAAATAGCATGATCTGTTCAACTGAGGATGTGGGCGATTTTACCAGAAGTGGCAAGCATCTTGAGGACATGACTTATATACAAAAAATGACTTAGGCAATTATTTTAGGAGGGTGGCGATATGGAATTCCAAAAATCAGATAACTCTGGACACAACCAGAACATGTGACCCAACGAGGCGAAAAATGGCCCACAGCGGTCACATGGTCACAGGATCAACGTTAGGATACATTTTAGCAAGCTTGACCTTAAGCGATGCAACACCTTGAACTGTATGAGCCCATGTCTGGTGCAAATGGATGCTGAGTGCACTCCCTCCCATGCCTTCACCCACTGTTCCTCTGTCAAGTCAATCTTCCTCCCATGCAGATTTCAAAAAGTCAAGGGATACATCTAATTGGCTAGACATATGGTTGTACATTGATAGCAATTATTTTAGGGTTTCAAAACTATTTTTAGTTAGCCATGTGGCCCCTCTTGGCATTAAACACAGACACCCTTCCCTCCCCCAATGAAATGCTAATGTACTGGTTCCAAGGGTTATCAGATCCACAAGACAAAGGATGTTACCTTGCTATACTGAATCCATATGTCATGAAATGTAAATATATTCATGTTTGGTATCATTGTAATAGTCTCAGTACAAGGATTGTAATGATTTGATTGTGAGAATGTTTGGAACATTCTATAAGTGATATTTCTGATATATAAGATATCTCTCCTCATGCTATTCAGATAAGAATGCATAGGTGTGAAGTAGGTGTGAGTAGGTGTGTCTGATGCCATCTGGAGAACCAACCATGTGGGATTGTTTTGCCGCCAATTCTTTCTTTGTTTAACCCATACAAAAGTGACTAACTTGCATTGTAAGAAGAACTAGAAGATGGAGTACTGAAGAAGAGAGAGAGAGGTTGATCCAGCAGAGGCCATGGCCTACATAGACCATAGACCATTTTTTACCCTCTCTGCTTGTAACAGAATAAACCTGATTCCTGAGTGTTCCTGAAGTTTGCCAGTCTAAGATAATATTAAGTAATTGTTCACCACAATTACTTTAAACATATATGATATCACCCTTCTAGATGAAGGATCTGAAAACAAAGATTCCATCTGTGTGGGAGCAGGAGCATTAGGAAAAGAAGCTGTATTAGATCTTATATAGTCACGAATTTGTAAAAAATGAAAGAAATTAGTCTGAGGCAATTTAAGCTTACTACACAGTGATTCAAAAGATCTTTCATTGTTGTAACACCGTTCTGAGCCCATAGTTGAAAAGAATTGTCTAACATAGAGGGATGAAAATGGTGATTTGCACACAGAGGGGCTAGGAGAGATTTTGCATGCCATCCAAAGTGTCGTCTTATTCTAGTCCAAATTTTCAATAAATCCTTCCTTCACAACAGAATTGGATTTGGCATATTCAAATGCGTGTGTATGTGTGTGTAGTGTGTGTGTGTGTTTGTGTGTTTGTATTTGTGTTTGTGTGTGTGTGTTTGTGTGTGAGTGAGAGAGAGAGAGAGAGAGAGAGAGAGCGACCTGGGTCTGCGGCGCATATCTAAAGGCCTGTTTGGTCTTTCATACAGGCATCAAAAGCGCTGCACATTCGCACATACTCAAGACCAAAGAACAAAGGCGGCCCCACAGGCTTGGAGAGACTCACATGGTGAGGCCAAGGAGAATCCGCCGCCAAGGAGCAGCCTCTCACATCCAACGACTATTTTACTCCGAAATATCCCTCAAAGTAACCCTCACTGACATAAAAACATAGTTTGGGTTCGAAAGACTTTTTATCAATAAGCGCATGATTCAAATGGACATATCATTAACAAGGCTGACGTTTGTTGTAAAGTTGCAAGGCAGAATTTCTCACTCAGCTTATAGACCCTGTCAATATGTTCCTAGAGGGTTTACGGTTGAAACGTTCAAAATTAACGCAGGTACTTTGACATGAAAATGAATAAGACTTTAGCGTAATGCTCTACAAAATGAATCAGACTTTAGTGTAATGCTCTACAAAATGTAGACTTTAGACTTGTTTTCTGTTTGTCCCCAAGTAGCCATTAGCTCAATGTTGTTTTTCTGTGCCACGAGAAATGCCTTTAGGAATGAACGCACGTCTTTGTTTATTCAGTTGAAAGGGTCTATAAGCTGCCAATATTTTTCTCTCTCTTTATAAGCAGGCTGTTGTACCAGTCACCTTCACTCTGACCCCAGCTAGCAGAGTGACGGTCTTCAGAGGGAAAGCAGTGCTGCAGCATTTCCCCGTTCTATTCCAAATGTATTTACATTTCTGTGCAGCCCATCTGGGCCGTCGCTGAGAGCCCAGGCTACATCTCCACTCTTGCTTTCTGCATCATTTAAAGCACTCTCAGCGGCTCAGAGACACATCAAGCCCCAGTGGCACTGTAACCCAATCCCTGAGCTTATACACACAGGGACACACACACGCACACACACACACACGCTCGCACACACGCACGCACGCACACAGACACAGACACACAAACACACACACACACACACACACACACACACACACATGGTCCCCTGCCACTGGGGCCGGTGTAAAAAGCCACACACTCTCTACTACGCCGCCACCTCCATCCACACATTAAGAGGTAGGAGAGCAGTGCAGCCTTCAGAGAGCAGAGAGACTCAGGGACCCGTGTGGCCGAGCCAACCCACACTACTACCTCAGCTCTGCAGTCACACACACACTCCTCTGTCAAACACACTCTCTCCACCTCTCCCTATCCCTCGCTATCTCCCACTCACTCTTCTGCTCTCTCTTTATTTCTCTTCCTTTGTCCCTCACTATCTTTCTCTATAATACCTGTCTCACTCTTTCTTGTGCTGTCTCTCTCAATATCTTTCTCACTTTCTCTCTCTCGTTATTTCTCTCCCTCTCTCCCTTGTTTTACAAGGATACAAGGAAGTTTATTGTCACATGCATATAGTAAAAAGTGCAGTAGAAGAGGGGTTTAGTAGATTAAGTGGCAAGGGCTGCATAAGAAAGGTGGGGGAGGATTGGGATTGGGGGGGGGGGGCACCAACAAGGAGCACCCAAGAGCAACAGGGGCAAGGAAAAACTCCTTTACCAAGGAAGAAAACTTGGGCAGATCCACGGCTCAAGGGGCTAACCCAACTGCCAGGGGTCTTGGTGTGTGTGTTGGGGGGATGACAGGAGGATGGGATAGTGTGCTGTGTATGTGGGGAGAGGGCAGTGTGCAATATGTGTGTTGGAGAATATCTGTTATCTGTCTCTCACTGTCCCTTCTGCTACATCTTGCTCACTCTCTCTCTCCCACTCTCTCTCTCTCACTATCTCTTTCTCACTCGCTCACTCTCTCTCTCTCTCTTACTGTCATTCACACTGTCACACTGTTTCTTTTACTCTCTCTCTCTCTTTTTCTCTCTCTCTCTCTTTCTCTCTCTAGCATCGTCTCTCTCATCTCTCTCTCTCTCTGTGTGTGTGTGTGTGTGTGTGAGTGTGTGTGTGTGTATGTTTTTGTGTGTGTGTGTATGTGTATGTGTGTGGCAACACAGAAATGTCTCATGTGGCAGTAGAAAAACGTGGGAAAGAAACGCTTCCCTAATGGGCAGAGGGGAGTCAGCACCAGTAGGAAGGAATCAGCAGCTGCGGTCGCTATGGAACATTTTCAATTCAGCCTCAATATTGTCTGACCAAAACAATATGTAAACACCTGGAGCCATGTATCTGAACAACGGCACCATGCTGGGTGTCAGCGCAGATAAAGTGTGGGAAAAACTCTGACACGTCACATGGGCCACTGTTGTTGTTGTTTTGGAGGTGGTGGTGTTGTGCTCTCATATCTTATCAGAATTTAGCTGGAGTAAATGCGGTGTTTATGTCCAAGCTGATGCATAAAATGTCTGTATGTTTGTGTGTGTGTGTGTGTGTGTGTGTGTGTACGTTTTTGCATGTGTATATGTGTGTATCTGTCTGTGTATGTATGAATATGACAGTGTGTGTGTGTGTATGTGTGTGTGTGTGTGTGTGTGTGTGTGTGTGTGTGTGTGTGTATTTGTGTATATGTATGCATGTGTGTACATTAATTATGCCTTATCTGGAGGCCACGGTCAGTCTTTTACTCTAAGAAGTCCAGATCCTACAGGGGCAACACACAACTCACAGCACACAACAACACAACTCATTAAACACAACACACAACAACACAACAACGCAACACACAACAACACAGCACACAACAACACAACTCATTAAACACAACACACAACAACACAACAACGCAACACAACTCATTAAACACAACACACAGCACACAGCACACAGCACACAACAACACAACTCATTAAACACAACACACAACAACACAACAACACAACAACAAAACAACCCAACAACGCAACACACAACAACACAACACACAACAACACAACACACAAATATAATGTCCGCAACACTGCTTTTGACTCCCAATTATTTAATGCACAACAGGCAATGTTTCGACCTTGCTGGGTCTTCTTCAGGCAAAAGAAGAAGTCCCAGTAGGGTCGAAACGTTGTCTGTTGTGCATTACATAATTGGGAGTCAAAAGCAGTGTTGTGGACATTATATTTTTTCAATTGCCTACAGTCAATACACACATCAGACGGTGAGTACAGTTCAGGGAAGTCCTCTAATCTGACAGATCAATATCATGCTAATGCAATTTTACAACTGGATGTGAATCCTCAGTACAAATTATCATATATTATTTTTATTTTTTTTACAAATGGCAGAGCGTGTCTATTATTATTTAAGACCAGTCGATAATTTCAATAAACTATTATTATAAAACTCATTATAAAACCACAGCCTATGATTACAGAGAGAGGGCAGTAATTTAGATTCAGTAGGGTGCAAATGAAGATTCCATCGCCACCCCCAGCTATTTGCATAATAGTCTGCATAGCAACCCGGTGAATCACACTAAAAATCCCCAGCAGAAGCACTGAAGCAGGAGGCCTGTATGCTACATTACTGCTCCATGAGTCACTTCACCAGCTCTCGCAGTGGACTGGTGCTTCACAGTCTGCAGGTGAACGAACGGTGAATAGGAAAACTCTCAGCTATGGTTGACTCAGAGGTGAAACAATAGGCCGTAGTGGGAATTTCTCTTGTCTGTTCTCTGGATAATTATCCAGAGATAACAGACAAGAGAAATGTGCCCGTGTGTGTGTGTGTACATGTGTGTGTGTGTGTGTGCGTGCGTGCGTGCGTGCACATGCACACACACGGGCACACACACATGTACACACACATGCACACATACACACACACGGGCACACACACATGCACACACATGCACACACACACACACGCACACACACACACACACATGCACACACACAAAAGATTATGGATTTTTATTTTATTATAGTAATTCTGTTATTTTGTTGTTTTGTTAATTGTTGCCTTATTTGTCCTTTGCAACAGTTCTTTCTTGTGTGTTTGTGTGCAGGTGTGTGTGTTTGTGTGCAGGTGTGTGTGTTTACCTTCGCCTGTTTGAAAGTGGAGTATGAAAATATATATATATATATATGTATACTTCAGTTGAGTTTGTTTTGAATTTCATTCATAAATTCCAAGACTGAAGTCTGTTTTTTTTTTTTTTTTGCATATTCAGCAAAGAGGAAGAGTGGAAGCCGAAGAGAGAGAGAGAGGGAGAGAGGGGTGATAAAGGAGAGGGAGAGGAGGATATGTCTTACATACAGATCACATACACATTCTGTATGAATAATAAGAGCATAGTAGTGTACTCTGGCTGATGAAAGAATGAAGGACTGCCGAAAGTCTTAATGACTAAAGCATGACAGATTAGTATAAAACGAATGCACCCTAATGCATCGGTATGTAGAGCAAAACAGACAGGGGAGAGAGAGCTGGAGAGGGGGATAAGAGAGAAAGAGTGAGACATCTGATATTTATAACATGTGGTACACATCGATGCTGTGTTTTCTAGATTGGCTGACCAAAGTAGGATTTGTGCTGAAGCAGGCAGGAGACCCAGAGGCCATCAGTGTGTCTGTGTGTGTGTGTGTGTGTGTGTGTGTGTGTGTGTGTGTGTGTGTGTGTGTGTGTGTGTGTGTGCCCATGTGTGTGTATGTGTGCATGTGTGTGTGCCCGTGTGTGTGCATGTGTGTGTGACAGAACGCCTTCTGGCCTCCCTGGCATCTTAAGCTGCTCTGATTCACACTCACTCTCCTCTGCACTGCGGCACCACCCCATTCCACCCCACTCACCCCACACCACACCTCACCTCACCACCCCATTCCACCCCACTCACCCCACACCACACCTCACCTCACCACCCCATTCCACCCCACTCACACCACACCACACCTCACCTCACCACCCCACACCACACCACCCCACTCACACCTCACCACACCACACCACCCCACCCCACACCACCCCACTCACACCACATTACACCACCCCACACCACCCCACACCACACCAGACCACCCCACTCACACCTCACCACACCACACCACAACACCCCATTCCACCCCACTCACACCACACCACACCACACCACACCACTCACCCCACACCACACCACACCACACCACACCACACCACACCACTCACCCCACACCACACCACACTGCACCTCACCTCACCACACCACCCCACACCACACCACACCACCCCACCCCACTCACACCTCACCACACCACACCACCCCATTCCACCCCACTCACACCACATTACACCCCCCCACCCCCCACACCCCCACCCCACACCACCCCATTCCACCCCACACCACACCACTCACACCACTCACACCACACCACACCACACCACACCACTCACCCCACACCACACCACTCACACCACTCACACCACACCACACCACACCACACCACACCACACCAAACCGCACCACACCACACCACACCACTCACACCACTCCACACCACACCACACCACACCACACTCACACCTCTCCACACCACACCGCACCACCCCGCACCTGACCAGACCACCACACTCAGTACAGCACAGAGGACAAGACAAAGCAATCTATACATAGCTTACCTTTGATCGATAGACTGATCTTAAGGCAATATGCCTCCTCTCCCTTCAGCAATGAATGGCCAAATTTCGGCATTTGCAGCTCCTCAATCCCCCTTGAAAATCAATAGTATGAGAAGTCACTCTAGAGAAGCAGGAGGAGATTAAAAAAAAACACTTTCTACATTTGCTGACTGCACTGGTTGTACCTAAGAGCCCTGCAGGTGTTCACACACACTCAAACAACACACACACACACACACACACACACACACACACACACACACACACACACACACACACACACACACACACACACACACACACACACACACACAAACACACACTGAGAGGAGGGAGGAGAGAGGAGGGTATTGTTACAAAGGCCTTTGTGGGACAAAAAAATCTTCACCTCCTTTAAATAGCTGGATGATTAGATGATGGAGGACTGGAGTTTTTAGTTTTATATTCATTATAAAATACATTCATACATTCATACATCACATTCATATATTCAGGTTATATATTCATAAGCATTACATCAGAATTGTAATACATTCTAATTACTATTCTCAGCTGTCAGGTTTGTGCATAAAGGTTCATAATTGCACAAACAATGCCAAAACCAATCAAACTGTTGCATATTTATGTATTTACACAACCTGTAAATATTATCTCAGCTGCAGCACTTCACTATTTGCACTTCTTGTTGGATGTGCATTTTTTATGTTTGTACTTGCATTATGTGCAATGATAATAGAGGTAAACCATATCATATCTAAAGAGTGATTACTGCAAAAACTATGTCTCATGTAGGAACCATACATAGATGCCCCTAATTAGCTCCCTTTTATTGGCTTGGTGTGGCTAGGTTTGGACAAATGAAGGCCTGATCTCAATTACTGCACAAAAGACTTGTAAAAAGTAAACCAGTTTCAGTAAAGTGTTTGCAGAGTTGTGCTTATTGAAGTCCTCAACTCAACAATTTCTCACCATAAGGTGGGGAAAACAAGTGTGTGACAAATTCATCAGAACAGATCGCAACCGTAATGCGTGTTGGCAGCTCGTTCAACACATTTGTAAGATTCGTGTTTTCTGTATTTTCTACCAGGTTTACTGATAATAATCCCATTGACTACTCTTGGAGGATATAATTCCCACCCCAACTGAAAGGCATTGCATGTGACAGATGTGACGGAAGCAAACTGGAAGGCCAAGGTTTTGATGCCTGAGACCTGTTTTCAACACAGCCACCTCACTTATGGTCTGCTTGACAATCCTTCATCCTTAGAATCATCTGTCACAAAACCACAAAGCAGAGAGACTCAATGTTTTTTTTCTAAGCTAAGTTTAAAAAGTGCTGTTCTCATGGAATGACGTGAGCGGGTCTCACTAATATCTGCCCGACTTAGCCATAATAAGAGTCCGCCCTATTCCTTTGATGTTGGGAGCTCATGAAATATAATTTGGAAGAAGTTTCCTGATTACATCAAAAACTTTCAGATAACTAAGCCCCCAAGAGTCCCCCAAGACTGTTTATTATTATTATTATTATTATTATTATTATTATTATTTTCACTCAGAGCATCTATTTTAGTCCTGCTTAAGCATTCTTAAAAAGAGTAATTAAAAACAGCTCTGCAGTTTTGCCTCCTGCCAACCTTGTGCCCACAACCAGTGGACAACAAGAGTTCCTGAAAACAACCATGTGGAACCTTTATTCATGTGTGAAAGTGAGAACAGTGATCGAGGCAAAAGGGAAAGAAAATGGGGGCTAAAGGATCAGAGACACACTTGCTCACAAAGACTTCCTGGTCACAGTCCAGTTATAACTGCATCTTCAGGCTGCATTTTCAGGATTCAACCATAACATCCACTGCAAACATAAATAGAGACAACAGCATCCCTAGAATGGCTAAGTATCCCACATAGACTAATATATTATAATACATACAAGGCTTGAAAGTGTATTAAAGAGAGCTGAACTACTGCCTAATATAACAACGCAGTCCACCACAATTTCTGACCAGTCGAGCTGGTGTTACAAGAGAGAGTCTATGCTCGTGGTTACTGCTGATGACAGACTTGACCCAAGCTGCCAGTGAGAAGCTGATCTGAAGCCTGCACGGAGTTCAGTTTGAGGCCATTTCTCCTGGGTCCTCTCCAAGTGGATAATTCATGCAGAATGGAAATAATGCCATTACCATCAGTATCTTCAGGTTACACATTGCCCTGTATGGCATTCATTTGCTTGCCCATTACACTTCATGCATTTGAATCTTAATAATCACTAAAATATTTAACATATTTTCACTCGACTCATGAATATCTTTTGACCCTGGGAACACTAGAGCAGAGATTAAGTGAAAGTAAACAAAGTCAGCACATCCAAAAAAGGCACAGACAAGGTGCTCACAAAAACACAAACTCTGAAGAGCATGTTAGCTCAAAATGTCACCAAAGTTGATATTTGACTAGTTGGTTTATTCTACTTTCTTTGTAAATACTATCAGGAGAAAATGACGTGGAGTTCACACTGCTACTGCTGATGACGTAACAGGCCTGATGTGAAGAGGCTTTTACCTCCGCGGCTCGTTACCGTTTAGAAAAACACACACACACTTGTACACACTTGAGAGTTGCCAACCCAAGGGTATTTGGAGTGGCAGCACCTGTGTGAAGTGATCTTCCCGGCTGTCCTTCCCATTCAAGTCATTGTCTGTCTGCCGATCGCTATTCAGCCCATGCACCTCTTCACAATAAAGGGCCCTTCGAGAGAGACGCACAGGTGCAGCGGTCGCAGACAGACGGCACAGGGTGCTGGGCATATAATTGGTCAGGGGATGTTCGCTAGTGTGCTGCCAAGGTCTGGGCTTTGTGGAAATGACCTGCTGGGATTTCCACTGAATTGCCTTTTGGCAAACCTCCATAGCCATTGCATCCCCCACATCTAAAGACAGATGATTTTTGCAGGTGTTCTGTGTTTTGAATCATTCTCTCAAGCATTCTTGCAGTAGGTCGCACTGTTAGCACTGTGTTAATTATAGTGACAGAGTGAGCTATTTAATATGATTAGGTGTTGGTCGTTCCCATGCAGAGGATTTGAAGAGGAGATGCCAGGGCAAGTTTTCTCTACTTTGGTATTCTTTCCTGACCTGTGCCAGCGCCTGTTAAATCCCAATGCCTTTCATTTACTGCTGCGCCATATAACAGTGTGTCACTTTTAGGGAATAGCACACATTGTGCTCTGCACTGACTTCAAACACTTCACCCATTCAACCCCCACAACAGACATCAAAGTAGTGTTACAAACTGACTATGGACTATTATAAAAGCTGCACTACGTCCAAAAAGCTCAGCATGCAGAAATATCCTTTGAAACGACGTCCCTGCGTACAAAACACACACACGCACATATGCATGCAGAGAGAGAGAGAGAGAGGAAGAGAGAGACAGAGAGAGAGACAAAAAGAGAGAGAGAGAGGAAGAGAGAGAGACAAAAAGAGAGAGAGAGAGAGGAAGAGAGAGACAGAGAGAGAGAGAGAGGAAGAGAGAGACAGAAAGAGAGAGATGTAAAATCATGGCAACACAGCATGCTGTAACACAAGGCCAACAGCACAGACAAAACTGCATGACAAAAATGAAAATGGAAAATGCTGAATTGATTTCTATTTCCATTTAAATGTACTCATTGGCTGCTGACTCGCTTTCATCCACAGGCACTGGCACCCACTGTAGGTGAGATGAGAATTTCATTAGTGCTCCTGTAGTTTAACTTAAGTGGAGGAGCTGCTAGTGAAGTGAGGCACCAAACAACATCAAAATCACACTGCTGATTTCCACAGAGCCCCGATGAAATTACAATCTTTTTTTTCCCTAAGTATATTTTTTGGGGCTTTTTGCCTTTATTGTGACAGGACAGTAAATAGAGAGATAGGAAGTGAGTGGGAGAGAGAGAGAGAGAGAGAGAGAAAGAAAGAGAGAGAGAGAGATGTGGAGATCAGGATGTGACTCAGGTCGGACTCGAATTTGGACCCAAATATGGTACGGCTGCTGTATAGCCAGTTGCACCACAGTGCCCCCACTAAATTGGCACTCTTGTCATCCTTGTGGCCCTTCTGTCTCTTACCACACTGCACCTAATGTGTATAATAATAAACAGTATAAAATAATAATGATTCATTTTGTTTAGCACCTTTCTCAAACCCAAAGTCGATTTTCAGAGGAGCAAATATCACAGCAATGAATACAGGACATTATTGACCAGAGACAGAAAGGACATGATAACAACACCGCACCACAAAAGGGACATAAGGGACACTTTATGTAGCTTCTGGTTTGTAAAGTCTGTACTCATATGTTGTCCCATATATTGTACTCGTATATTGTCTGTAATATGTACATTGTCTGTATATTGTATTCATATACTGTCTGTTATATGTACATTGTGTGCATATTATACTCGTATACTGTCTGTAATATGTACATTGTCTGTATATTGTGTATGCTGTCATTTTTTGTAGTGTGAGTGGGACGCCAAAAGCTGTAACCAACAATCCTTTTGTGTTGACAAATGAATCATGATTCTGATTCTGGCGACACAATGTATATCTATACTATAAGCTGTTTTGGATAAAAGCTAAATGCAAAAAAAAAAAAACTAAACATGGAAATGTGACTTCTGTCACTATTCTCTGTATGATATGGCCGTTTTCACTCAGCAGTGTTGTCACAGACCTAAAGTTCAAGGCTGTCATTATGTGATGGATTTTTGTTAGCATTGGTAATGCCAGGAGATGTGTGCATACTGTTAGCTAGCTGTCAGGTTGAGGCTACTCCACTGAAGAGAAAACTTGCTGTTGATCTGAATCTGCAGTGGTCTCACTTATTTCATAACTCTCATGTTTCCATATGCTGCAATGTGGTGTAATAGGTCTCTGAGGAAAATATATTTTTTTAATATATAAAAATGTATTAATTTTATAAAAGTCAAAAAGTATTAACATCACTATTTTGATTTAAAAAGAAAGAAATATCAAAGCAGCATAAAACTGCTTAAAACAGTACATCTCAGGGCAAAAATATAAATAAATAAACATGAAATAAGTTCAAGCAGGGCCTTGGCAGAGAAAACCCCATGAAAAAATCTCAAGTGGCAATTCCTTGGAGGTGGCAACTCCTTGTTCTGGAAGGTTGCCTGAACAAGGACACAGAGGGCTGGGATTGCTGTGGACAGATACACATTAGTGCGGATCAGCAGCTTCTGTGACCTTGAGGTGGAAGGCGTCCACAGCAAATTGCGTCAGTCCTGGCGAGGGATACTGGGGCAGAGAACATCAGAAGGGTAGTGTTCGCATCAATATAGTGACTGGACACAACATTGTCCTGATTATACTTTTTTTTTATTTATAGAAAGTTAGTCAAAACATTTAACTGTATCTTCTTTAATTGGGGTTTCCAGAGAGTTGGAAAGAACATTTGTGAGGTTGATTCACACTTAGCACTAAGTTTTTCATCGGTAAAGATGATTTGTACAGTATAATTATTGCTAGAGTAAAAAGGGTTTACTTTGCGGATGCGGCAGTGTGATTTCTACTGAGGCATGGAGTGTTGATATTTCATTACTGTAGGTGTTGTGAATCATTTAAAAGTGATTAACATGAACATAATCAGCTTGTGTAATTAGCTGTGAAAGTGAATGAGCTGCTGAAAAAGTCTAGGCAGTCATCATCGTGTTAAGGTGTTTTGCTAGCTTAGTTTCTGCCAACAGCAATAATTTAAGACTGGATCAAGAACGCCTGATGAATGCTGACAATTCAATTGAGGTTGTCTGAAGACTGTTTAAAGTGAAAGCAGGTTTCATACATCCTCCTTAGTACGGTTTAGTTATGTGCGTTCGGTTCGCCCTGTCGGGACTTATTTTCCCGATAATGACTGGCGTTCTGAGCATAACATCAGCTCCCTCATCAAAAAAGCACACCAGAGGATGTACTTCTTGCGACAGTTAAGGAAATTCAACCTGCCAAAGTCGATGATGGTGCACTTCTACTCTACCATCATAGAATCCATCCTCACCTCCTCCATCTGCATCTGGTATGCTGCTTCCACTGCTAAGGACAGGGGAAGACTTAATTTGCTCTGCTTAGAGAGTGATTGGCTGCAGCCTGCCTTCTCTACAAAGTCTGTACACCTCCAGTACCCTGAGGGGGGCAGGAAAGATTGGACACAATCTATTTCAGACACTCCCCTCTGGCAGGAGGCTGCCGGAGTGTTTTGCCTTGAAGGGACTTATTTTCCCATAATGACCGGCGTTCTATACATTATCCCGCTTATTATTGGTGAAGCTAGGGGTCATATACACATTGAATCAATGTTGAACTCTTCAATACTATTACAAATTCATGCAAAAAGTTGTCATTCAGATGGATGGTGATAAGCTCCTACCCAAAGTTCTCAATCTTAAGAACCAAATCATTAGATGGGCAAGTGGGGCTCTTCTTTCTCTTCCCTGCTGTCTCTCTCTTTCTCTCTCTGTCTTTATCGTTCGTCCTCTCTCTCTCGGCACACTTTTACACACACACACAGTCATGATTGACTTGATTTGAAAGATTCAATAAATGGTTGTGAACCTTTCTTTCTGTCTCGCTGTCTTTCTCTCATTCTTTCTTTCTCACTTTCTTTCTCTCATTCTATCTCGGCACATTTACTTACACACACACGCACGCACGCACACACACACACACAATCACTCACTGGTAAGGTGTTTTGGTCAAAGGTTCACAACCATTTATTGAATCTTTCTTTCTCTCTTTTGGTGCACACACTCTCTCTCTTTGGCACTACTGCCTTTGCTTTTGCTTTGGTTTGAGAGCGGGAAAATTATTATTTTTTAAAGCAAAGGGTCCCAATGTGTGTTCATATGTGTGTTTCTGTGTTGAACATTTGTTTTAATAAAGACAGTTATACCATTTCTGTTTGAGATTTAAGTTAATACTATTTAACCTGAATTTGAAGTTTAATGTAATTTTTACCAATGAAATTATATACAAATATTAAGCAAATTCAACTAAATCTATATGGCTGGATGTAGCTAAATTAAATTGAGTGCAAATGGTTACCTAAAAAAAATTAAGTAATTCTTGCATTAGAGAATATTAAGCAAATTTAACTAAATCTATATAGCTGGATGTAGCTAAATTAAATTGTGTGCAAATGGTTACCTAATACTAATTTTTACTCAAAATATTTGATTGGAGTTTGCTTGGCTTGATTTAGTTGTAACTACTCAATTTAGTTTAGCTTTAATTGCAGGAAAATATTAAGCAAATTCAACTAAATCTATATGGCTGGATGTAGCTAAATTAAATTGAGTGCAAATGGTTACCTAAAAAAATGAAGTAATTCTTGCATGTCATTTTTTTCAGTGTATACATTATCCCTTACATATTAGAAGTACTGTAATATGGAGCAAGACTGATCATACAGGACACAAAGGATGCTTGGTGTACAATGTCATACGTTTCAGGTACCCCACCACCACAGGAGATTACACTGTCAATGTGCCACGCTGAGCTCAAGAACTACTTATATTAAAGTATGAGTTTTGTTTGTAACCATCATATTATCTTATAGCCAATGTTAAAGCTACAAAGGTAAATAAAGATGTTTATGAAGGTAATAAAGGTTAATCTATTCATTTGCCCCAGTTGTGCATAATTGTGAGGGGCAGCTGTGGCCCACTGGTTAGCACTCTGGACTTGTAACCGGAGGGTTGCTGGTTCGAGCCCCGACCAGTGGGCCGGCTGAAGTGCCCTTGAGCAAGGCACCTGTTACGACAGGTTAGGGTCACATGGTAGGGCAAGCACTGACTTACAGGCAGGGCTTCAGTGATGTCACTACCTGTGGCTAATTGGTAAATTGACCACCTGTCCTCACCTTTTGGAAAAAGAAACTGTTTTGGCAGCGTTTGGTTGTGCAAGGCCCAGCAGGAGCTGTGGCCTGTTTGTCCCCACATGTTGCCGTCATTTGTGGACTATATTTTGGCTTTGGAAAAGCACCATCAAATTATAATAAAAAACTTGAACGTGGACAAGAACCATCGCTTGGGCTGGCCACAGGGCTACAAGTATCGGAGTACCGGGCCGGGAGCGCGAGGATGCCACAGGTAGGTGACCGCTCTCTGATTCTCCTGCCAAGCTGACATGCACACACACACACACACACCACAGTTAGGACCTACTTCCAAGTTTCTGCACCACACGTAGGGCTAGCGTGTAGGGTGGTTCTCAGGCCTTTCTGTGTTTGTTTCTGTTGGTTGCGAGTTGCGGTAGGCTTTGTAGTTTAATTGAACATACCCTAGACAACGAAGAGCTTGAGCCAGGACCGCCTCGTAACAGCACCTAACCCCTCACTGCTCCCCGAGCGCCGCCGTTGAAGCAGGCAGCACACTGCGCCGGGATTAGTGTGTGCTTCACCTCACTGTGTGTTCACTGTGTGCTGTTTGTGTTTCACTAATTCACCGATTGGGTTAAATGCAGAGACCAAATTTCCCAAACAGATCAAAAAAGTATATATACATATACTTATGATATGTGTATGTTGTTCCAGAGATAATACAATATCATTCAAAACAGAACAATGGGCCTCATTAACCAATATCTTCCTAAGAATTTTCTTAACTGTGTTCTTAAGAAGGTCCTACGAAAACTCTTAGGCAGATTCACGAAGGTGTTCTTAAACCTGAGGCTGAGGGAAAGGTGTTCTTAAACTTGAGGCTGAGGGACCAGCTTTCATTTGTACAGTTCATACATGAGCAAGACCATTTTGATTACCGTATCGGACACATGCTTTGAAGTGAAGGCACTGCTACAGGAATTAAACAGTAAATGAGTTGTTATATTTAGTAGTTAGTATAAAAAGTGTTATTTGTTGTGTTAATGATGTATTCTTAAATACATTAATGCTTTGTAAAATAGTGGAATTTATTTTAATTCCAAAATATAAATAAGTATAAAATATATAGTTGTCATTTAAATTCTATATTTTACACCTGCAGATATGAAAAAAAAAAAAGCAATAACCATTGATTTTGTACAAACAAGTCAGTTCTCAAATGTGCGTAAGAGTGCTCTTGAGTGTTCGTAGATTCTGTTCTTACCTAAGAACAAGACAACATTGGTGAATACCATAATCTTTGTAAAAACTGTGTAAGTGGGTTTTAAGAACAAATTTCTTCGTAAGAACGGTTGGTGAATGAGGCCCATTGTTATCTGCGATGATGGAAACCCATATTTTAAAGTGTTTCTGATTTATACAGTAGAGGGAGTCTGAGCTGGTTTAAGTGGAGTTAAAACTAACAAAAAGATCAGTGCTACTAAAATATTAATACTAAAAGACACATATATTTACAAAATGCACATAGAAGCACGGTCTGTCAACTTTCCAAAAGCATCATTTCCTCTTTGAAGAGAAATAATGTTTTTTTTGTCTATCTTTGTGTGTCTCTCTCTTCTCTCTATTTCTTTCTGTCTCTCTCCTTCTATCTCTTTCTTTCTATCTCTCTTTCTCTCTCTCTGTTTCTTTCTTTCTGTCTCTCTCTCTTCTTCTCTCTCTATCCTTCTCTCTCTCTCCCTCTCCCTCTCTCCAGCCAAGAGACTGTCATTCCCGTGGCCCCTGGTGATAGGAAGGGATTGTGAAAGCTTACGCAATCCTGTCTGCTTTAGAAGCTAACACAGGGATGAGCCTCGGCATATTAGAGGAGGAACAGAGAGTTCTTCTATAATGACCCACTACAAAGTGCCTAGATCCATCCTGGCAGTCCCCACAGATACACACACACACACACACACACACACACACATACATTATGTTCCGCAACAATATGGAACATACAGATTGTACACACACACAGACACACACACACACACACACACACACACACACACACACACACACACACACATACACACACACACACACACATTATGTCCAGCAATAATATGGAACACACAAACATATTGTGCACACACACACACAGAGAGAGAGAGAGAGAGAGAGAGAGAGAGATACTGACACACATACTAACACACACACACACACACACACACACACAGACACATATTAACCGACAAACACATACACTCATTTACTCATTACTCATTCATTCTGACTGACTCACTCATTCACTAACATGTTAACTTTTCTGATTTTGCAGACCCGTGAATGTCAAATACATTTCTCAATATGCATTGTGCACATGCAAATGTGGTCCCATTCAGAGGAGACAGAAATAAGAACAGAACAATATTTTTTTTTCTGAAATATCCTGTCTGACACCCTTGTCATCGCTTGTGCTTTTTCTGTGACGGTCTGAGGAAGCCGGTTGAAAGTGTTTGGGTTGCAGAGTGACCTTCGTATAGATGCTTCAGTCAGAGGGGATCGCTCATCGCTCTGAGCCAGGAGCACCAGCAAAACATTGAGATTTCAGCTTCACAACACCCCCCCCCCCCCCCCCCCCCCACACACACACACACACACACACACACACACATACACACAGACACAATCCCCCCAATCCCTCCCAAAACAGCTTTTGCTGGGGGACGCATGTGTCTGAGAATGACAGATAGACAGGCCGGGAGGAAAAGGCTCTTTCTGCAGCCAGACTCTTTTATGGATCAATTCTACTCCCTCTGCCCCTCACGTCCAAATGGAACACTTTATTGTCATCGCCTGTTATGGACACCGCACCGACTGTGCAGACAGTATGTTAAATACAACAACTAAACCCCAGTTCCCAACTAACACTAATTTCTGATGGGCTGTAACCCCAATTTCAGTCTGACTAAGTTTTACTGTCAACAGATTGTGATCAGAAATGGGCTTTCAAAATGCAGAGCCCCCGAAACTGTAATGTAATTTGTTTAAATTAACTCAAAAATGAATTGTATGCATATTTAATGCCAGAGTGAACATATTTGCTTAATCTCTTGGCAGCTATGGTAAGTAACTATGAAAAATTAAAGGTGCAGTCACTGATCGTGCACGATTTCAAGGCCATAATATTTTTGTCACTTTCAGCAATTATCTCCTCATGACTCGGTGCCCATTCTGTGAGCGCACTGTAAAAAAACGGTCTCTGTAGGCAGCCCAGGCTCTGAAAACTGGAAACTAACAAAGTGAGGACAGCCTGTCCCCAAACAAAAACGAAAGCCTGTATGGAGTTTCTCTGCGAATACTGAAGGTAGGGGTGAGCTAATTATCTACTATGTTTTGTTTGGTCCTTGGTTAAAATATAATGTACATTGTTTTGGAAAATAGTATCTGCTAATAAATTTAAACATAAATGTGACTTCCTGCTCAATCGCTGACTGCACCCTTAAAATGGTATTACATAAAAAAAAAGATGCAATGTAAATATATTTTATCCTCTCCAATAACTTCTATAACTAGATGTACTGCATAGCGGTACAAAATATGACAGCCGCTCAGTCCTGCACATCCGTTCCGCGAACATAAATCACACTAATCAATTTGTATCCATCTTCTACTCCACCCCCACTCTTGAAACTTTTGTGTATGCTTGTTTGGCATGCCTGTGTGTGTGTGTGCGGGCCGCACAGCAAGTAGCCTACTGGCGCTGCGAAGGTGAATAGATTTGTAGCACTAGCCAAAAAATATGTAGCATTGTTATAAAACCTTTAAACTCTCTAAACAATCACAAGTAGGGCAGTTCATCAAAGTTCATCCATTGCAACTGGACTGATGAAAGGTCATGTACACCTGTAGGCTACATTGTATTTGGGGAAAGCAGAAGGTATCAGTTTTACATTTATTTATTTATTTATTTATTTATTTATTTATTAACAAACAAAACAATCCCTGTCATTTCCATGCAGTTTTCAACAGCTATCAAGAAGAGAGGTCATGCCATGAATTTTTATGAATGTTCTTCTACATATGCACGATTTTAGTCATCTTTAGTTCATATGATATTCAACTTTATTGTCAATGCACAAATTAAATACCAATAGTCTAAAACGAAATGCAGCTTTACATCTAACCAGTGGTACAAATAACTGTCCAAAAGGGCCTTCATGAAATGCGTCGCTAGACTGTTCACATTTTAACGGGCCAAGTTGAGAGCTGCGTCCGTTATTGGTCGTGGGAAAAATACTGATTTCCACATTGCAACTACTGAATCCATGGTCAGGGACCACCAGCAATGTCCTCACGGACCACAAGTGCGCCGCGGACCACTGGTTGAAAACACCTGGCTTGCAGTATCAAGCGGACTTAAGCTGCCACCTCTTGGCGAAAAGTTGTAATACATTTCACCCAGCTGCGTGAATCACAGAAAGCGCGAATGAAGTGGCCACTTCTAAAAGGGACCCACTGCACAGTAGCTGAAGGTCTGTGGCTAAAGCAGCTATAATTAAAGTGTTATCATTGTTTGGATACTTCCCACACACACATGCTTTTTAATCGCATAGACTACAACTACCAAGCTGGAATCAAAGCACATCGATTGACCTCTCACAGTCACACCCTAAACAAGAACTTCAAACAAACAAACAAGCGTCTCAGTCTCACGCATATATAGCCATAGGCAAAACTGTATCAGACGTAACGTTAGTAAATCATCCATCGCACAGAATGATTTTTGTAGCACGTGCAACAGGTACAGCCCTGCCCTGGATACATCTCTCAGAGTGCGCTCTAAAACATTTGGTTTAAATGGAGATGTAGCCTAGATCATCACTGGTGTGTTAATAAATCCACATTGTGACGAGTTGACACAAATGATTCACTTTGACGAATTTATGTAGTCTAGTCAATTACGTCGTCTCAGTCCTAGTTACTTTGCTTTGAGCCATGCTCTTCCTTAACGTTACTTGAAACACCTTTGAAAATAGAGGATTGTTTGGGAATGAACGTTAGCTCAGATGCTTTTTGAGACTTTTTGTGGTCTTACTGCAACATTTTACAAAGCACTGACAGGGCCACCAAGGACTGTGAGCGAATCAACAGAAAAACCTATTTAGCAAGCAGCCTGTTTAGGATGCTTCATAGACAGGTTATCTTTCAGGTAGGCTAGGCCTATATTTTCCATTAGAAAACCATCACGTTAGCGAATGCGTTGTGACTAACTCACTTAGCTCAGGGATGGATTACTGAATGGGCCTACTGGGCCCAGGCCCAGGGGGCCAAGGGCTCAGGGGGCCCTGAAGCTCAAGCCTCTACGTGAAGTCACTACTATGTTCTCCACCCCTGATATCTGAATAAGACCCCTCACTCAAATAACACAGGTTATGTTATGTGATATGTCTGTCTGAATCATATACTATAGGGGATGTTATTCACTCCTGATATCCGAATGGGGCCCCTCAGTCAAATAACACGTGTCACACTATGCGTGATAATCATGCTTTGTAATTGGCATCTTTTCACATCAAGATACCTTAAATCCATTTCCACAAAACTCGCCAGAAGTCACCATTTAAGGGGTTATTTTTCTAAAAAAAAATCCGGGGGTGGCATGACCCCGGACCCCCCTACTATTACTGAGTTACTAACTTTCTAAGGTGGGAAGGGGGGCCCTTTTCATGTCTGTGCCCAGGGGCCCAATGGTTCATAATCCGTCCATGACTTAGCTCCTGTAGGCTATATGGTCAGAAAAGAAGATGACAGTCGAAAGATACAATTACAGCGCTGATATCAATTTGCTTGGTAACTGCATTTATGGTTTTCTACAAATACACTGGTCAAAAATCAAATTGGCCTCCATCACTCAACCAATGCTAACATTATTTTACCTAGGTCGTAGGTATACAACTTGTATAAGATTAACGTACCTGCAGTTAAAACCAAGCATGTCCGATAAACATTTCTCAGATTTATTTCGGCTTCAAGAAGAAATGGGAATTACATTTTTAATGTGAAAATCATCCTTCCCTTATTAGACGTTCTCTGCGGTAAACTACAGTGTTGTCCTTGTAGGAAGCGTCTTTCCAACCCACTTTAGATTACAATAACTTCCAACAAAATTACATCTCACTGCAACGATGCGCCATCTGGTGGACAAACGACTACGTAACGGCAATACTGGAAATGCAGCCAAATGATGATGATGAATATTTAGTTTTCCTTTAATCCTACTGAATTTGTAATTATGTATCGGCCGTTCTAATTGCCGATACCAATAGTATGTGCATGCCTGTGTGTGTGTGTGTGTGTGTGTGTATGTGTGTGCACCACCATCTACAGGCCAATGACAGTCACTAAATGTACACATAACTTCATTTTTTTTAGGCCCCCCCCATTGATGAAATTCTACGAAACTTGGCATACCCCCAGAGAATGTCAGGTTAATCATACACATACAATTTGGTGCAGTTCTGAACATCTTAACTGAAGAGAATGGCGATTAAAGCAGAATGATATTGCATTTTAATTTTTTACCGGGGGGTTGCAAATCACAAATGAGTGATTATGGGCTAAGTTGATGTGGGCCCTTGAGACCAACATACCATAAAAATGTCTTCATCCTCGGTGCCACGGTTCAGGTAGTTATTTAGGAAAAACTTTTTTTGGGTTTCGGGGGCCCAGCGCGGGGGGGGGGGGGGGTTTGAGTGGCCCCGGGGACCAAACGAAATTTTTCCGTAAAAGTCTAGGGGGGCTACATACCCACCACATTTCAGGTGCCCCGGTGTTTCGGTGTCCCGGGTATCGTTGACCAAAAATTCAGGAAGTAGATGATGGGGAAAAAAAACAAAAAAAACTGACAATCCCTATATGACCGCTCCGCTAGCTTCGCTATCAACAACACTGATACAAATTGAACCTCACCATGTAGTTTGATTTGGTATATGTGCTTGTGTTTTACTGCATGGATGAATAAACATTGTTTATGTATATGTTTATGTTGATGTTTATGTTGATGTTTGCTGTTCATGACTTTTATTCCCAGTGAGTTTGTGTAATTATTGTGATCAAAGTTCTAATCTTTATTTGTTTGTTTGTTGTTGTTGTTGTGGTTCTTACTTGCCTCTTTTTATTTGAAGTTTTTAGTGGGGTTATTAGTCTTAGATATATTTCATACTTAAAAAAAAAAAAGAAATCCAATTTGGCATTATTTATTTTCTGTTAATTACTATTCTACAAGCAAGCAAGTCCACAACTCCAAATCACATAGCAGCTTAGGTATCATTTCAGAGACTCCAGGCCTCTTTAGTGTTGCAGTGAAAATCAGTGTTTTAAAGGTGTATTGAAGGTGTGGTCCACAATTTTTGGGTGAAAAGTCAATCCCAGTGCACCTTAAAGCATCCGTACCTACTGGTTAGGGTATCGGACTTGTGACTGAAGGATGGCCGGTTTGATACCCGACTGGTAGAAAAAAATGTGGGTGGGATTGAACAGCCCTCTCCCATTTCCACATCCAAGGATGAAGTGCCCTTGAGCAACTTAAGTTAACTTCATGACAAGAGCTTTTGAGAAAGAAAACAAATCGGTTGCCCTTTTGGTTGCAACCAGCTAATCCAGTGCTATACATGGCTGTGCCGTCGCCAGCACTGCTGGCAGTGTTAAACGTGTTCAGGTGATTGTGTATCGATGACAGGTGGCTTCCTATCTCCTGCCTGCACTCAGCATTATCAGGAAAAACAAAAGGAGTCCAGGGCTTTGTCCTGGGAGGCCTGACCTGGAAACATCAAACTGACAGATAACCCCACACCCCCACCACTACACACACACACAAACACACACACAAACACACACACACACACACACACACACACACACACAACAATCTTCAGCCAAGCGTGCAAGCAGCCCGACTCAGACGACACACTCAAACAAGGCCTGTCCTTCTGCCACACACACACACCTCACGCCCCCTTCCAGAAATCTGAATACCCATTGATCCATGCCACAGATGGGGAAGGGGGAGGGGAGAATGGGAGGAAGAAAAAGAAAAAAGTGAGAGAAAAAAAGTGTGATTTTCTGTCAGTGCTGCTTGGTGATTGTTTTGGCTTACTTTTCACTTTGGAGTGCCAATGTGCAAAACTTTTGGCCTGCAGTTGCTTCTCCCTAGTTTCAACGGAGGGATGTCAATGTGAAAATACTTAACATGCAAATAGTATGCAAATAACAGAAACTGAATTAAATGAAATGTGGCAGCATGCACTGTGTATACTGCAAAATTACACTGATAACTATAATGTCATAGATGCATTTAAAAAATAACTTGTGCTACCTCTTAGGACTAGTGTGCTTGTAAACCATATGAAATGTTTCTTTCCACATTTTTGGATAAATAACAGTAACAGTAAACAGTAACAACCAAAGCATGTGAAATTCCTTTCCTTAAATAAATATTACAGTTAAAACTATGAAAGGTTTCCTCTAATATTTCAAACCTTCTTCTCAAAATACTCTTCTTCTCAGAACACAACTGTAAAAAATACATAACACATAAACTCAAACATTTGAACATTTGAACAGTACCATTCAGATTACAGTTCAAAAAGTCATTGCATCACTTGCCATTTGCCTGTTTTTTCCCCAAGCGTAGGTCTCAAAAGCGTATTCTGAAGCGCTACGCTTTGCGCTATTGTGCTGAAATCAAGTGTAATGCTGCCATGTTTGATGCAAATGAATCCCAAACCAAGATCTTGTACTTTCCAGCTGTCTAGCAGTCCTTTGTGCCATTCTATTTGTACCGAACCAATGTTATCAAATCTGCCATACAGACTTTCTAACAGGCTTTTCTGTACTTTTATTACACGGCTCTTCATAATGCTGAAGAAGGCTCCATTTACTTGAATGGGCCTTCCCAACGTTCGGCGGTCTGCTAATTCTCAATAACAGAACGTTGCTAAGTATAACAGACCGTTGTCAAGGAAAATGGGCTTTGTGCTTCTAAGTCAATTCTTTCATATCATTACGCATTGTACGCAAGTAGTCCGGTCACTTCTTGCATTGGAACTTCATTTAAAAGTGAAAGCAGACTGTTGATCAGCTGTGTTCTAAAGAATGTTTGATTCAATTTCAGCGTGTGTTGTTGCGAACTACAGTAGGCTATTTGTTTCTTAGCAAATACCACGATAAACGGTAACAAATAGGCTAGGCTATGTAGGCTAAAGTCATATTGTGGGGAATTTATTATTTAGTTTTGGCAAGTAGCCGTGTAATAAGCGGGATAATGTATAGAACGCACGGCCATTATTGGGAAAATAAGTCCCTTCCGCTGCGCGTCGGGGACCGGTTCGCCCTGTCGGGACTTATTTTCCCAATAATGACCGGCGTTCTATACATTATCCCTTACGTAAAGTGATGCTAATTAAGTTACTTACAGTGCAACTTGCTTTGCCAATGTTGTTAAAGTAACAGGGCTTATCAGCAAGCTCAAGTTAAATTGATTTGAACACTGTGTTTATGTTAAGTGACTGTATTCAGCCGTCTAAGCATGGGTTCAGGTTTTTTTGATCTTACAAAACTGAAGTTTTGCTTACTGGTTGTTGTGAAAGAAACTCAAAGCCTTGAGAAAAGGCGATGAGAGAGATTTGAGATGCATTTGAAGGAAACCTTGGGCTTTCAGCAACTGAGCAAGGTGCAAATCAAAATGGCACAATTAGAATGAGAAAGAACAGCTCAGTCTAATGATCCCTTGAAAAAAGGCATTTATTTATTCAGTTACCTAAAACATGAAAAGACTATTTTCCAAAACAAAAAACATCACATGATGTTATCATGATGTGGTTTAGCTTTTGTTATTTTGCTGTTTTGTGATTTGTTGTCTGAGCTAAAAGAAACTCTCAGGTAGTTGCGTTAAAATGCTGCATTGCTTTGCATTGTAAAAAAATGGACATTTGACGGTAGGAGACCATCACTGGTACGTCTGTTGTCCAACTGAACATCGTTTGAAGTCAAAATTGTTTGAATCTTCCTCACCAAAGACAGACTCATGTGATAGTAAATATATTCACTATCACATGAGTCGCTTTAATCTATTGCATCAAAGATCAAAGCCCTTTTTAGACAGATACACTTTATATTTCATGATGCCTGCAAGGCTCAAAGGTATCGATTCTGCGTTCAAATGACAATGTATCCTGAGAAATTAAAGCTTAGATTCAGATTAAACCGAAAAACTCAAAGTACAGTAATCATACATTTTGCATAAGCATACTGTAATATTTATGCTACTGAGTGGACAGTGATTGTGAGGAAAATTGTATGTGTCCTGAACACATGCATGTTCATAGCCTGAACACATTCTGAGTACATAGCCTGAAATGAAAGTTGTAATATGCATTGTATACCAGGCTTATTAGCATATAAGGGATTACCTGAAAATCACCCACAGGAATGTATTGCAGTCATTTGGCTGGTAAAACGTGTTAATAATTGGAAATGTTTTACCATAAATATTTCAATAACATTTCAAGCATCACCATTTTTTGTCAGCATTCGGTTCTTTTGAAGTTGATGCGAGGAGCACCATCCCAACATGAAATAGGCTCCGTGTTTCAGCTCACTGTCTCTGGCCATCTGATAACGTTACAGTCATTTCCATAGTGTTCTGCGCTTCTTGCCTCCATTCCTCTTTTCAAAGCAGACATCATAAAGCCAGCACTCATTAACAGGCATCTTTTTGGAAGCCACAAACTTCTCTCTCTCTCCCCCCTCACTCGCTCTCCCTCTCTCTCCTCCTCTCTCCCTCTCTCTCTCTCTCCCTCTCATATTGAGAAGCCTGAAAGCAGGTCTTCCTGACTGTCTTTTAGTTTTCATTAATCATGTTCTTGACGATGGCCCTTTTGAGGTTCCTTTTCCGGACTTACGTATCACCCCCAACAGGCCCACACATGTCTCTACAGGGAAACTGTTTTCATTTAAGGGGATGCTTGATTTGCACTTTATATCAGTGGACTGAAAAATGTTGTACAATGCCTTTAGTAAAATCTGTGAATGCTAATGTTCTTAAAGGTGTTCTAAGTGATGTTACTTGGTTTCTAAGCTAAACATTTTTTTGTCCCATATAGCAAATATCACCTCATCGTCCGCTAGCTGAATACACGATAGATAAACACGGTCTCTGTGGACAGCCCAGGCTGCAAAAACGGCAACAAAAACCCTGGCCCAGCCTGGACTGTAAAAAAACATAACAAACTGTTCCAGCCTATCACCGACGAGATGCGTGTTTAGGAGAGTTTTAAATTGCACAGGAGGGATTGGGAGGGAGTAGCGAGCTAGCTCTCTGTTTTGTTTAAACGTCAACAGAAGTGACGTTACCCAACATCACTTAGAGCACCTTGGCTTTAAGGACAGAGTTGACAAAAAATGAAGGAGTCCTTTTGGGGGCTGTGAAGATCTGTCGCAGGGTACTGTACAAGACCCCAAAACCAAAAAGATCTGGTGACCTACAGTGGCGGGTACTGCATTGTATCATGGCCACAAAGGTCTTTGTCGTTAAGTTAAGGCATGATCTCTCGCCCTTATGCAGTGTTGAAGGTTGGGGTTCACTTTTTCAAAAGAACTGTTCATCTTTGAAGTTAAATACTCAAAGAACAAAAAGGAACTGTGTACCTTCATAAATGTGTTGAGTGGCCAAGCAAAACTAACCATACGGAAGGGTAATCGGCTGGAGGAGAAAGGGCGGAGTGTTAACCTTGTGGACATGTTTAAAGCTTTGGTGGAATCAAGGGTTAGGGTCGAGTCTGTTTTCTTTAAAGTTTTGGATAATATGACTTTTTTTTCACAGAAATGGTGTACTAACAAAGGTCTGATCTCCATTGCTGATGGCATCCTGGGGGTTTTAAAAGTCAAAAGTCTCTCCCTCTCTCTCCCTTATTATCCATCTCTACTGTACCTCTCTCTCTCTACCTCTCTCTCTCTCTACCTCTCTCTCAGGCTGATAGAGACCGGATCTGGTGCATGTTAGCCAGATCTTCTCCACATCTGAGTCAGCACCGACATGAGAGATAGTGGAAAACAACACTCGTCTAGCTTTGCAAGAAGTTCAAAGTCAGACAGCATCACTTCCTCTTCTTGTTGTTTTTGTTGTTGCTGAGGTCCTGGATCACGTCTTGATGACTCCATGAAATGAAGGGTTCGGCAGAGGCACACTTGGCTGTTTCTTTTTCTTTCATTCTCCTGTCTGTCTGTCTTTCGGTTCTGTTTTCTTCGTCCCTGTCTTTTAATCAGAACGCTCACCTCAAGGTATTTCAACAGCTATTTCTCTTTGGTGAAACTGTAATGATCCTCTCAAAAGAGAGAAGAAAACACACACAGGCACACATACGATCGCACACACACACACACACACACACACACAGAGAGAGAGAGAGAGAGAGAGAAAGAGACATGTGTGTGTGTGTGAGAGAGACAGACAGCGAGAGAGAGTGTGTGTGTGTGTGTGAAAGAGAGTGAGAGAGAGTGTATGTGTGTGTGTGTGTGAGAGAGAGAGAGAGAGAGAGAGAGAGAGAGAGAGAGAGAGAGAGAGAGCGAGAGAGAGAGAGGAGAGTGCTCTCTGTCTCCACAGATGCCATTTAGACAGGCCCAGCTTCATGAGTTCATGTTTCCCCCTCCTTATGTTTTAAACATGACAAGTGTCAAATCAGACAAGAGGGGGTTCTGGGCAGCAGCAGCAGGTTATCTCCAGTGCTGGACAGGGCTGCCATCACTGGGCTGCTGCAGGCTAGAGCAAGGGAGAGTATGTGTGTGTGTATGAGAGAGAGAGAGAGAGAGAGAGAGAGAGAGAGAGAGAGCAGGACTACCATTCCTGTGCTGCTGCCGTGCCAGAACAAGGGAGTGTGTGTGTATGTGTGTGTGTGTGTGTGCTGTGTGTGGGGGGGGGGGGAGAGGGAGAGCACCATCCCTGTGGGCCAGAGCAAGGGAGTGTGTGTGTGTGTGTGTGTGTGTGTGTGTGTGTGTGCTCTGTGTGTATGTGTGTGTGTGTGTGAGACAGAGAGAGAGAGAGAGAGAGATAGAGAGAGCACCATTCCTGTGCTGCTGTGGGCCAGAGCAAGGGAGTGTGTGTGTGTGTGTGTGTGTGTGTGTGTGAGTGAGAGAGAGAGAGGGAGAGAGAGCACCATTCATGTGCTGCTCTGGGCCAGAGCAAAGGAGAGTGCACCAAGACAGTCAGAGTCAGAGCAGAGACAGATAGACATCCATCGACATCCACCACCCTTAGGAGCTTGCAGAGTTTTACTAGGGTCATCAACTGAGGCTCACAGTGCCCAAAACAGTCCAGTCCAGCCCAGAAGGCAAGCTGAGCTGAAGGAAAAGGAACTCCACTGTTTAACGAGCATGTCCACCTCATCGGCTTATGTAATTAATGATCTCTTTGTCCAGTAGGGAGAAGGAAGGACCGTCTGTCTGTGACTGATGAGCGAGTGCCTCTCTGGCCTCGTTCATGAACAATTAGTCATGGTGACAGGGCTGTCTTCCATTTCTGTCCCAACCAGGGGTCCTAACATATGCTGAAATCTCAGCACTCATTTAGCTCACTTTTATCCAAAGCGACTTACAAAAAGGGAAACAATCAAGGTCAGTGCAATATGGATGTGTTACTGCAACAATAAGTACTACTTATGGAATCGAGTGAGAGTTCTAGAAGGGGGATAGTCGAGTGGTAAGTGCTAGATTTAGCATTGGTAGTGCTCGCTGAATGATAATAATAATAAGCTTTATTTGTATAGCATCGTTCATACACAGAATGCAGCTCAAAGTGCTTTACATTTGGAACATTTAACACAATAATAGAGAAGAAAATAACCAACAATTTCTTCAGTCTTCTTCTTCTTTGTTGCTGTGATCGTTTATGGTCCAATCAGCAACATCAGAAATATAGCTTTCATGACCTTAGTATGTTCTTAGTATTTGGTCTTCAGGAGTCTTTTGAAGATAGAGAGGGACGCCACTGCTCTGGTAGGAACTGATACGGGTATGTGTATGGGTGGCAGAGCCAGAAGTGGCTCACTGGAGGAGCGCAGCAGTCTGGAGGTGACATATGCCTGTATGAGGGCATTCAAGTAAGTGGGTGCAGAACCGAAGACTACTCTGTAGGCAAGCATTAGTGATTAGAATTGAATGCAGGAAGCTACAGGTAGCCAGTGAAGCTTGCATGAATAACGGCTAATAAAATGTAACCTACTTAAGTTTTCTAATCAGTTTAGGTGGGTGTTTAAGTCACCGACTCAGGGCACAAGACAAAGAGGCCATTGCATGAAAAAAAAAAAAACTGTCCAGTACAGACCCACGAGACAATCACCCTGAGTCAACAGTAAGCATTCTCGACGGGGGCTACGTTTGGATCGGAAGCAGATATTAGCAAGTGGTGTTGGGTAACGTGGCGTGAAGAGCTCTTCTGTTACATCACGGCGGTGCAGTCCAACCTAGTTGATCACGGCCCACTCCGCGGGCTGCCCAGCACTCTCAGAGCATCCTACCTCTTCCCCTCCGCCAGTAACCAAGGCGCGGGACACCTTATATAGACCTGTGTGTGCGGTAATGATGTTAAAGCCAAATTAGAAATGTTATGAAAGCACTCCAGTGTCATCATGTGGGAGGGTCTTTGTTCAGAGTGTGTATGTGTGATAGGATGTGAAAGGATGAATGAGTCCACATTTGTCCATTTTACCACAATGAGGAATATATGTGTCTTTGGAATTGTGTAATGTACAGTGTATCTTGTCTTTGTAAACTGATAAACGATGGAAAGCAGGCAGACATTACAAAATGTCTCTATAAATCTCTATAAAACCAAGCCAACCCTGTCTGCTTGTGAAGTGAAAATAATGTTGTTTTTTTTAATCATGTTTCAATATTTCCTTTCAACCAAATGACAACAGTCCTCATCTGTAATATTGGTAATCTCTGGAAATTCACATAGTAATTACTACCCACTTACTGATTACTGATCTGTAAAGTGTTACTAATTTACATATGAATACTACTGCTCTAGTTTATATGACAGAGTAATCCACAAGAAAACAGAGCAGCCTTTGATACCAATATGCTTCCTGATAGAGCAAGTCATGTAGTGTATGTCCCTGTCAGTCATACTGCTTTTGTAACAATTTTACTGATAGTAATCAAACAGTGATTGCTGTGGAATTAATGGAGTTTGGGTGAGAAAGCATCCTTGAGTCCAAAGCATAGATAGACCAAAGCATACAAAGCATTTGCATGATAGGGACAGTGAAGACAGGGCGTTATTAATTCCCCATGTATAAAAATGGATTTAGATGGGGATTTCCACATTAAGCCGTGTTTCACTTGAGGGGATATATTAGAAAAGGGGATTGAAATGGGATGAGGGATGAAATAAAACAGAAATCTGAAAAATCTAAATAGTTCTGGTCAGACCAACTTGTACCATTTTTTAAAAATGTAATCATAATCTTCAATCTCACTTGCTGCATCTTCTGAATGTTAACAACGATCGTGTCCACAAGAATTCTAGAATACTTTGCCGAGGAACACAATTACCCTTGGGAGGACAGCGAGTTTCCAGGGGTGTCCAACTGCAGGACTTTGGTGTAATTCTGTCTCTGACTGTGGCTAAAGAATATCTTTCACATCATGGCCTCGCCTCAGACGAGTGCAGAATGTCATTACACATCAACTGGATTTCTTCTCACTGCTACCTGGCAAACCAGAGATTTATTTTTGCTCGATGTTGGGTAAAGATAAAACATTTGACTTCAGTGTGTGACGGGGAGACAAACCTCCTCTCAAGCAGCTGTGTCTTTTACCTCATGTATAGTCTCTGGGCACAGTTGGTTTCAGACCACATCAGCCTTCAAATATCATTTCACAAACCAATATGAGGTATCAGACCTGCTCTCAGATTTGCAGACTACTGATAAAGTTGCTGTCCATTAATCAGAGATGGGAAGTAACGAAGTACAAATACTTCATTACTGTACTCAAGTAGATTTTTCAGATATTTTTACTTTACTTTACTATTTATTTTTGAGGCGACTTTTTACTTTTACTCCTTACATTTTAACACGAATATCGGTACTTTCTACTCCTTACATTTTTAAAAAATGGCTTGTTACTTTAGTTTCACATAATTTCAGCCTACCCAGAGCGGCTCTGAGTGTCACAGTCACACCAGGTTCGGTTCCAGCCACACCCACTGCTCACTCTCCTGAAGCTCCCCTCACTCGTTCACACTCCCCAGTTTACTAATGACCTGCACCTGTTCCCAATCAGCCTCACTCCCTACTTAAACCCCAGTCTCCCCTCAGTCTTTGTCTGGCCTCGTCAGTGATGACACCAAGGTGCTATCCACCAGCCTGACTCACAAGGAATACTCCTCCTGGATTCCCCTCGCCTGTTCCAGCGTCCTCCTGGTCTGACCCCTCGAGTCACCTCCGGATTTGGATCTACTGTAGTTAAGTCGATCTTCTGTGTTTTGGGACTTCTTCCGTTAAGTTTGCTGATCCTCTGTGTTTTGGACCCTCCTTGGCCTACTGTTTCCAGTGGAACTTCTGTTTGATCCCGACCTGGGTTTGACAACCCATTTCCTGGTTTTCCTTTGTAAATAAACTTCTTGTTTGAACTCTACCTCCCTGTCCTGAGTCTGTGGGCCGTGACACTGAGCCTATCGTTATTATTTTTCGCGTCATTAATAGCGGATCGGATCGGCTACGTTGCACTTGACGCACCACTACAAGATGACTTGATTTGGGCGGCATTCATTCGCGGCAAATCATTGCAGCTTGATGGCAGTAACATTAACGTTAGGACTTAGTAGTATGTCTCAATAGCCTAATGCCCTCCTCTCCTCGCCTTTGGTGCTTCCCTAACTTCTAGCTGCAGTGTAGCTTATATCCTTAGCAATAAGTAGGCTAGATGCCGCCTTGGGTCTTGAACAGATGTAGGCTAGTGGAGGCCGCTAAACGCAAGCAGACTAAACATAGTTTAGCCTACCCACCACTGAAATTTCAGAAATAGTTTCTCCACCTCCTATTAGAGTTTATCCACCTCTCAAAAGAGTTTATTCACCAATTACAACTGTTAGTATTTAAAAATCACACTGTATTATCCACAATAACAATATGTACACTCATCAACACTATATGAACCACTTAATGCCACTTGTATTGTTATAAACATTTGACAATAACCGCACCATCATCAAACATGTTCTGAATGCCTTTTCTAAAAATCTGATGCCTTACTGTGATCACAGAATTCATAGTTTACCCACCTCTTATTTTACCACTACATTCCTGGTCTTGAAATATTCACAGGAATCCATAGGAATTAAATATTCATGTTGTTTTATCCAATATTAGTTTTGTGTAATTTTTCCATTTTTTGTAGTCATTCTATATCAGAACCTGACACACAATCCAAATACAAGAAACCTCAGAAATGCAGACTTTTATTGTCAGTATGTATTTTGGGTAAGCAAGTCCTATGAGGAGTTTCCATAAGGCATTACAAAACGCATGAGCATACCTTGGCAAATAATGGTCTAAAATACTGATTTTTCATTTTATATTGATCTACTTTTGCACACAGCTTCGCAAGACCTGGTGCTAGGGCTCAATTGTGTTTCTAAAATCATATCAAGTGACCTAGAGGGCTGAAATGTAGTCAGTTCAGAGATGCTTGTTATCTCACAGAAAGAAAAAAACAATAAATAGGCTCTGTAACTCTGTGCCAGTGCTTCCTACAGGACTACAGGATCTTAGCTTTCTAAAGATGTCCAGCATTTGATGGTAGGCCAAAAGAACACACTGCCCTCTGAAGTAGGGAGTGCAATGTTGGGGGAGAAAGCCAATAAATGGCCAAACAGGTTATGTGAAGATTCAAAAAGAGAGACGGGCACTCTTGCACTCTGGTAACATTTGTGTGGTCCAGGTGCTGTTGCATAGTATTTTTTAACACAAAACTTGACACTAAAACTTATTTTTATTTTATTACAAATATTTTAGAAATTAACTAAATTAAGCTTGCATTAGTTATGCTCTAATACATCTAGTTATAAACCTAACATAATACAAATTCAACTGTATTTTGGGCAATAAAGTGATAATGTCATGGTAATATTGTCATAGTGTAGTCCGCCTTGGAAAATAAATAGCCTTCCTGTAGGGACATAAAGTAATTGTTTTGATCAAAACCAATGTTTATATTAAATAATGTCATCATTTAGATGACTTTATTTCATGTAGATGACTTTCAATTTCCAAATTCATAGGGTTATATTGCAGTCAGAGGACATATTCAACTGTAGTGAGACCACATAGTCACAGAGCCCTGCCCCTCAGAAAGTGTGCCAATCCATGCCATACACACAGAGAGACATCCTTCACATATCCCCCTGACAGCCTTTCCCTACCCTGTAAAGCCATGCCTCATCCGTATTTGGGGTCTCACACACAAGGGTCAACCTAACGTAGGGGTCTCCGGTGTGGGTCATACTACAGGCTCACACTGGGCATGCCTTGGATGGCTCCACAGCAAGCCAGCCCACTTCTTACACCATTTATAGTGAGAGGAGAGAAGGGTCACCCCATTTGCCCTTGAACTTTGGGCCTCTGAAATGTTAAAGCTGTAGCTAAAGAGACAGGATGGGTGACTGCAGCCTCTATCTGCTATACACATATCAATGTTTTTCTCCTCATTGCTGGATTATAGCTAATCCTGACAGTTCTCTGGTGGAAGAGCAAACAATGTGCTTTTATCTTTCCCAAAATCCCAAACAAAAATGGTGAAAACAGCATGTCTAGTTAACAATAACACAAAATACATCTTTACCGCTCCAGTCACTATACTGTCTGAACCTCATTCCATAGATAATTTGCAAATTGGTAAACATTTACAATATCCTAAAAGACTCCAAAATTTCTGAAATTACAAATAAAAGTGTAAATTGTCAATAGATGACTTGTCCATCATCTATTGACGTGCTACTTCAACCACCCACATCAAAGCCAACCCGTGACGCTGAGAACAGTCTCACAGTCGCTTCTACGCTACGTCACATCTATGAAACTCCCGCCCTGCGTCCTGATTGGCTCTACCATACAATTTTGTGCTGAAATCACTTTCAACGGAACCGATCCCAGATGGATGTGAGTGGATCAAGTTGGAGCTAGGCGGAACAAAATGCATCTGGTGAGAGTCAGGTTATCTTATAGGAGCAATGTAACAAGGAGGTGAAATTTGGATTTGTATGGCATTTATTTCACTATGGGGTAGAACTGGAAAACAAGCTTCTTGGTTAACCCTGGGCAGATAGGAAAACAGGCCATGACAGATCTATAAACCCAGTTGACTTGATTAGTCACGTGAACAAAAAAGTTTAACAACAGATAAAAAAACTCCTCACTCTACTCCTCTTGGCCACAGTCCCAAATAAAATGGACTTTACTTTTTTTCTCAACCTCACTATCAGCTGTGTGTGAAAGCTGGACACGCACGAACACTCCCCGACTGCTGTTAGGTCCCACGGCGGCAGACATAGTCTCACCTCGGGTGCTGGACGTGACACCTTTGTCACTGTCTTATCTTTTATTCAGCCTCACACCCCTCCCCTCCATTCCATCAGGTGGTCTCGGATCAGGGCCACACAGTGGGCTTAATTGGCCTGTGAGTTAGAGGGGCTTAAAAGCTTCTGCTGCTCTGACTGTCTGTGGGGCTTCTCTCCCAGCATGTTGAATGAATATATGACTCCCTGATGCTTGATACTGATTCCCAGATGAAGGCTTAATGGCGACTCCCTGATGAAGGCTTGATGCTTATTCTCTGATGAAGGCTTGATGCTGAAACACGTCAGAGTTTTTAATTATTTAAAAATACCAAGCCATGATAATAAAGTTTTTTTTTTTATTGCTTAAAAGAGAGCGCCTTTGAGTTTTCTTTTGTTTTGATGTCTAAACATCTCCCATCTTCTACATCTCTGATTGAGTCCAGGAAGTGCTCCCATCCAAACATTTTTACTCCCTGTAGTGCACAACATTTTACTTTCAAATCACTCCTTCACACTGACTTTGTCTGACCTTCAAAGCTATCCACATTTGCTTTATTAAATGTCTGTTGCGTTAATTCTCCGTGTGGGTCCATCTCCGTGTTGATGCCATGCCTTGAGCCAGGCATGTGTAATGTTGTCTTGCTGGGATAACCAAGAGGCATAAAGCTCCGCTGCCCCTGCTGCCCTTGGAATGTGAGAACACTAATAACTCGAGAAAACATGCAACATTTTGGCTTAAGCCGATTTAACACCACAGCCCACCCGTCGTACGGAGTTCAGTTCAGTGGTGGGTGACCGCTGCCTTCCATCAGCAGCGCAGTCCACACCAGCGGGGGTATTATCATTTTTATAGCCTGTAAACGGTCACACATGCCAGAGGGAGTTGATCGTCTCAGCTGACATTTGGAGAGTAAACATCGGCACTGGGTCTCGGCCGTGGCTGCCTGGTGCGTTTTTTAACAGCCCGGCTGCGGACTCCCTCTTACCTGTCCCTTCTCATACTAATTGACATTCCCGACAGCCGCGAAGTCGAGCCGCTGTCTCTCTCTCCCTCCTCTGTCAGGACGTCACCTAATAGCTTGTGGCATGTTGCTACGCTAAGTGGTCTGGTGATTTGATCAGCGTAGTTTGGGCCTGTCTTTTTTCCCTGCAAGCCTTGCACATTCAGACTCACTTCGCCATGGGGATCTGTACACACCCCCTCACTTGCTGACGGTCGCCTAACTTACACGCCACAGAAGAGGAGCATCTGGCATGAATGGTGTTAGGCAAGGGGAGAATGTGATGCAGCAGGTAATTACATTAAATATGTGTTCAGGAAAAAACATAAGATGAAAGGATGAAAAGGATTTTTTTTTACCCCTCTCCATCTTGCCGGTGCCAAAACACTCCACTGCAACAAGCCTTAAAAGACAATTCCGGTGTTCCAGTTTAGATGGTGAGCAGGTTAACTTGTGATATTTGCATAAAATCCGTGAATATTCAACAAGACCCTGCCTACTTGTTAACAACGCTTTGCTCTGCTTCTGCCCTTCCAGTGCTGGAGATTCACAATTTCACAAGCCTGCAGTGCACGACAGAATATGAAGCAAAATCTTGCCGAAAACATGCGGGAATCGCTATGTAGCCTATAATGCATGTCTGCTTAAGCATCCACACAAAATGTTGTGCAAACAGGAAATGTGTCAAAGTAAATCAGCGAAGGTTTTGTTGGGTTTCGAACATGAGTCTCACTGAGGCAAAATGTTCTAAGCAGTAAGCACTATCACCACTACGCCACAGAGAGCAACACTTGTTATTAGTCTATTAGACTAGTCTACTAGCTTACTAGCTATCCTGATGTCCATGTTAACTGGTGATAGCCTATAACATGAGCAAACACAGCGAATGCATGCCTTGAATAATGCAGATTAATTTTGCCTCAGTAATTTTGCATCACAAACAGTAACAAATGACCCCATCAGACGTTGCTCGTTTTTTGTGCAGAAAGCAAAATTATCGCCTCGAACTGCTCACTAAAATAGCAAGCTAGCAGCAATAGTCCACGCTGCTAACCAATTGCACCACTGGTTATTTTGTATCTATGCACTAGCATGGTGTTCCTATTAAATGAATGTAGGTCTATGTTGTCTTGTGATAGCTTATTTGTCAATTGATCAAGATATTCATTATAGCAAACATCTAGGCTAAGTGAATGTTTTGCAACAGGCTGCTGAACGAGCAGTAAGTAGGCTAAACTATTTTCTAATTTAGGCTACGTGGGAATCTGAAACAGCAACATCTGTCATCAAACTCTCTAGCTACATCAAAGTTTTGTAATATATGCTACCATGATAACCATTTTGTGTCGTCAAATTAGGACCAACAAATTAAATAATATTTAACTCGGAGAAAATAAGTTTCATGTGTTCACTTTAAATCATTAGACAGCTCACTGCATAACTTCACCGAGACATGACACTAAGTTATGATAATTTTTGCACATGACTGACGTATTTCATATTATTAACCCCCAAAACGGAATAAAGTGTTATGGGACATGCCAGTTTGTTGTACATCAGTTAGGTTTTGGTATGTGAGGCAAAGATGAACCTATTTTGTTGTTTTGAGGCTTGCATATGCCCATGTTAAATTGTGATGGCACCAGTTAACATGGGCGTATATTTCTCACTTATGTTAACCTGTGTTAACTTTGACTGACAGTTCAATATATACATAGAAATCTGGCATCAATTTCAGCGGCTCTTAGTGTAGTGGTATAGACGATGTAGAAGCTAATCCAATCAACTTTCTTGTCCATGCGTGGTTCAAATCCCAGCTAGATCGCTAGTTTTATTTTTTTCCATTCATTCAGTATTTGTCATATTTGTGGATAATGCATAAACGGACATGTATTAGACATACACTGGTGATGTTTTCAGCGATATCCGTTATATTGTCTCACTTGCAAACACTTCTAATATAAACCTGCACTATCGGAGGCAGAGCAGATTAAGAAGTAGGCAGGGTCTTGTTGAATATTCACTGATTTTATGCAAATATCACCAGTTAAACTGCTCACCATCTAAACTGGAACACCGGCGCAAAATAAACCTAGGGGTTAATAACACATGTGTACCGAGTTCGTCCGTTCACGCAAAATAAAAATAAATTTCTAAACCACTAACAAGGCTCAAAATAGCACCACACTTCCACGGTAGTATAATGAGGGGCCCTACATGACGTTGACATGTCATTTTCTATATTTTTGATATGTTGCTGAGTGGATCATAAACGGCCCCAGCAATGAAGAAATGTGATTGATAATGACTGACTGACTATTATTTTGTTACATGCTTCAAATGTAAAGCACTTTGAGCTGCATTCTGTGTATGAAAGGTGCTATACAAATAAAGCTTATTATTATTATTATTATTATTATTACATGTAAACCGAAGCATTGAGAACTTTGTAAGTGTCCAGACAGTTTATTAAAAAGATAGTTTAGAAACAGTACCGTTCACGTATACAGGCTGGCACCATCTTGGGAAAACAGTGACTTTACAACAAGGCTGTAGTCATGATGTCAACATTGGGGGGGACCAAATCTGTGGTGGGGTCTGAGGACCATGCAAAAAATATTATTAAAAATCACAAACAAGTTGTTACGACGTTTTTTCCAACTTGTGTGCCGTCGCCACATTTGATTCCTACGTTTTGCCTGCATGGATGCGCGATCGAGTGCGCATCTAAATAATATGCAAGATGCAACAACCATTTCTAAGAGGCCTATAAACAGGATAATTGCTGGCATTAGTACTAGCATATGAATGCATTATTTATGTTGTAAGACATGTGAAAGAAATGAATGACACAGGCTTGCACAAATTCATCATTTAAAATAAAACTTTTCACTTTCGCTATCGAGAATAGGTTACAATATGGAAAATGTTTCAAAGTTCCCTTTGAGTCTGATCGGCTCTAAAAATGTATGGGATTTCCTTAGCCTGTGCTACACCTTTCCAACAAGTTTTGTGAGAATTGTGAGCTTTTGCGATATTGTTGCCAGCCCTACCTCACCGCAGTAGGGTCAGAGAGGGTTAAAGCGGAGCTAGTACAGTAATCAAGGATCTTTGGTAGGGTGCAGCAAATGGAAGCTTTTGATAGCGCACGCCACTAACAAAAAACTAGGGTGACCAGATGTGCTCTTTTTCCAGGACATGTCCTCTTTGAGACCTTACAAATCGTCCAGAATTTTGTTATTCTAGAGCCTCAAACGTGTTTACAGCGAAATTGCATTGCATTTTTCCTCTGTCGTTCACAACTAAGTTCAAAATAGCCTTTTGAGGCAGTGTTTTCTCTTATGTCCTCTTTTTCACAAACTAAAAAGAGGACAGGTCACCCTAGAAAAACGGAAAACCACCAGGTCAAACCACTCAGGGGTGTAAGCTACTCTGGAACCATCACTAGGTCACTAATTTGTGCGTTATTTATGTTTGATTACATTTCAGATGGTGGTGGTTGTTGGTTTCCCGTAGAGATTTTTTTCTTTATTTATTTTCTATGTCCGTATATTGGGGGGGACATTTTGGTCATATTTGAATATTGGGGGGGACACGTCCCCCTCAATGTCTATGGTGACTACGGCCCTGCTTTACAATTCAGCTCACATTGCACAACGTTGGACTGGAGCAACGCGAGCTGAACTGTCACGTGACTGTTTTTTTCCAAGATAGCGCCCGCATGGATTTCTATGGAACGTCACGAAAACATGCGTGCGCAACCAAGAGGCAGAAAGCACCACAGAACAGCATAGAGCAATGCAAAAGAGCAAAAGAATAAAATTAGTTTTTGTGCTGAAAACTGCACCAATTCAAAATCACGATGGTTAGAGAATGTTAAATATGTTCAATATCCCTAACGGAATGCATGTCTTCACCAAAAATGACAAAATACGATGTTATATTAATAATCCAAATGAACGTCAAACTTTGAAATATAGTCTGAAATGAGATGTTTTTATCATTGAGACAACAGGGGTATACAAAAAAATCCGATTGTAGCTTACAGCAGCCGACTATTTAGGTTAAGTTTATAACGTTGTGGACGGCCACCAAGCGTCTTCTGCCTCACGGCTGCGCGCGTATCTAGTTTTGTTGGTAAACGGGAAACCCGTGTATACTGTATGTGAACGGTACTGTTTCTAAACTATCTTTTCTCGTGTTGCTCCAGTCCAACGTTGTGCAACGTGACCTGAATTGTAAAGTGACTGTTTTCCCAAGATGGTGCCAGCCTGTATACGTGAATGCTACTGTTTCTAAACTATCTTTTTAATAAACTGTCTGTACACTTACAAAGTTCTCAATGCTTCGGTTTACATGTAGGGCCCCTCATTATGCTACCGTGGAAGTGTGGTGCTATTTTGAGCCTTGTTAGTGGTATAGAAATAGCGATTTCTTTTTACTTTGCGTGTGCCCCGAAGACTAGCGTTAAACGCTTATTAGCAATTTGTGGTAAAACTGGTCACGTTTGATTAGCATGAAAACATATCCCAGAGAACAGACGGACTTGGTACACATGTGTTATTAACCCCTAGGTTCATTTTGCGGCGGAATTGTCCTTTAATGACTTCTGTCCAGTTGCACTCACATCATCATGTAGTGCCTCGAGAGGCTGGTCCTGGCCCACCTCAAGACCTGCTTACCACCCTCACTGGACCCCTTCCAATTCGCCTACCGTCAGAACAGGAGCACAGAGGATGCCATCTCTACGGCACTTCACTCTGTCCTGTCCCACCTTGACAATAGCAATGCCTATGTGAGAATGCTGTTCATTGATTTCAGTTAAGCATTCAACACCATCATCCCCTCCAAACTGACCAAACCCAGTGAACTGGGCATCAACACCTCCCTCTGTAACTTGATTCTGGACTTCCTAACCAACAAACCTCAGTCTGTTAGGTTAGATAACCACACCTCCTCAACCATCACCCAGAACACCGGCGTACCACAGAGATGTGTGCTGAGACCTCTCCTTTACTCCCTCTTCACCTACGACTGCAAACCTGTACATGGCTCTAACACCATTGTCAACTTTGCAGACGCAACTACGATGATTGGTCTCATCAGCAACAACGATGAGACGGCCAACAGGGAGGAGGTTCAGCACCTAACATAGCGGTGCACTGACAACAACCTGGCTCTCAACACCAAGAAGACCAAAGAACTAATTGTGGACTTCAGGAAGTCTAAAGCTAGCACACACACCCCCATTCTTATCAATGAGACTGAGGTGGAGTGTTTCACCAGCTTCAAGTTTCTGGGTGTCCATATCTCTGAGGACCTCTCTTGGACCCTCAACACCTCTACCCTGATCAAGAAGGCCCACCAGCGTCTCTTCTTCCTGAGGAGACTTAAGAAGGTCCACCAGTCTCCTCAGATCCTGGTGAACTTCTACCGCTGCACCATCGAGAGCATCCTCACCAACTGTGTCACAGGCATGGCTACTGCTCTGCCTCCAATCGGAAAGCACTGCAGAGGGTGGTGAAAACTGCCCAACGCATCACCGGTTCCTCACTCCCCTCCATCGAGACCATCCAGGGCAAACGATGATGCGTAAGGCGCGCAGAATCATCAAAGACTGTTCTCACCCCAACCACAGACTGTTCACCCCATATCCCTCCTGAAGGCGTTAGAGGTCTCACTGCACCCAAACCAGCAGGTTCAGAGGAAGAGCTTCTTCCCTGCGGCGGTCACCCTACTGAACTTTAGCTCTGCATCCCGGTGACAACCAACAAACAAACTGCATTTTGTTGTCTTTGTAGTTATAAGATAAATCAAATCTAATCTATAATCTTTGTCTGCTTTTATGAGATTATATGTTTTTTTTGTGACCCTTCCTGATTGTGGCACTGTGTACTTTAGAACATAAAGTGAGGATGGGGGAAAGAGATATTGTTCTCCATCTTGGGGATTTTGATTCATAATAGCTCTGGGTTCTGAATGTGCCCGCACGACCTATGAGTGGCCTTATTCTCACTCACAGGGCATGAAAAATAAAGGTTACTCAGAAAATAAGGCTTTCAGATGTGTCTGCTTTATTCATGGCAACACTTTGTTTTCAGCCTGCTGGGCTGACTTATGTAAAGGCATTACCTTAAACAGCATATTGTTCTTGGCTAGTTATCGGATTAGTGAACAGAGATCTTCCTCCCCAGTTCCTTTCATGCAAACAAACTGTCAGATTTAGTCTGTCTTCTCTCAGATGAGATGTATAACGTTAACATAGAAGAAAGAAACCAACCCTTGTTTCATTTTTTTTTTCAATTCAGTTTGCCTGTCCCAGAAAAGGTCTTTGCAAAGTCACCAAGATAAAAATATATTACAATTTTATCACCTCATGCAAAATAAAGGGATCTGTATTTGGAAATGCACTGTAATGTCCTTGGGTGTCTTTGGATAGACTTTAGCTGCTTATAGAGCACCAGGCTGTGCAAGTTACGCTAAGGCTGCTGTGTCTTCTCTCCCAGTTCGGGGAAATGGAGGTCCTTTAATGCTGAGACTTTTAAACACACTCTGTGGAGGCAGAACAAACTCGTGCTCTTGTCAGGCAGGACCTGTGGCAGGCTGGCAGGCAGCTCTTGAGCTGGAACTGAATTATAGAATGAGATTCTGTCCGTGTCCTCAATCCCCCCCCTCATGGTGTCCTTCCCTGCACAGTGGGTTTGAAGGCTGTATTTGTCCGGTCCGTCCTCAAGGAAGGAAGGTCCTTGATAGTGGACAACCGACATCACAACTCCACCCCATGCCACCCAGCAATAGCCCTGTGCTCCCAAGGGTCAGCTCCCTCCGCTGCAAGCTGTTGCGTTGTTTGTGTGAGCATGTCTTTGATGTTTCTTGGCGGTGGCGTCTGAGCCCCATGTCTATTTGCTGTCCCCGCATGCAACTCACCGTGGAGACGACTTGCTTTAGGAATCCTCACGTCCTTCAATTATGTGTGAGGCACAACCTGCCCAAGGGTCAATGGTGCAGTCAGAGGAAGAATGGATTCTATTCTAGAACCCTCTGCCCATTCTAATCCATAAGCATGGCATGCGAGATAACAGCCAACTCACTGGCCTTTAAGTCTGGCCCTGGTTAGCCATATCTGGGCTAAGTCTGCCTTAGAGTATGCTGCTATGAGCTCGTCCACAGGACGCTCTGAAGGATCACAGGCATTGCTAATAGAGTTATTCTAGTTGCTAGATGGGCCTACAAATAGCTTTCTACACCCAAAAACCTTACAAGACCGTGGAAATTCCTGGATCTATACAAACCTGTGACTTTTTTGACCAGGCAAAGTATGTTTCGACAGCAACTACACAAGAACACACAAAAAAAAAACTCAACTCAGGCGGTTGATACGTATCTCTGCATACAGATTTTTCTCTAGCATCTGTTGATTAAGAAATGACAGATGTATGCACACATTTTGCCTGGGTGAACTAATTGAAGACTAGTACTTGCCTCCACCTGCTGCTGTGAAGAAATGTTGAAGTATTCACAAACAGGCACAAATTTGAACAAAATAGACAAAATACAAGCACATTTCAATTTTAGAGCAACATGTCTAATTTGCATTTTTTGGAAACTAATATAGTTTTTTGTCATTGTTAATGCCTGTGGCTTACACACTGGAATTTTTGAAATGAAATTCACACAAATTCGATAACCTAGCTGAACCAGACTACCGCAACAAAGTCAAACACGTACAGCATGGAGTTTTGGGTCTTACCAAAACTAAATTGATTTCTGGTGAAGGACAAATTGTGTTGGAGGACAATAATTGCTTAAAGATGAAAGAACATGTCTTGGGGGTCATTTTAATCTGTAAAGCAAGCAGGAGGTAAATCTGTTTTTAATTATAATGGTAAATCAATTCAAATGTTTGCACAAAATCATGAATGGGATCATAATTAAAGCCAATAGACATGCCAGTTATACGGAATGAGAAGATATGTAATTGAACTTTTCTTCAAAGCAGAAATATACACTGTGCATTTCAAAAAATGGTAAAACATGTAAACTCTTCCAACTAGTTTTCTAGGGGCTAAAAATTCACCGTCATGGTTATTTTCCCCTCCCCATTCCCCCCTCCCATCCAACACCACACTGTCCATATAACTGCTCAAGAGCAGCTGGGACATCGCTGGGACATGAGCAAGGACTACTACCTGCCTGGTGAACGCCAAGGGTCTGTGATTTTATGAAACAGCGTGTCTGTCCGTTGGCAGGTCCTTCGAGCAGGAGAATGAGACAGAGCAGTCTGAGAGGAGAGGAGGTCGGAATCAGAGATTCACAGAGAGAGAGAGAGAGAGAGAGAGAGAGAGAGAGAGTGGCAGGCTAGCAGAGAGTGTATGAATCAGAGATTTACAGAGAGAGAGAGAGAGAGAGAGAGAGAGAGAGAGGCAGGCTAGCAGAGAGTGTATGAATCAGAGATTTACAGAGAGAGAGAGAGAGAGAGAGAGAGAGTGGCAGGCTAGCAGAGTGTATAAATCAGAGATTCACATAGAGAGAGTGGCAGGTTAGCATTAGAGAGTGTATAACAGGTGCACTAGCTATGTCGTTGGGAGTAAAGCAGTGTGTATGTGTGTGTGTGTGTGTGTGTGATCAAAGGCAGATCTATTTTGTATTTGAATTACAAATTTAACAAACCTGTTCAAATGTGAAATGCACCATTTTTCATTATTGTTTGTTTATGAGCTATTATGATGTCTGTGTGTGTGTCTGTGTGTGTGTGTGTGTGTGTGTGTGTGTATTGGTCAACCTCTGTGCCATCTGTAATCCAGCAAATGTCCCTTTCTGACAGGACCCAGAGAGTTTCAGCTGCTTCAGAGAGCGGCCTCACATAATAGGATAATGCTTCAGCTCAGTACTGGAGCCACTTTAAAATATTCTTCTCTGCGCAAAAATGTCAATAAGGTTAAAAGCTACAGTGTTTGGATGGACTCAAGTAACACCGCAAAGCCTACCCTAAATAAACAACTTCCCTGAATTAGACACACAAAGCATCTCTTTCTATCTGAGCTTATGTTCATCTCCCATCTATAATATCGCTTACTGTGACAAAGCCTCATTAAACTGTATTATTGTATGTCTTGCAATATATACTGAATATTATACATACCACAAATATCCTAGACTTGTAATGGCTTGTTGAATGTGGATAGAATGTGTTTATTTTTCATTTTCGTTGACAGTGAAAATAAATGACATTAATTTCAGTGATTTGTGTGCACATCGTCAAATCCAGTGACAACTGTGAACATAAAATTTGGTAACTTGCCCTTCATCCTGTCATCAAGAGGACATCACTGCAGAAAGATGTTGGCACCCCCTAGGGATGAGCCTGACGAACTGCTCACAGCTGAAAAAACAGTGTAAGTGGCTAGGGTGGGTGTGAACAAGGTATTATATAAGTGAAGACACTCATTCATATATCCAGTGGGCCACCCTCATCTGTTTCACAGTTCACAAAGTTCAATTTCTCTTTTAATTTTAATCAGAGGTGAACGACCTGGCTTCAGAAAGCAAGCCCTGCCATGTATTCCTTCTGCCTGCACACTTACAGTACCACAGGTGATTTCACTCACATCTACCTGGCTGAAGAGCTGAGCTAATTAGAATCAGCTTGTTCAGTGAATGGTTGAAACAAATATGCGGTGGGACTTTTACTTTCCCAAGCTGGGATGTCCACGTCTTTTGTTACTTGAAAGCCACAAAATGAGGCAAGTAGAGAGCATGGTGCTTGCTTGGAGACCGAGAAACTGAGAAAGCTGTGGGCAGTGTAACAAAAGTAGGACATCAGACCCATGTCAACACATTCCTTCACTGCAAGATTACAACAAACCACCATAGCCAACTTCACTACCAAGGAAGTAAGTAAAAAATTGAATATAGGCTCTGACTGAAAAAATAAAACTGGCCAGAAAGCATATCCCCCCATAGGCACATCCCCTTTCCTTCTCAACTTGAATACAATGAAAACTCATAAGTAGTTCCTTGACTATAAATTTTATTTACTTGAATAAAACAAAACATAATTCCTGTGTTAGAAATATGATTTATGTAGATTTACAAAATAAAAATAAAAACACATTGTACATCAATTAGATCTCTATATGAAAAAGAAACATTAGTTCATGATGCAGAAAAACTTGAAATGTTCGATTTGCCAGTAAACAGACAGGAAGTGGTGTGGTCATGTGCTCCAGTGGAAACAACATGTGGGGCACAGACGCGCTGGCGGTCCCACAAAAATACAGGTGGTGTGTGTGTGTGTGTGTGAGAGAGAGAGAGAGAGAGAGAGAAAGAGAAAGAAAGAAAATAGAGAGAAGCTTGCATGAGGCAGTAGTTGGCTTCATCTGGTCATCGACTCTTGTGACACTGTGTGTGTGTGTGTGTGTGTGTGTGAGTGACGTGACATGCCTGATCTCATGTTCAGAGACAGGCCAAATTGTTTCTGTTCTTCATCCGAGAGACCCAGAACAGTTGGATCACAAGAAGAAAATAGAGCATCAGTTAGTCATAGCCATTTCCTGCCGCAGGTTTCACTCCCGACTATGCATGCACACGCAAACACACGCAGATGCACGCACACACACACACACAGTCATACACATGTCTGGTGTTAGAGTGATAGACAGCTCTGTGCTTGTTGCCTGATCAGCAGACATCTGCCTCTTGCAGACCCGTCTGTTTTTTTCTTTTTGTGGTAGAACACAGCCTATTTCCTGCAACTTGTTTATAGCTGATTGTACACACATTGTAACTCCATTCTTCACTCTGTATACTGTCACAGTCACAGTATACAGAAACATGGCCTCTACAGGGAGAATGAAAATATTCCCTTTCTTGCTGTTTGTTCTCTTCAAGTCAGGTAAGAATGAAGTGTGTCTGTCTCTATGAATATGCCTGTGAAATGTTTACTGTGATACCACTTTGGTTGCAAACAAATGGAAAGTGTTCAAACTGACAAATGTCAAAACGGGGAATTCAGAAGCAAAGGCATCAAATGCATAGTTATTATTAGATGTGTAAAAACTCATATGACTCAAAGTTCATATGTTGTACAAGTTCATATGATCCAAATATATACATTTCCTGTGAAGTAAGATCAGCAAATCACAACACTGGAAGATTGTGGTAATAAATCCTACTCAATTGTCATACGTGACATTTGTGAAATACCACAAGATGTATTTTTCTTATACATATTAAATTGTTTACCTTTGCTCTGGTAAACAGGTTACTTGGACGTTTAGATGTATTTATTGCTTGCATTTTCTTTTGACCATTCAGTTAACAGTGACAACCTCTATCTGGCATTTATAAACAGGTACAAGTACAACATCATCAGTTAACATCACTGCAAGAGTGGGCCACAACGTCAGTCTACCATGTATTCTGAGTTCACAGAATGCCAGTGTTGTCCAGATGCAATGGCACCGAGAGATGGAGGGGCATCAGCAGGGGAAGCCCATTGTGGTCTACAATCTACAATTTAGGAAGTGGGAATCCTCACACAGCAAGGGAACACTAGGAGCCATACAAAATCCCACTGATCAGCTGAAGAGATTTTATTTGTACCTAGAGTATCTAGAGCCAGAGGACAGCGGTGTTTATGTTTGTGGCATCAACGCTTTCCCATCTGGAACCATCACACATTATGTGAATTTGCAAGTAGAAGGTAAACAACTCATTCATAATTCTCTCCTAATGCACATTTTTGGAATTGCCTTCATTTATTTGCTCATTGACTCACTGTAAGATAAGTACCAGTATTCAGTAATGTCCATAATTGCATGGCGATCCAGTATATCAATGGACAGGGTGTGGTGTCTCTCTCTTTCACACACAAATATAAACATACAGTTAAGAAAAAAATATTCAAACCCCTGGCAAATATTGATTTAATGTTGATTTTCTCTTGACCAATATGTTTGTTCTGACTGAAATTGACACTGCCACATGGCAAAAGGTTGTAAGACAATGTGGTAGAAACATGGAATCCAAAAAATAAGCGTTTTTATCTTTTTTAACATTTTTATGAAAAATGACGTGTCCAAAATGATTCATACCCTTTTTAAATAATCAATGGAAACATCTTTATTTACCATCAAAGCTCTCAAAATGGTTCTTATAATATCTACCAAGCCTCTCCATGTCTCCACAATGATTGTAGAGCGCACCTTTTTAGCAGCAATCCGGGTTTTGAGGCAGGAACAATTCTTTGCCATCACTCTGGCCTTGTGCTCACTTTTTTGACGGATTGAAGTCTAGTCTCTGGCTGGGCCACTCTAAAATGTTGACATTGTTCTCTGTTAACCATTTCTTGCCTTGTTTGGCTATATGTTTTGGATCATTGTATGCTTTAATGGTCCAGGTAATGGGGCAGGTATCTCGGCACACTGCCTGATCTTTTCCTCCAATCTTAGTATAGCCTCTTGCTTTAGTGTTACCGTTTACTTTTTTAATTGAGATTTTCACACACACACACACACACACACACACACACACACAGTATATACATAAGTATATACACACACAAACACACACACACACAGTATACATACATATATTGTTCACACACACACACACACACACACACACACACACACACACACACAGTATATACTTAAGTATATACACACACAAACAAACACACACACACACACACACACACACACACACACACACACACACAGTATACATACATATGTTCACTCACACACACACACACACACACACACACACACATACGCACACACACACACACACACACACACACACATACTGTACAACCCCAAATCAGAAAAAGTTGGGACGTTGTGTGTAAAATGCAAATGAAAACAGAATGTGATTATATGTGATAATGTTAACCCATATTTAGCAGCAAAAAGGACATATCAAATGTTGATACAACATATCAAATGTTGAAAATGAAAAATTTGACTATTTCATGGAAAATATATGATCATTTTGTATTTCATGCCAGCAGCATGTTTAAAAAAAGTTGGGACAGAATGTTTACGATTGTGCTGCTTCACCTCTTCATTTAACAAAATTCTGTAAATGTTTAGGAACTAAGAAGACCAGTTGCTAGTTTTGAAAATTACAGTTTTTTGACCCTAGAGGGGTCATTGCAAGATATTTTTTGGTATATATCCAGAAAACGTGCGCTCATATTACTAAACTGTGTGCACATTTTACTAAATCGTGCACTCATTTTACTAAATTGTACTCTCAATTTAGTAAATCGTGCTCACGATTTAGTAAAACGTGTGCACAATTTAGTAAATCGTGCTCACAATTTAGTAAATTGTGCGCACGTTTTACTAAATTGTGCGCACGTTTTACTAAATAGTGCGCTCATTTGACTAAGTTGTGCTCTCGTTTTAATTGTTGTAAATTGAGCGCACAATTTAGTAAAACGTGCGCACAATTTACTAAATTGTGCGCACGTTTTACTAAATTACTGTAGGCACTAATGCACTTTCACACCGTCATAGATGTTGGGTTTCGAACTGAGCACTAAAACAAGTTGGATAGGTTAGATACTTGGATAGGCCCTCTCCTCTTTAGCCCAGATGAGTCCATGATTTCCAAAAAGAATTGCACAGTCTAACCACGTTACCTCAGTCCATCTTAAACAAGCTCAGGCCCAGATAAGATGGTTGTATTTCTGTATCATGTCTAAATACAATTTTGACTGTTTCATGGTAAAGTTTACACTAGCATTTCTGAATTGATTCAACTGTGCTCATACACAATGGTTATCAGATGTATTCCTGAGATCATGCAATGATTTTCTTTACAGAAACCGGTCTGGTTTTAATGCAGTGCCATCTGAGGTCCAAAAGACCACGGCCATGATCCAATATTATTTTTCAGCTCTATCCCTAGTTTGCAAAGATTTCTCTGGATTCTCTGAATATTTTAATGATATTATGTACTATAGATGATGAACTCCCCAAATTCTTCACAATTTCATGTTAAGAAGCATTAAAATGACATTGTTTTGTCATTTGACCACACAGATTTACACACACAGGTTTACTAATTAGGGTAACTGGCAACATGATTGGGTATGAAAAAGAGCATCCCAGAGAGGCAGAGTCTATTAAAAGTAAAGATGTAGGGGTATTCATCACAAATACCTTACATCTTTACTTCTAAGAGACTCTGCCTCTCTGGGATGCTCTTTTTCATACCAAATCATGTTGCCAATTACTCTAGTTGTGAAAAATTCCTCCTTTTGTTTACTTTATCATTTCACAACTTTTCCAACATTTTGTAACCCCATCCCATCTTTTTTTAAAAAGTGTTGCTGGTATTAAATTCAAAATGAACATATATTTTCCATGAAATAGTCAAATTTGTCATTTTCAATATTTGATATGTTGTCTGTGTCCTTTTGGCAAGTAAATATGAGTTTACGAGATTTGCAGATTATTACATTCTGTTTTTAGTCACATTTTACACAACGTCCCAACTGATTTGGGGTTGTACATACAGTACATACTGTAATATATATACCGTACAAGTATTTACATAAACTTCAAAACAATTGCGCTGTTCATACATCTCACTGTTATGATTGTTCTAAGATGCATTGTGAATTGCAGTCTTTTACTGCAAGTTGATAGTTCTCACAGAGACTTGCAACTTCCCTCACAGTTTAATATACCATCCCCATACCACATTTTGATATTTGCGTAGTGAGAACATACATTACTTCGACAGCCATATACTGAGAAAGTCGGTTCTAAAAATATGTATATCCTGCCTATGCAGCCTGATTACCACAGTTGCTAGCTATAGGTTATTTTGACCACCCAGCTCTCTAAATCAAGATGCTTTAAAGCACCTCTCAACATCTGGTATAGCGAGCAGGAATGCTTGTGGTTCACATCAAGTGCAAGACTTTCTACGGAAAACTGGTTATGACATATCTTGTTATTTGCTTGATTATTTGTCCGTATAGCTACTTCAATTGAACAAGGCAATGTATGTGCTTATTGTAAGAACACCTGCATCAACCTACTCTAATAGTAACAATCTTCAAATGACCTCCTCTCTCCTCCTCCTACCTTTTCTCATTAATAGCCAAAGAAGACAAAGATAGAACTGGCCAACCGCTGACCACAGAGGTCCCTGTAGAACCACAGCGTCCAACCACATCAAGTAGCACAACAGCAGCTATTAAGGTGATTTTCTCAACTGCACTGACCACCGGAGAAACCACTGCCCATTCAGATTCTTCCACTAGCAACAATGAGTCCGACGCTAGTTCTGTGTCTATCTCATCCACCACCAGCAGCCCAAGGGAACCTCAAACTAGCACAAAGTCTCCACTATCATGGGACGGCGATGCCACAGCCACGGCATGGATAGAGTATAAGCAAAATACAACGTACGACAGACAGAATGTCAGTGTGTATCAAATCAATGCTACAACAGTACAGAGGGCAATGGGGACGCGAGGGTCAAAGGTCAACAACATCTCAGTCGAAGAGAGTACACAGCAGCAGGCGGGCTTGAGGACCCAGACAACTGCTGCTATTACCACTGTTACATCATCAGACCACCAGAACCATGGCAACTACACTACTGGAGTAGTAACCACCACGCCTGGTAAAGTATCTGATAGACATCTCTACTATCCTCTGAAGGCAATTATAGGGCTGTAGACAGTGAAAGCATGTATTTTGCTGACAAGATATCAAGCACACCATTCAGGACATGGTACAAGGTCAAGTTTAACTGTACTGTAGTTCTAGTTCAAGCTACAGTATGTTGCCCTTAAGGCGATCTATAAGCAGAAAAATATAGTTTTTAAAATTATGTTTTCATAATGACCTGTTATTATGAATTGCCGTGTTGTCTAAAATTAACTCTTTATAGTAAGATAGGAATTGGGTTCCCCTCCATGGACTGCCATCTTTGTACAGCAGCCCAGAAAAAGGGCTTTTTACTATCCTTTCTTTATGTGTACCGCTCTAGGATCACCGTCTAATAGCTGTTCATTCTGTGTGTGAGTGTAACCAGAGTGCGAATTACCCCACCATAATTGGGGGGTACTGCTCCTTCACTTCTTCTATGACCATCATCCACTACCATATCAATCCCCATCGTGATCGCCAAGTGCAACATGTGTTGTGCAACACACATACAAGGTCTAAACATGCGACAAACTGATAATCAGTAGGCTACAGAATATCTCATTGTTATTATATATCCAAAAGATAACTGTTTTGATCAACTCTCAAAAGTTAGAAGTTAAGTGCACTGAAATACCATTAGTGAAAGTAATACCTTACAAGAAGCCTATTGCCTATTTCATGACATATTGATTTGGTTTATTTTTAGATTTCATAAGACCTGGAGGTAAGATCCAACCCTCTCTAGGCCTACTGTATACAGAAACCAATTTTCCATTATAGTCTATGGTAGTCAGTGTCAAATCAACACAAATGTCTAGAGATAGGTATGTGAAATCTGAGCAATCTTTAATGTGATTAAGGAGCATACTATGAAAAAAACATCTCCTTGGAAATGACAATCGATTTTACCTCACTACAATGTAAAATAATTATTTAAATAGAGATTCTTGCTAACTAACCTTGGTGACTAACCAAGGTCCACTTTACTAGCCTCAGTGGGTAGGCCTAAGTAGCAGGTAAGTAGCCGGTAATTAAATGTATGAAGACGTGACATGAGCTATGAAAGAACAAAATACGTTAATAAATGAAGGTTGTAAAATAGCACATTTTCAACAAGCTAGACGTCTGCTAGCAACTTACATTTACCCATGCACGTCAGCAGCAAACTGAATTTAGGCTAGGCTACTGGAGGAATCTACTTAGCGTTTTGTCATTCAAAGTTGACACTTGCTTGAGAAGTTGAAGTCGTTCTCTATCCATAGTCTCTATCGCCGTTGCTTCTAGCGCCACAGTGGTTATAAATGATACGGTCCATTATAGGGGTGTCTGAAATCGCTTTACATTATTTTTTTCCTAGTGAAAATAGGAGTTGACTTGTATTGTAGCCAACTGTAATGATATTTTTTCACAATATCAGAAAAATTATCTGACCCCCCCCCCCCCCCCCCAACTGATATTTCTGTCTCTTTGGGGGGTACTGGGTCTTCATTGGGGGGTATAGTACCCCCCAGTACCCACTGTAATTCGAACTATGAGCGTAACACAAAATCTGGTAGGCCTATATTTGTACATACTCCAGGCTCGCTGTAAATAGGATACAAATAGATTGGCTCCTCAGACTGAGCCAAAAACATCTCCAGCCAATCAAAACATTGCTTAAGGAGAAGGAGGATGCGATTTCATTGGCTGTTGAGCTCAAATATCAGCAACCTTTTATCAGAATTGTGGATTCTACTTAAAAGGCTTTATTCGCCTTATTCACATGGTGGCCATTGTAAACCAAAATGAGGCTACAGAATACACAAATCATAGGATTGTTGTATTCTATGTATTCGCCAGTAGGTGGCGAAAATGCATATAATGTAGTCAGTGTACCCTGTAGCCTCTTATTGGTTTACACAATGGCCGTCGTGTGAATAAGGCAAATTACTCTATTCGCCTAAGGCCGACACAACACGAAGCTCACAATGAACAGCTAAACAGACATAATAAGGCATTGAAACATGCAGATTAGCTGCCTTTCAAATGTGTTGATCTGCTATCTTCTCCTTGTATTTTCATCAGATAACAGTCGACAATACCTGTCACTCATCATCATTCTGCCCTTCCTGGCCCTGCTCCTGTTTCTTGGACTTCTATACCGTAGATATCTCATTCGGAAGAGGTCAGTCACCCCACAGTCCCTGACGCACACAACATACACCAAGTATTTAATTATGAGCATTGCTAGTGCTAGCGCAGCATGGTTATATAGGTTTTGTTCGATTTTTGCATGATTTTTCCCCCCAGCAATTTTCAGTCTATGATTTTACATGAACACTCGTGAATATGTAGGCTGAGAAGGAATAGAAGCTTTTGGTTCTCATTGGCCACTCCGCCAAGCACTGGCGATCAATAAAGTATCTATCTATCTATCTATCTATCTATCTGATAGGTTGCATCAGTACCAAATTTTTCAGATGCATGAAATTACATACATACATACATGCTGCAACTGACATTTTTCTCAAGACATTCGTGTACCAATATCTTGTAATGTACATATCCAAGTTTACTCAATTTTACAAGCTGAATCATCACCACAGTCTTTCCATTCACACCAAATGTTGTGCAATTCCACCCATAGGGGGCACTGCAACTAACACATTTCAATAGATGCTTGGCCCACTATGATCACTGCATGTGGATGCGCACATATAAATCTGTGCATTCAGTCAGTTTGGGAGCCGCATCTAGTATGCAGACTTTTACACACACATACACCCATTTAGGGTGTCACCAAAGTTGAATTTCTCTCTTGTTGTACACTTTTCTTGTGGAAGCAGTGCACACAAGTTTGTATAAACACACAAAAATTCAGTCTCACACGACACATGCACGTGCACACACACACGTACACAGGCACACACACACTCTCTCTTTGTCTTTGACAAATACTGTGTGTGTGTGTGTGTGTGTGAGTGTGTGTGTGTGTTTATGTGCGCGTGTGTGTGGTTGTCTCTAACATCAACTGCTAAACCACAACCTCACTCCACATAGAAATGGAACTCATTATGCATTTAGTATATAGTGGCATAGCACTAATAATAGTAATAATAGCATATAGTGAGTTTCCCCCACAACACATCACATGGTTCAACAAGCACAGTGTTCAGCTGTCGTCCCTCTGTGTTGGTCACCGACTACCTCACAAAAATCTCATCTCATTCTCAAAACTCCAGCGACTGGTCTCCTCAGTTCCCAGTCATTTACAGACTGTTGAAATAAGAGATGAAGGAAGCAACACAGTGGTAAACATGCCCGTGTCCCAGCCTCTTTGAGATGTGTCTCTGGCATCAAATTTAAAATGATCATGTTTTTCTGTATCAACCTATATTTGTCCGTTTCAACAATTAACATGTTGATACGTATGTACTTAGACATGGTGTTTACTGCTTATTTTGTTTGATGTGTCTTCTATTACAAACACACAATAGACATGTTAAAAAGGTTAAAAAGGTTTATTTTTGCAGATGCAGATGCCAGATGCATATAGATCCAAGGTCCTAAATGACAGATTGAATATTTTTGTGTGTTTCTTAGAATGGACGGTCCTCCATCTTTTAAGCCCCCTCCACCACCCGTTAAATACACATCCATGAGAGTACAACATGAGATCCTTATGTCGGACATCCTGGTGTGACAGGACCACACCACACATATCAAACGAGAAGAGGTGGCTACTCCTGACCTGTATAGGCCTAGTGCAAGTTGGAAATGCAGCTCAGGTGGAGTATATGCCAATGGCATCCTTTCTAGACGAACCTGCAGAGCAAATTTAAATTTGCAAACACGTTCATCTGGGTTCACCCTGGCTAGTGTCTACCAAAAGGCTAAACAAAAAGGACAGAAATGTTTCCGATGTTTTTTTGTTTTTACTCTAAAAGCTCCATAGTTAAAGGCTTATTCCATATAAACTTGTATTACAAAAAAAACATTCTTTGGTGGTATAAATTAAATATTCCATATAAACTTGTATTACAAAAACATCATTCTCCGGTGGTATAAATGAACTCACTGCTCCACATTTGTCCTTGGAATAAGCTATTTTGTTGTTTTTGGACTAAGCTATTTTTGTTGTTGTTTTTTAGAAGTGTTTTCTGTTGGAAAAGCTTACATATTTAGGTTAGAATTAGCAAACTTCAAGCCCACTATCCTGGAGACAAGGCCAGGATGGCAGTGGAACTGTTAAGTTGAAACCAAAAACATGAACCAAAAGTAGACCTAACTCTGAACCTATTAATGTGAAAATTGTGTTGATAACTGCAAATGAAACAAGTTCTATTTAGGGTAGTGACACATGATGAATCTACTGCTCATACTGTTATTGGCACAATGCAAGTCAGACCTTTCATAAGTGCCTGTCACTGCATTGTATTCCGTGTAAATTGTGTAGTTGTTTTTATTTATTTTTTTCTGTTTTATATGCCATGTTACATTATGGCCTTTTCTATGATTCTTAACAATCTAACCAATTATATTTTTGCCTATTGAACTTTCTCAGTGCTCAGTACTGTAAATAAAACATGTTTGATGTAAGTGTATGCATAACCCAACAGGCATCTTTTCGCTGAAACAGACAGGGAGCTGTGTATAATATGATTAAATTGTTTTAAATTGTGTTAAGTTTTAAACTGTTTACCATGTGGTAAATCGCTTTGCAAAAAGTGTCAGCCAAGCAATGTAATGTAATGAATGTATTCATACTGGGATATTACAGTAATATTATTAAATCATTGCTAACACACTTATTCCCTCCCAACCTTAATATTGCCTCTACTGCCTTTCAATAGATGTTATTTTGATTCTCAAAAGGAGAAGGGAAATGTGGGACATGACTGAATATGTTTGAACAGAAGTTGTTCCTATTAAAAGTTACAGGTCACTGATCTTTCAAAGGCAGCTTACTACCTCCACCTTCTGGTTAAATAGCTTCATTACAATGGTCTGCTGGTGAAAATCATATTACTGTAAAAATATTGATAAAACCAAATATTCTTGATATTCTAATCAGACATCATAGCACTGAGTAACAGATATCATAGCACAGAGTTACAGACATCATAACACTGAGTTACAGACATCATAGCACAGAGTAACAGATATCATAAGTCTTCAACTCGAGTCGTTAACTGGGGAGGATCCCTATACTGTGGAAGACATCATGTCTCATCCCAGTTCCAAACATACCCCAGTGAACTTAACAACTTCAGGCCTGTTGCCCTGACATCATACATAATTAAGTCCCTGGAACAGCTGCTACTTCATCTCCTTAGACCTCAGGTCTACCATGCACTTTACCCACTGCGGCCCACTTACCAGGATGAGGAGGGTGTAGATAGATAGATACTTTTTGATCCCCAAGGGGAAATTCAAGGTCCCAGTAGCTTATGACACCACACGCAACAACATAAACAGGATGATAAAAAAAAAAAAAAAATCCACATGACTAAAAAGAACAGTAAAAGACACTAAAGATACTAAAACAAGGATCCAAATGAATGTACTGAGGAAGCATGAGGCGCTTGAAGTGACAGGGCAGGGACTGACTGATTCAGTATGGAGTGGTAAGGTGCTCAAAAAGGTGTGTGTCATGGTGGTAGTGCAACAGTGCAGGGTTAAAGTCTAGTGACCAGCAATAAATATGGACAATATAAGAGACCAGCATTAAATATGGACAAAATGGAGAAAAATGTAAACATAGTAATATAAAAATTATAGCAGCAGTGCAAGGATAGGTTTGCAGTATAGGGTATCAGCCATTGGTCAAGTATGATGTTAGACCACAGACCAGACTGGGAGATGGAGGGAGGGGTTGTACATATGGGCTAATATAGCCAGTAAACAGTGTAGACAGTGGCTGTGTCTCAAACCGCCTACTTGCACACTTCAAATACTTAGTTTAAGTATATAGTGTAGATATTGGGACAATACTAAATATCGAAAAGTGGGCACAACACAAGTAAGCGCTCAGTGCACACTAGCAGTGTACTGACGGAAATACAATATGCGGTTTGAGAAACAGCTACTAGTGTAAGCAGTAACACAGTGGGCTAGTGGACAGTCAGTACTGTAGGCCTACAGTCACGGAACTGTAGAGGAAAGTGTAGATGCAGATAGACTATGCAGAGAAGTCTAACTCTCCTCTTCCTTTAAGTGAAGCATTGAAGAGTTGTATAGCCCTGGGGACAAATTACTTCCTCAGTCTATCAGTTGTGCATGGCAGTGAGCGTAGTCTCCAACTGGTCAAGCTCTTCTGCTTTATGATAGTGCTGTGGAGTGGATGACAGTCATTGTCCAAGATGTTGATTAGTTTGTTCAGGGTCCTTTTGTCTGATATTGAAGTGATGCACTCCAGTTCAGCTCCCACGACAGAGCCAGCTTTCCTTACCAGCCTGTCTAGTAAAAAGAGCTTCCTCCCCAGCATACCACAGCATAGAAGAGGACGCTGGCAACAACAGACTGCTAAACTTCCAGAGGAGCTTGCTGCAGACGTTGAAGGAACACAGCCGCCGTCCTCTATCTGAGGGCATACTATCACCTGGATCAAGGGAGCGGTGCAGGGAGAATCATGTTTTTTGATTTCTCCAGAGCCTTCGACACCAACACCAAGCTGTTGCAGATGGGAGTGGACCCACACCCGCTGTCCTGGATCACACAGAAAGACCTCAGTGTGTTTGGCTGAGGTAGCCTACTGCACTGCTCCTGTGTTCAGCAGGAGCATGGTACGCCACAGGGGACTGATTTCCCCCACGGGATCAAAAGAGTATTATACTTTCCCCTGTGGTGTTCACACCCTGTGCACTGCTTACTTTAAAGGAACCATATGTAAGGTTGTGGCCAAAACTGGTACTGCAATCACTTTCAAAATACTGAAGAGCGGTGTATCCCCTCCCCCTCCCCCCTGACTCGAGGTTGCCAACCCGGATGGCGAAACACTACTGACTTTGTGATTAGTAGATAGGTGGAGGGTGGCGCATCAGGCCAAAACACAACATGACATGACAAAACACAACATCAACATCAGTTGAGGGCTGCAACTTCACTTTTTAAATGACAATATCCTGGCCGGACTACTGTTGTCAGTGATATAAGTATTTGAAATGAACATGATTTCTTAATGTCTAGTGACATCAGGGCCATTTTATGATTAATTGAAATATTTTTCTTACATACGGTTCCTTTAAGTACAACTCTGTAATTACAACACTAATTGTGGGGTGTATTAATGATGGACAGGAGGGTGAGTAGGCTACAGGAGCCTGGTGAAGGACATTGTGAGATGGTGCAGGACAAATCAATAAAGCCTAATAGAAATGGCAAACTTAGCCTACTTGACAAATTAGGCTACACATGACAACTGGTTCAACACTTTTGCATGATGACGCTAGCAATGAACTAATGCCTACATGTTTTGGGGAAAGGACTATTAACAACTAGCCTAGTCTTTTGACCGTGACGTTATTGATAGAAAAAAAAACAGCAGAGAATTGTACATAAGCAATTGCATTGCATGGCTGTAGCCAAGGGCGTAGGTTTGGTCTCAGCTTTGGTGGGGACACATCCCCAACTCCTGTTGTCACAATACCAACATTAGTGTTTCAATACCAATACTAAGTGAAGAATCTCAATTTCGATACTTTTGCGATTTTTAAAACTTGATTTGGTTTGTGTGATTTCTGAGATCATTCACATCAGTGGCAATCATAGAATTTGATTGACCCTCCACACACACACACACATACACACACACACACAAACACAGACATACATAGAAAGTGATGGTTGTCATCAGTGTTGGGCAAGTTACTTCAAAATCGTATTATGTATTACTCATTACTGTCATTTCAAAGTAATTTGTTACATTATAATATGTATCTGAATTGTAAGGCATTACACTACTATTGTATTACTTTTGAGGTACTTTCACCAAAATATCTAGAAATATGAATTTGGAATTCTAAATGCAGTTTATTATACTCAATGCAGCTCATTGCACTTCTAATGGAGGGCGTTGTGGTATAACATAATGACTGAGCTAGGCTTAAGGCTAACAACAGTAGAATGCAATAGGCACAGTGATGGCTCATGATGCAATACAAGAAACAATCATAGCCAGAATTTTGTTAAAAGCAGACCAAAGCTCAAAGTCTGGTCAATTGTGATAGAAATGCTGTAACTTTAGGCTTAGGCCTACTCATTAAAATTAACAGAGAGCCCACTACCTGTATATTGCAACCCAAAACATAGACATGTCAAGATAGGCTACACAGTGCCGTTGCTGGCAATTTTGGTGCCCTAACTGGTGAAATACAGTATTAACGTATATCATCATATGGCCAACTATAAAGATGTAATCTGCCTGTTCTCAGGGATGGGTAGTATTTCTGAAACATGTAATATGTATTTCAAATACAAAATAGTATTTTGTCATTTGTATTTTATTGGGTTGAAGGAAATGGCTCTGTATTTTGTATCAAAATACTTTATTGGTGTGTATTTTTGTATTTTAAAAATACTGCAAAATACTATATGTGAAAAACACTAAAAAAAGTAGATACTACACACAGGTGTAATGAATAATTGGTAATTAGGCAACAATGGTTAATGTTTATCGCAATTAGCTAATGTGAGAACAGCTGTGTTCAACGACATTCACAGCTTTTCAGTGACGGCCTTTGCTGAAGCATCAGCTCTGGTCTGAAGTATAAATACTCTTTTGATCCCGTGAGGGAAATTTGGTCTCTGCATTTATCCCAATCTGTGAATTAGTGAAACACACTCAGCACACAGTGAACACACAGGCACTAATCACAGCGCAGTGAGCTGCCTGCAACAACAGCAGCGCTCAGGGAGCAGTGAGGGGTTAGGTGCCTTGCTCAAGGGCACTTCAGCCGTGCCTACTGATCGGGGTTTGAACCGGCAACCCTCCGGTCACAAGTCCAAAGCGCTAACCAGTAGGCCACGGCTGCCCTGAAGCACTGGTGTGAAGTCGTACGCAAGTAAAGATGAGCAAGGTTACCTGTGCAAGTTCACATAAGGACACCGACAAAGGCAACATGGACAAATGTCCTTTTGTATCCAAGCCAATTAACAGAAAAAATGTCATATCTCAATGAACCACAATGACATCAATAGATGGTAAGGTGTTGAGTGTGTTTGAATTCCCTTCCTTGTAGCATTCTTTTCTGCATTGCACAGTGGGGAGAAGTTCACCTTGTTTAATTAAATAACAATTATATTTCCTTATTAGCTGCATACTTGAGGTTGGAGATATTAAGGCAAGTCAAGTTTCTCACATACTGGAAGTTCAAGATATACAGCCTTATGATTTTCTTATTCAGTTGTACACTGGACTTGAATTATGAAATTCGGTACAGATACACAATTATGATTTTGGCCTATTGATTATAATGTGGTTAATTGTAAGTATACGTATATTTTAATCTCTGCATTTAAGAAAATATAATCTCTGCATTTATCCCAATCCGTGAATTAGTGAAACACTCAGCACACAGTGAGGTGAAGCACACACTAATCCCGGTGCAGTGAGCTGCCTGCAACAACAGCAGCGCTCGGGTAGCAATGAGGGGTCGGGGTTCGAATCGGCAACCCTCCGGTTACAAGTCCGAAGCGCTAACCAGTAGGTCACGGCTGCCGAATTGAAAGCACTGTCAGTCGTTTTGGATAAGCATCAGCTAGATGACTAAATGGAAATGGAAATTCTTGAATTATTCTTAATTCTGATCACACTACATGAACTTGCATACGGTATATCCATAATGGCATGACAGGGGCCAAATTGTATTGTTTTTTACTGTATAGTTTATAGGCTCAATGTTTGGGATAAAAAAAAGCTTTTTTGCAGTGCTTTCATACTTCCTTGAAAAAAGTATTTTGAGTATTTTCTAAATACAAAAATACAGTATTTTATTTCGATACATTAAAAATGAGGGTAGGCCTATTAGGTATTTTATTTTGAAATACATTCTGATGTATTTTTGCCCATCCCTGCCTGTTCCCAGCATTAGCACAACACTTTGCGATGGTTAGCTTGTCACCTGTGACGATATATGCTAGGCCTAAGTGACTGACCTATATGGGTGCGTTTGGAGATGCCTGATGAAATCAGACGTTGTTGCCACACACCTTGCATGTAGCTGTTCGATTATTTCCTCTGTGCACGAAGTTATTGTAACCGAAAGTAATGATAAAAGGCACTCCGGGAGGACTTATTGTCACCATGGTCAATGCATTTTTTATTGGCAGACAGCCCTGGTAACTTACCGTTGTCGTTGACACACCTGCTCGCTTGACTGCCACTGCAAAGTGCATTGGCATTCTCCATGCGTGTAGCCTGCGTGTCAGATAACCCTGACGTTTCTTGTATTGTCGTGCTGGCTGTCGGAATGATCAGCAGTACAAATAAGTTCGCTAAAATATTGGTGGGGACTATTTTGTCATCTTAAAATTTTGATTAGGACTAGTCCTTAGCGTCCCACCCTAAATCTACGCCCATGGCTGTAGCACAGTACGTACTAAACTGTGCCTTGTTATTTATCATTAACGATTATCGCGATTCTCACATAATATATTTATCCAATAGCTTGTCTATATCGCAGTTTTGCAAAGTCTCTACTTCGGACTTCTTGTGGTCTCTCTTGCACTACAGAGAGAGACTCGCCTACAGTGTCCCGCGTCGATTGCCAGCTGTGCCATGTGCCAGGTTGAGAGTTACCAGAGTTTGGTACAGTTGGTAAGTGTCGCGGGACAGTAGGGAAGTGGACAACGTCATGGGACAGTAGGCTATAGGCAAGTGGCACCGAACAGTATGGCGGGACAGCAACCAAGTTGCACGAGACAGTAGGTGAGTGACACGGAACAGTAGGCGAGTGGCGCGCGCCATCAACAACAGTACTTTTTTTGCTATTATTGACGTCTTATCGTTTTCGTATATTTAGGATGACATGCCTTCTGCTTGTTTGGAACGAATACCTGCGGCATACCGACCCCCCTGCGGAGAAGATTAAAGCCTACATTTAGGGATATTTATGCCAATTAGCTTATGTTTTTGGTAAAAAAACAAAAAAAGAAACAGCATCTCTGCATTAAAGCAATTTGGCTGTCGTTTTAGAGGTCAAGAAAAGAAGAGTTCTAGACTTGAACTGATGTTGCAAATTATGAAGAAAAAGAGGTTCCCGTGCAACCTGCAGCTTTCTGTTGATTTTCTGCCCATTTCATAGGACCCTAAAGGCAGTGGTCATCTTGTAACATTCTAGCCTACACTCATGGCGTGTGGAGGAGAACTTTCCAGTTCAACTAAACGCAATGTTGAACACCAGCGTGATAATTTGAGTGAAGATCCAGAGTCAGTTACATCACATCAGGTTGGTACGGCTTGGTACTGGAATATTCATATTATTTGAATTGCTATAGTGTTTATTTACTGTTGTAGTCTATGCGGTGTAGATTAGAATTACGTTTAGATTTAGGGTTAAAATATAATGATATTTATAGTAAGACCCTTATACTATATAATAACTTAAGGCCCCAATAAGGGCATTTATTTATTTATCTATTTTTTTACATAACTGCATGGAATCACTCAACACACTGCTTTAAGATAGCAATGATGTCTAATCCATTTAATCTGAATTCTGGCAAAAAAATATTTGTTATTATTTGTAAGTCACTGAAAATTGTCAGCCTACTTAATGTTTTTCTCTATCTTGTTAGAGCATGGAGGGGATTCAGGTGGATTTGCATGAGAAAGATTTGTGGACCAGATTTCATGCTGTCACAACAGAAATGATCATTACTAAAGCAGGACGGTGAGAACTAGAACTTCTTCTCATGCTCTTAGGAATAAACCTGAGACTCAGGCAAACTTATTAATATTTCATGATTCAGCATTAGATTTTGCTTATCTACTTAAGTGAGTAAGTAACAGGTAACTACAGTAAAAAATTGTATCTTATAGTGTCTGAGATTGACTTTTAACAACGTGTTTTCAATTTTATTTTATTTAGACATCTATTACTATTATTATTATTATTATTATTATTGTTATTATTTTATTGTTGTTATTATTATTATTGTTATTATTATTATTATTATTATTATTAATACTAATAATTATAATAATAAATTGTTCCTTCAACAGACGAATGTTTCCCAGCTATAAAATTAGGGTGACTGGCCTAAACCCAAGGGCAAAGTATATCCTTTTGATAGATATCATACCAATGGACAGCCATCGCTACAAATTTGCAGACAATACATGGTAAGAAATGTTATGCACATGATCATTGTCCCTGATCAGTTTAATTTCCCAACTGTCAAATAATGATCTTAGGCCTGTAGCAGTGTTTAGATTGTCTTAAACCAATTGTCAGCTGGACAAACTATGTGTAAATAAACCCAGAAAAGGCATCATACTGCAGGGATGGCATTATTTTGTATAGGTCCAAAATGGTAGATTGTTTTATGCACCTTTTTGAGTAATGTTTCAGCGATTAGTAATTGATAATAAAGGTAATAGTAGTTGAAGTTTTATGTGAATGTGATCTGATGTTTGTAAGTGTGTATGCTAGTGCAGGCCAATGACTGCGTGGATGAGTTTGACATTTCACTGTATATATAAGCGTGTGTGATCTGTTGTTCAGGACTATGTGGTGTGGCGGATTTAAAAAAAAAAATTTTTGACGGTTTAAGTGTGTGTGTTGCCCGTGGTGCAGGTCTGCAAGTGAGTGGTGTGGCTGAGTTTTGATGTGTTAAGTGTGTGCAGCAGCTGGGTGACTGCGTGGATGAGTGTGACATGTCACTTAATACTGTGTTTGTGTGCTGCCGGTGGTGCAGGTCCGTGAGTGGTAAAGCAGAGCCGGCCATCTTGGGCAGACTGTACGTGCACCCCGACTCTCCCGCCTCCGGAGCTCACTGGACCAGACAGCTGGTGTCCTTCCACAAACTCAAGCTCACCAACAACCACCTGGACCCTTTTGGACATGTAAGACGTCTCATGCACCTTCATTGTATGCATCGGAAAATATCGACACAACAGATAAAAATGCTGCCAAAGATATTGCTTCTATTGCTTTTTTTGTTTTGTTTTTTTGTGCAGATAATTTTAAATTCCATGCATAAGTATCAACCTCGCCTTCACATCATCAAAGCGGACGAGAAGAGTGGATTTGGAGCATCAAACACGGCTCTCTACACCCACTCTTTCCCAGAGACAGCCTTCATTGCTGTGACATCCTACCAAAACCATGCAGTAAGAAACTACCTAACCAATTGTTTTTTGTTGGTTGGGTTTTTTGGGACAGGACAGTGAAGAGAGTGACAGGAAGCAAGCGAGAGAGAGAAAGAGGGGGTGGGACCGGGAAATTACCCAGTTCGGACTCGAACCACAAACTCCACATGCCCACTGAATATGGTATGGGCATTGTAGCCCGTTGTACCAGAGCAGTCTCAGAAACTACCTAAACAGTTTAAAGTCTATTCAAGCAACACCAAATCATTCATGTCATGTGTATTTCCAGAGATGTGAATATCCAGAGTATTGTGAGTTGTGACTATTTTGTGAACAGATATGATGTATTCTGAGCGTGAGCACATCGCCTACTCTATTGAGCTAACTATCTCTGAAGATGCGATGGAGGAAGCCTTTGAAAGGAAGAAGTTAAAGTATGCAGAACTGCTAGCAGAAGCTAGGGAAGAAGGTTGACAAACACACACAAGAGCAGTGGAGATGGTGTTAGAGTAGAGGTTTGGTAGCAAAGTGAAAAAGCAGTGCAGCGTACACACATCCAAAAAAATGTTAAAATAAAATGTACAAATAATCCATTTTGACTTGTATCTTTATAACAAAGTGAGCCACCACATGTTTCACTGAAGAGCTGTAGAGGAGTTGTCTGAGGCTACCTAATAGGCAAGCCAAAGGTTATGGCTGAGGCGCTCACAGACTACTTGGGGTCATGCTTTGACCTGGATTGAGAAGTCTTGCCACTGTGTTTCTGGAGCGGTATTTGTTGATGTCTGTTTGTAATGTGTCCTAATCCATTATGAGTGTCTGGGACACCACTTTTGAGCCTTTCTGAAGGTGTTAAATTTAGCTAAATTAGCATGTGTGAATCACATATTATGCTGTGAAGGAGAGCCTTTATGAATTCCGAGTACAAAATGTGGGATGTTTGCAACTGCCGCCAGTCAATTGTGTATTGTTGTTATATCTCACATCCTGTTGTGTAATTTAAAATAGACTTGGTTGTTGGTTGGAGTCTGTGGCAGTGCATGTTGTACCGTGAAGGGGGGCCTTTATGGATCCCGGGTACAACATGCGGCTTGTTTGCAACTGCCACAAATCAATCATGCTTTATCGTGGAATTTCATGCCATGTTGTGTAATGAAAAATGACAAGACACTTTTACAAATGAAAGACACTCTTACATATTTCACATGAATTGGAAAGTCACAACAAAACTCAGTTCTTCTGAATCTTTGCCTTACTTTCCAGATCACCCAACTAAAAATTGAAAACAACCCCTTTGCCAAAGGCTTCCGTGGCAGTGATGACCTGGAGCTGCATCGCTTATCCCACATATCAAGGTTTTCATACATTCATTTTGTTTTTGTTTTTTGCATTGCATTGCATTGCACACATAAATACGGTAAATCAAAACAGGAAAAAAATCAGGTCAATGCAACCCAAAAGAGCTTGATAACGACACAAATTTGCATGAGAGCTCAATGCATTGATAATTGATCTGGTGTAGAAAGAAGCCCAGTGTTAAATAAGTTGGATTGTATGTGTGTGTGTGTGTGTGTGCGTGTGTGTTTGTATGTAATTTAATTTAATTTAATTTAATTTATTGTGCTTATAGAGCGCCAAAACATTACACATGTATCATGGCGCTTTACAGAATGTAGGCAATCAGAGAAAAAAGGAAAGAAAGGAAGAAAAGAAAAGAAAGAGAGAGGCCCATGGGTAACAGGGGCGAGGAAAAACTCCCTAGAATTGGAGATACATATAGGAAGAAACCTCGAGCAGATCCACGACTCAAGGGCCTGACCCATCTGCCTAGGGTCAATACAGGACAGTAAGGTCTGTATACATGACAAATGCATATGATAGTCAGGTGTAGAGAATAAGACATGGTGTTAAAAAGCACTTGAGCAGAAAGTTACAAGAGGTGGGGTGATTACGTATCTGGTTTGATAATTCATTAATCCTGATTTAGTGACAGAAAGTTCAAATAGTCCAGCATTGCATTTGTCCAGGGGAAGGGAGTTGTCAAGGGGCATGTGGTGGGTCGGCAGACAGGGCAGGAATCCGGGCAGAATTGTCATAGGCAGGTGATGGGTCGCTAGGCTGTACGGGCCAGGAATCCAGATAGGGGGACAGTAATAGGGCAGTCGAGGATGGGACTTCAGGTGAGATGGGTGAGAGGAGGGCCAACACATGGATGGTTGATGACTGGTGATGATATACCTCACAAGTGAGGTACAGTAAGGGAAAAAAAGAGAGATGTAGAGTGGGTTAGTATTACTGAAAATCAAAATGGTTAATGTCAATAAGTAATTAGTGGTACTATATATTGTTACAGTATATCATAGTGAGAATAGGCAAGAGAGGGAGAGTTGAGAGAGAGAGAAGGGGAGAGAGGAGAGGGGGGGGGTTGTACGGCGTGACACATGAAAAGTCCATGACAGCACTATGCTATAGCAGCATAACTAAGGCATGGTGAGGGGTAGTTGGCACCAGCGCAGGTATGGTCAGTGACCACCATCGCACGTGCGACTGGGGTGCCAGTCACACGAGGACTCAGCAAGGTGGTCCATTCCAAAAATCCCTGAGGTGGGTGAAGTTCCACACCGCACCATACCTAACTATGGGAGGCAGTAAAGAGGTATGTTTTAAGTCTAGACTTAAAAATAGGGAGGGTGTCTGCTAGTCGAATTGAGGAAGGAAGATTATTCCAGAGGAGGGGTGCCCGATAGCTGAAAGCTCTGCCTACTACTGTGGTTTTTGAGATTCTTGGAATTACAAGAAGGCCAGTATTCTGTGATCGTAGCGGTCTAGGTGGGTTATATGGGACTAGGAGATCTTTAATATATTCTGGTGCCTGGCCATTAATGGCTTTGTATGTTAGAAGTAATATTTTGAAGTCAATGCGACTTTTAACAGGCAGCCAGTGTAGAGATGCCAGGATAGGGGAAATATAATGTATGTGTTTGTATGTGTTTGTGTGTGTGTGTGTCTGTGTGTGTGTGTTTGTATGTGTGTGTGTGTGTGTGTGTGTGTGTGTGTGTGTGTGTGTGTGTGTGTTTGTATGTATGTTTGTATGTGTGTGTGTGTGTGTGTGTGTGTGTGTGTGTGTGTGTGTGTGTGTGTGTGTGTGTGTGTTTGTATGTATGTGTATGTGTGTGTTTGTGTATGTTCATTTGTGAGTGACAAGGACATGACAGCGGGGCGGAGATCAACCGAATGGCTTAAGGCAGCTGGACTGATCTGCTCTAATTGTGTTTTGCAAATTCGATTAACATAGATTGGAGGCTGTCCATACAAGTCTGCTAATACTGATTTGCACAACAGAGATGATGATAAATCCTCTGCACTTTCCCAGTCACATAAGTGGAGAAGACTTGCCTTGCTTTTAGCCTTTTAAAAGGCATTTGGCATAGGCAGTCTAGATGAGGTGCATTGTTTTGGTTTGGCTTGGTAACTCAGAGATCAAGTACGGATTCATTTGAAATGTAATTGATACATATTATCATAAAATATATTATAATTAATAACAATCTATTTTGCTCTTGTCTTTCAGTTAATACTGAGGAAATAATTGACAGTTGGCCAGGCCTCATAGTATAAGATGTGATGTGTAGGAGCCATTTATAGTAGTCCTTTTAGGCAAGTCCCTCCACTCGGCGACCGCAACGCATTTTGGGCACTTATCAGGCAGAACTGCATGTGCGCAAGGCTTCACGACACCAATGTCGCTCCAGCAGCAAGATCACAACACATGATTGGCACAATGTATTAACAACATACCACATGATTGGCACGATGTATTCACATGTCAAGTTTTGGCGGTGAAAGGGGGGGAATATGTGTAGACGACTGCCATGTTTGTGTTACAAACTAACCCCATACATTTTTATGGGAGATTCTTTGAGTGCTGTGTCTCCTCATTAGAAAGTCTTTGTTTATAGTCACCTTTATTATTTGTGGGTTTATTGGGTTTTACTTATTTTAGCCACTTGGGGGTGTAGTGCACTGGGTGTTAGTCACATGAATAGAAAGGCGTATATGAACAGGTGTTCATTGATTAATGTGAAAAGGTGTGGATAGCAGGGAAATAGGGTTCTTACCGTAGCTGTAGCCAACAAAATGCCAACACACTACAGCACGTATATACAGCAATGTCAACATTTCAACTTTACAATACACGGAAACGCCACCCAACTGGATTTAATATTTGGACAGTGGATAATTGCTACGGATTTAAGACCACTTTGCCATCCACATGGAGGTTCATAGGATAACCTCCAGATGATATGACTTATTGTCATATCTCCTTAATGTAGTCTTATCAACTTTTTAAATAGTTTACTGTTAAATGTATCTATTGTATTGTTGTTATTTGTATGTCGCTTTGGACAAAAGTGTCTGCCAAATCCCATAACCATAACATATCTAAGGCGACTTTTCTGGGTTGTACACACAGTATGTCTTTTCTCACATGCCCTTTTATGGCTCTTTTCTCTTAAAAGTAAGGAGTATGTGCCGGTACCACAAAACATCACCAGGCCAAGACCTCCAAATCTGTGTCCTCACTCTGAACCCAACCTGGTTGGCCGAGACGCCACAGAAAAAGGACAAGGTGCATATCTTTGTTTTTTTTTTATATTCTTCTCTCTCACATGCTACAGCATGGGTCTACATCTGAGTCTATGGGTTTGTTGTGTTTTTTTCTGTCACCCACAGAAGATGCACTTCACTCTGTGTCTGCAGCTGAGCATCTATGTTTGACAGACACCGATATGAGTGTTGGCACCGCTGCATTCCTTCATCATCAACAACCACAGCAGGAGGAGCATGATAGACTCTGTCACTTCCCCCTGGCCACTTTCACTTCAGGAAATAATAACCATCTCTACTGCCCAGGGCCAGCCTCTCTGCAGCCTTGCATGTTCGCCAGTTCACATGGGGACAGTGTGGAGACTGACTGGTCTTTCTATCCCCAACAGAGATTCTCCACTGGCCAGCAAGGTAGTGGGAACCTCAGCTACAGATCGGACTCTCTAGACCTCTAACCTACATACTGTATGAACTTACAAGTAACAACTATGCATGTGCAATTGTTTAGATCATTACCAGAAAACAGAAAGAGAGAGTAAAAGCGGGAGAGGCTTAGTGTGTGAGTGTGTGTGTGTGTGTGTGTGTGTGTGTGTGTGTGTGTGTGTGTGTGTGTGTGTGTGTGTGTGTGTGAGTGTGTGTGTGTGTGTGTGTGTGTGTGTGTTTGGGTCTCAATATACACAAATAGATGATTAGAAGACAGTAAATGCATGAAATATACCCTAGAGGTTTCTAGTTAATAAAAATAATGATAATACTAATAACAAGAACAAAGACAGAATATCTATCACAAGATAACTAACACCAGTGAATGGGAAAAACAAAGGGAATTTCTATAATAGTATCTTAAAGGTTTCGTCAGGAGACCGGGCAGGAGTTTGGGGAAATGGAATGGGAGTTTGGGGAAATGGAATGGGAGTTTGGGGTGGGGATTGGTGAGTTCACTCTGGTGTTTTGTTAGAGTTTTGTTAAAAAAATTAATCTAGAATTTCTGACGATACCTTGATATGATAAGTCATCACTCACAACTGATATAATAGTTACTATTATCCATGTTCTTTCAATGTGAAGTGTGGATGTAAGTGTAAGTGTAATGTATGTAAGTATGTAAGTGTAATGTATGTAAGTGTGTAAGTGTGAAGTGTGGATGTAAGAGTGTGGTTTTGGCCAGTTTGGCCACTGTGCTGCTTGCTAAGGGTGTTTTTGAACCCGTTGTTTGCGGGTTGCATGTAGGCTGGATAAGAAACAGCTGTTTTGCATTAGACGCATGTTTCACGAAGGTCATTTGGCATGGTTGATTACAAAAACAAAAAAAACATGTACCGGTAACTGAAATAATCTATATTATGGCAGTCTGTGGACAGTTATGATTCTTTTTATGTCATTAAAAAAATGAGACTGACGTCTCCAAATCGCTTCCCCAAAATATAAAATTGGGGAAGCAACACTTAAGGACTTAAAGAAAAGGCTAAATGGTTTTGAAGCACCCAAACTATTTGATGTTAAGCATTAAAACAATATGTATTTTTGACCCAGGGCAAATGTTCCAGTAAGCCATAGTCCCTCAATTAGATGCAATTAAGCAAGCAGGAACGCTTTCCTTTAAGTCGTAATAGCACCATTTAACTCCTGCTAGGCAGAGTGCTTCTCGTCCAAGCACTTTGGGTCTCGACGTGCCCTCGTTAAAATCCTTACCTCATGCATATTATTGTTTAATAGTATTACACTGACCATGGCTACAACCGTCATTTACCCAAAATTCAATTTCATTGCAATAGTTGTCAGGGGCCAACCAGATGTGCCGTAGATCTGAACACCAGAATGCAAATGGTCAAGCCAAGGCAAGAGTGATTTTTTTTCTGTAGGCATTGTACTGTGTGGGTCCATGGGTTAGACATATAACATCCACAAAAGCTTTAAAACATTTTCTTGTTATTAAATTGTTTACAAATATCAAATAAATTGGGACAGCCACGCGGCAGAATACTCATAAACGAAACAGTGTTCTGATTTTATAATGCAGGTCTGAAACTCTTGGATAATAGTTTGCAAGGTTGGGTTGTTTTAAGAGAAAACTACTTCTAAATGTAATTATGCTATAACAGCTTAGGCTTTATTGACTGGAGTTTACTGGAGTATTGCAAAATGGCAGTGCTGATATGTTCATTAAGTTCATTATATGTCCATTTGGTCCATTATTCATCTCTACAGATGACTTCCTCTTACAATTCTTAAAAATTTGCTGAACTAAAACATCTCAAGAGGGGAGAGGCTGTGGTGCTGTTTTTTTTTTTTTTTTTTTTTGTCGATCAGAAGGCCTTTAGATTTCAACTGAAGTAATGAGTCATGATTTCTATTCTATTCTTCCACGGACACCTGGTCAGAGCCGGGAAGTCTAACACCATGACAGTACAAAGAGAGACACTGAAAGTCTGACTCTTGAGCTCTTAATTGTGGTGCATAGGACCAATTGCAGCAAATCACCTTCCCATACATGAATACTGATAGAAAGACGGGGAATTCATTGCATCGACTTATAAACCAGCAATAGTTTTGTCATACGTGTTAGTTCAGTGCATACGAATGATCCTCTTTATCCTCTTTTAAAGACAATAATGGTGAAATTGTCAAATCTGCCACAGATTTGTACCTTCTCTGTTCAGAGAAACATAGTGACTGACAAAAGTGACCCCTAAAGGCCACACTGGACAATATGCACACAAATCAAACAAGTTGATGCTTTAATTTAAACAACTTTTTAAACATATAAAATATCCAGATGACCTCTGATAATAAAAAGAGCCACCTCAGTTTTTTACTCCGGTTCATTTGCCCTTCTTGCCTTTGCCCTTCTTGCCCTTCTTGCCCTTGGCCTTGGCCCTCGTGGCCTTGCGCACTCGGAAGCCCCTCCAGTAGGCCTGGATGACGGTGGCGGCCCGGCCCATCACCTCTCTGGCCCTCTCCTCCTCCTCCTGCCGCTGCTGCTCCAGCCGCCGCTCCTCCATCACCTGCGTGTACTCCACCTCCAGCATGCTGTAGTGCTCCTCCAGCTCACGCAGCTCCTCCTTCTCCTCCTCAAACACCTCTGCCATGTCCTCCAACTCCGTCTGAGCCACACACACACACAGACACACACAAGCACACATACACACACACACACACACAAAGAACATGGTTCTGGGACTGAACAGTGGGCCCATGCTTTATATTACATGGCCCAGCTATGCTATTAATGGCAGATATGACATACAGTAACAAGGGTAAGCACTAGACATTAAGTGTTTAGAATTACGATGAGGCTACAATGTCTATTGACCCCTTTACGGTTCACATCACAAGAAAAATCGCCATTACCTAAGACTAATTTATTAAGGTACAGTTTGTGGTCCTGGGGTGACAATGACAGTGCATACCTTGACAGCTCAACATGCTTGTCTATTAGCTGTGCCATTTTTCTGACCCCATGCTGCATGCGCACCCAAACTAGGCTCTGGATGTTTACAAACTTTTAAGGGGTCGATAGATTATGACAGTACTGTTATGTACTAATAATATGTTTCTATACTCTGTAATTCTGTAGTCATAGATACTGTGTAAAACAACCATAACCCTAAACTACGTATACTGTGTTACTGATATTTCATTCATACCTGTTTTTCACCCATGTCAGAGTCATACTTCTGAATCCAGTTCTCAATTTCTGTCTCCACCTTATATTTCCTCTTAAAACATGAATGGCAAACATAATTCATAGTTAACTAAATTAAACATATAAAAAAAATACAAAAATAAATTGTAAATGAATAGAAACATTCAAATAGTATATTTTCAGTGCACAGCAAGTCATTTTTTTTCGAGCACAAAGAAATGAAATGAACATTCATCACAAAATTGGGGATGACCTGGTATGATTGCTGACTACTGTACTTTCATTTGTATGCATGCATAACATTCCACAGAGGTTCCAGACCTTGCGTAGGCCCATCTCAACCTCACGGTTGTCCATGAGGAGGTTGTTCAACTGCACCCTCAACAGGTTGACGTCCTGCTGCATGCTCTGCTGACGTCCATGTGACGTCTTCTGGTCCGACTGGTTCTGCTTCTCTGCCTCCTGACGGGTCCGGGCCACAAAGTCCTCTGAGATCTTTTCCATCTGGTGCAGCGAGCTCTTCAGGTGACGGATGGTCTGGTTCTTCTTGGAGATCTATCGGGAGAACCAAGGGTGATGGGAAGGAAGAAATATTTATAAACATTACATAGATATAAGCTTAAGACATTAAGGTTAAATGAGCAGCATGCAGAGTAAAAGACAATAGGTCATTCTCATATTTCTCAATGTTGCCTGTCATTTCTCTACACGGACCACTGAAAAAGTGTCCAGATATATTCTATGTAAATACTCAAATGATAAATAAATGTTGACCAGAGGTGTTATATTGTATGTTATACATTCCTTGTGTAAATTGTCAGAACTATAATTGAGGCTTTTCACTTCTTCGTCCCTTAAAGTGTCCTGTGTTATACAGTAACATTCTTGACTTTGACTTCGGTTGGTGCTGAATCCTGGTGTGAAAGCGGAATCCAGGCATGAAGTGCTACCTATTGGACATTTGTGCTGCTCGTCGGTCCCCTACCTCCTCATCCCTGTCTTTGATGGCAGCAGCCACCTCTGCCTCCAAGGTGGCCACCAGCTCCAGGTTGCTGTGGTATCGCTGGGACATCTCCTGCATGCGGCTGATACGCTCCCTCTCCTCGGCGGGGGTGGTGAGGAGACGTTCCAGCAGGACCGATCTCAGCCCGCACAGCCCCTCATTCAGCCCCTGAAAGCCCTCGTCCCTGTCTAACCCCAGGTCCCCCAGGTTTGTAATAGCTCTGCCAGCTGCGGGACAAGCTTGGATCTTCCTGAACAAGACCTGGAGAGAAGAGTGGACAGCATGTGCTGCTTCTGCCTTTCCTTTGGCCTCTGGCATCTTCCTGTCCTCTGTTTGTCTCTCAAGAGTCTCGTATCTCTCTCCAACCCTCCAGTGATCACTTAAGGTTTCACTTAGCTCCATGTCCATGCCAACAGACAGCAAGCCTGGCCGGGATAAAACTACAGGCAGCCACGCAACCATCTCTACTTTTCTGATGCATTCATCTAGAATACCAGCTATACGCTGGGTTTCCAAGGACACCAGTTTCTTTCTGGATGGGTCTACAATCTTATGGGAGTCATCACGGATGATTTTGGTTTTGGATGGCGAACAAGAGACTGTTTGCTGTTGTTGTCCTTCACATGAAAGCATACTTTAGCACTGTAGAAGGAAATTGACAGTGTATTTAAAAAAAACTCTATAAAATACGTATTGTTATCACGTCCAACCTCCAAAAACATGACATTGCTAAGATGTTCCTAAATTGGAATGATTCAGACCTGTAACTAACTCCAAAAACGAAGGTCAAACTGTCACAGTGGATGCAATGAGAACAGAGATTGTCACCTAGACAAACTAATCATAGGCCCCAGTTGTAATACCAGTGGAGTTTATTCACTATTAAAATATAGGCCTCCTTCCAGTTTATGTCAATATGTCAAAGGAAATTCCTATTAATCTGACATCTTTCACCTACCATCTGCACCAATACAAGTACACTCGAACTTACCTGGAATGCTGTAAATGTTTAGCTTACATTAAAGACGGCCGCTCGCTTTTATATCGCACCTTTCTCAAGGTGATTTTACACGTTTGTCTTGTGTCGCTTTTGTGTCTGCTTACGCTATCTACCACATGAGCAAAGTATCAACTAGTGGTTGCTATGAGATTGGCATGGCAACGTAACCTCGCAACATCCACCACAAAAGTAGTTCATTCGATGCACTTACACCAGCTTTCTTTTACGATAGGCCTACAGGCATCGTTGGTTAAAAAATAACTAAGATGGGTTAGAACTTAGGTAAAGTATTTCACATGTTTTTTTACACAGTGACCGTGAAGAATCGTCACGTTTGATACCTTTTTGATACACAATTTGCATACCCCCTGGCAACTTTTATTTTGACAGTGAGACATGTTTTGTTCGAGACGGTTGACGACATGTCGTGAATAAAAAAAAAAATTACCCTCTTGGGATACGTTACCGCTACGCCGTTAGCTGCAATTTAATGCGCTGATATTTCCCTTCATATAAACTGAAACTTTGTAACATGACTAACCTTCTTGCATGAGATAAAAGACTCTCAATTTTTATTTATATTTTATCGTGGATTTAGACACCAGGGCAAGAAATTAGCAAGCTCCTGTAAAGTGGTCTGGTAAGTTAGCCAGTTAGCAAACCTCAACGTTAACGTTTGTGATGATCAGGGTTTTTAAATATCAACTTTACTCATTTAATGCAAACCAGGCAGGGCATGTTTACGTTAGAACAAGTGCTCTCCTATGGAGCAAGTATTAGCTAGCTCTCAGCCATTATTAACTTGACACCTCAGGTTCACAACAAAGTCAAACTTCATAAGTCAGCTAGCGTTAGCCAGGATAACGTGAAGTTAAAGGCGTCAGTGGATTAATTAACTTAGTTGGTAAGCTCTGGCTGTCCGTTATACATTATAGATGAGGTGACCAACAAAGGAATTTTTTTTTAAATACTTTCATCACGATTAAACGACTTTGATTACCGGTGAAATGGCTGACGGTGACGACGATGTCCCCTTAATTTTGACCTGGGACGACGACACAAACAGCGGTTTGCTGACGGACGACGCATCTGAAAGACCCGATGAAAGTAAGTTATATGCTGTTTATTTATTTTGCTTTTCCGTGTTATGAAGAACGCACAGAATCGTCTTATCTGGAGTTTTAAACTTATTAGCTGTCCGCAGTTTGTACATTGGCCGTTTTCCCCCCGAAACTAGTAACGTTTAGTATGTTAGACCGCTCATTCAGGAGCAGATTTGCATTGCTTTGCGTTCTGTACAATTAACGTTACTCCAATATTTTCTTGTACCCATCTACTTTACGACTATAATCTGTTCTATTAATAGCTGATCTATATGTTTTTGACTGTGCTAAACTCGTAAACTGGCGTTTGTGACGTTGCGGTCATCTGATGCTCATTGTAATGAGCAAACGATGTAAGCTTAATTGAGCGTGTGTCAGACAACGATAGTCCACATAGTTCACTGTAATCGTTGGCCAACTCACAACAACTCCTGATTATGGCTGTGATAATATACTTTCTCAACACACAATGAGATGAAGATAAAGCATACAAAAGCAGCCGAGTTGTAGTTGAACGAGGCTAAAATACTGATCACACTTTAATCAACATACACGCGTGTTTGTCGTCTTATTGTTTGTTAGTTGTTAGTGTCTTTACACCTTGAATATGTTGATGCCTACGTGACTAAAAGTTGTTTACACGCGATGTCAGTCGCCTATTGTGTTCATTCTAGAGACTGCCAAAAGAGGGATGCTGCGCATAATGGATAGAAAGTTGTATAGATAGGCAGATAGATGGACAGTTTGGCTAGATGGCTACATACTGCTATACAGCAAGGTAATTGCTTGATAGGAAAGGAGTAAGTGAAACCATCGAAGTAGAACTCTACAGCCGAAACCAGTGTTATGTTGGAGTTTCAACTGTGGACTGGCCTTTGTACCACACACACACACACACACACACAGAACCAGGAACTGACCTCCTGTGTCAGCATTTAAGCAGATACCTCTCTGTTCTCCATACATGTTATCCTGCCCCCCCACACTTCCCCTCTTGTCTGTGGTGGTGAGCTGAAGGGGGTGTGTGTTTTTTTGCCCTCTCCTTTTGTGTTCCCATATCAGCAACAGGGGTGCAGTATGGATTTTCTGTCCTTTTGCAGCTATAGATAATTGTGCTTGTGCTCAGCATCTTTTAAGAAGCAGTAGGTTGTCGGCCCATTTCCTGGAGTAGATAGATAGATAGATAGATAGATACTTTATTGATCCCCAAGGGAAATTCAATGTCTCAGTACCATACAGACAACACACACACATTCACTAACAGCAGAAAAAGTAATTAAAAATATATAATATAAAAACACAACTAAGCAATAACGACAGTAGAAGATAAAGTATATACTAAATATACTAAAAAAGAAATTATACTAACTAACACTTAATCTAAATCAATTCTAAAAACAGTATCCACATAGTGGTGATTAATCAATCAAGAGGCGCTTGCAATGACTGAGGCAGGGACTGAGCCTGTGATTCTCTGTACATAGTAAGGTAAGGTAAGGTGCTCTGTGTGAGTGAGTGTCATGGTGATAGTACAATGGTGATGGTGGTCATGGTGATAGTGCAAATGAGTAAATCCAACAGTGCAACAGTGCAAGAATAGAGTCTATATATCTATATATATATATATATATATATATATATATATATATATAACTATTTTAAGAAAAGGTATAAGTGTGGCCACAGTTTGGCTATGGCATGGAGGGAGGGGTTGTGCTAATGTGCTAATGTAGCACGCAAACAGTGAGGCAGAAAGACGGTGGTAAAAAGTGGCTAGTGGACAGACAGTATCCAAACATGGAGGGGGTGAAGAGGCAGACAGACTATGCAGAGAAGTCTATCTCTCCTCTTCCCTTAAGTGAAGCATTGAACAGTTCAGGCCCTGGGGACAAATGACTTCCTCAGTCTGTCTGTTGTGCATGGCAGTGAGCGTAGTCTCCAGCTGATCAGGCTTTTCTGCTTAACAATAGTGCTGTGAAGTGGGTGACACTCATTGTCCAAGATGTTGATCAGTTTGTTCAGGGTCCTTTTGTCAGATATTGAAGTAATGCCATCCAGTTCAGCTCCCACTACAGAGCCAGCTTTCCTTACCAGCCTGTCAATTCGCCCCGCATCCTTCCTCTTTGTGCTTCCTCCCCAGCATACCACTGCATAGAAGAGGACGCTGGCAACAACAGACTGGTAGAACATCCTGAGGAGCTTGCTGCACACATTGAAGGACCGCAGCCTCCTCAGGAAGTACAGCCTGCTCTGCCCTTTCTTGTAGAGTACGTCAGTGTTGGCTGACCAGTCCAGTTTATTGTCCAGGTGGAGACCCAGATACTTGTAGGTGCTTACCACCTCCACATTGACCCCATCAATGGGGACTGGTAGCAGAGTGGGCTTAGACCTGCGGAAATCCACCACCATCTCCTTGGTCTTTGAAGTGTTGAGTTGAAGATGATTGAGTTTGCACCATTGCACAAAGTCCTCCACCAGGCTCCTGTACTCCTCCTCCTGCCCGTTCCTGATACACCCCACAATTGCAGTATCGTCAGAAAACTTCTGCATGTGGCATGACTCGGTGTTGTAGCAGAAGTCAGGGGCCGTATTCACAAAGAATTTTAAGGCTAAAAGTAGCTCCTAAGTGGCAAATTTAGGAGCAACTCCTAAAAATAATGGGTGTGTCACTCCTAACTTTAGGACTCCTAATTCTTTTCACTAAAAGTAATTCACAAAGCATTTTAGACCTAAAAGTAGCACCTAAGTCTGGGACAGATTAAAAGAAGTCGAGAGGACTCCTAACTCACTAAGACCTCACAAACCGCTTTTTGTGGCATTTCACGTTGCGATGTTTTGAAATGCGTATGCGGCTACAGGAGCTTCCAATCGCGAGGGAACAATTTTGCATTGTAGGTATAAAAGGGATGCAATAACGCAACCAACAACAACAACCAAAACTAGCCTACTCATTGTCAACATGTAGGCCTAAATTGAATGTAACGTTTCATTGTGAATCAAATTAAAATGTTCTCTTTGCAAATGTAGGCATATGGTGACAGATTCATTTAATATTGTTGCAAAGATACTGCATCAATCCGTATGTTTCATTAGGCTACTAGGCTATTTGTTTAGCCTTACTCTTTATTTTTTTAGGCTAGGCCTTTTTATTATCATCTTCCGTCCTTGTGTAGCGCATGCATTCTCAGACCTGTCACCTGTCACTCATCATCGTAAGGGAGGTGTTTGGAATCATTCCCGCGTTACAATCATCAGCCAATCAAGGTGGTCACTTCAGTCAAGCTCGTGCATGAGTAATGATGTCATCCGTAGCAACGAAGACTCACTCTTAGTTTAGGAGGTCTGAAAGGCTTTGTGAATAACTTTTAAGAGAAAACTCCGATTTAGGAGTACTCCTAGTGGTAAGATAAAAGGCTTTGTGAATACGGCCCCAGATGTACTGTATACAGGGTGAACAGGATTGGAGAGAGCACAGTTCCCTGTGGCGCTCCAGTGCTGCTGATCACAGTGTCAGAGAGACCGTTCTTCAGTCTGACGAACTGTGGTTGCTCGGTCAGGTAATCTGTAATCCAGGTTACCAGGTGAGCGTCCACACCCATCTGCATGAGCTTGTCTCCCAGTCGGAGGGGTTGGATGGTGTTAAAAGCACTTGAGAAATCAAAGAACATGATTTTCACAGCACGTTTCCCCTTGTCTAGGTGAGAATGTGTCCTGTGTAGAAGATAAGTGATGGCATCATCCACGCCCACTTTCTCCTGATATGCAAACTGTAACGGGTCTAGTGCATGGCGTACCTGGGGTCTGAGCATACCTAAGACCAGTCGCTCCATTGTTTTCATCACATGTGATGTAAGAGCGACAGGTCTTTAGTCATTAAGCTCACTAGGGTGTGGCTTCTTAGGGACAGGGGTGAGACATGATGTCTTCCACAGTGTTGGGACTTGTCCAAGGCGTAGGCTCAAATTGAAGATGTGCTTCAGTGGCTCACCCAGTTCAGCAGCACAGGCCTTGAGTAGCCTTGGACACTGTCTGTCAGGCCCCGCTGCTGTATTGATGCGCAGTGTCTTTAGTTGGGCTCTCACTTGATCTGTTGTGATGATGGGGGGTGTAAGGGGAGGGGAAGGGGGAGGGGTGCATCTGGGATCTGTGTGTCTGATGGCTGTTGACTGAGGTCGTTGTCACCTCATTGTTCGTGATCGCCATGTGGGGGAGGGGTGCAATATCCAGTGATGGTGGGGGTACGATAGCCTGTGATGATGGAGGTGAGTGTTGCACTGGTATTGTGGGGGTGGGGGCTGGGGGATGTTGGACAGACCACCGCCATTGGAGCTGGAGCAGGGCAGTCAAACCTGTTGTAGAAGTGGTTCAACTGGTTCGCCCTGTCCAGGTCCCCCTCCACAGAGCTGCTGCTCTTCTTCAGGCCAGTGATAATCTTCATGCCGTCCCATGCCTCCTTCTAGTTGTTTTCCTGCAACTTCTGTTCCACCTTCCTTCTGTAGTCCTCCTTAGTCTCCTTCAGCTTGACTTTGAGTTCCCCTTGCACGCGCCTCAGCTCTGCCATGCCCCCCTCTCTGAACGCCATCTTTTTCCTGTTAAGAAGGGTCTTGACATTGCTGGTTATCCAAGGCTTGTTGTTGGGATAATGTTGCCAATCATGTGTTGTGATCTCGCTGCTGGAACGAGGTTGGTGTTGTGAAGCCTTGCACACGTAGCCTAGAAATCTAGACGCACCCTAGCGGCAGCAAATTAAAAAATTTGCTGCCAGGGCTAGTCTAGCAACTATCCGTTGGCTTGTGAGCTCGAAAAATTAAACTTCTATCAGGCCAATCAAATTGTGTATAGAGCATCACAGTCCCGCCCCTCCTCCGAGAGAGCTTAGTTTCCGGAAGTAAATTTCCCATTCATTTCTCCCATTGACGTTTTGGAAAAATCCGTATCTAAAGAGTTTTAGAGCATGTCTTAGGCTAATCAGCTACGGCGTAACTCATAAGCATACAACATATCATTTCGAGTGAAAAAACGAATAGAAAGTCCAAAAAAAGTCAAAGGTACAAGACTGTGTACATATTTTCATTTCCGAGCGAAGGAACTACTCATCCCATAAACCACCGGGCCTCACTGAAAAATATATAAGCAGCACGAACCAGCGCGAAATATTCATTTCCAACCGGCGACAGCAGCGAACCATCTCCTCCAAACAATGATTTTTATATAGTTAATAGCAGTTATTTCAGGAGTAATCGTGTAAATAATAGTGTTTTGGTATTGAATGTTATATTTACCATCGTGTATTTTATATCGTGTGTGTGAAAGCGGTAAACGTTAACGTTAGCAACATTGTGCAGTGCTTCGTATCTGACTGCCATCCTGATGCATGGGCCGGTGCATGGTCTGCTCTTGGACCACCATATTCAGTTTATTAACTTATTATTACACAAAATGTTCATTAAATGTACGAAGAAGTATTTCTAGGTTAATGATTGATATAGCTCGTACAGTATGAAGGCTACAGTAGCCTAGCTAATGTTAACTAGCATTACCAACCTCCCTGCAAAACTCACCACACAACTTCGTAGGTTTGATAGGTCTTGTTCCTCATGCTGGCCCATACAAAACCCACAAGCTGACCCTCGACACACAACAGTCAATAATGTGACCCGATTTAAAGTGGTTTTCACCCTTTTGGACACTCTTGATTTCGTCCTTGAAACTGAAATATTCACGGGCCGGGGGCATGGACGGTTTGCTAACCATTTTACTGCAGTGTCTACTAGGGCTGCACGATATTAGGAAAACATGCGATATGCGATACCATTATTGAGTACTGCGATAACGATATAATTTGCGATATTTAAATATACTGCTCAATAAAGGTTTTCCACACATATTTTGAAACCTTCCACCCTTTTCTCCATTCTCAAACTACATTCACAGAATGTCTGACAGTTCTTGCAAAATAAAACACTCGCCTCAAAAGTTTTACTTGTGCTCAGAACCAAACAGTGACAGAGTGATTCAGTGTATGATTGAAGTGTTCCCTTAATTTTTTTGAGCAGTATATTTAATGTTTTTTTTTCCATTCTGCTTGCTGCAAACATACACTGTAGGGTTGGGGGGGGGGGGGGGGGGGGTAAATGTATAATTACAGAAATAAATGTATAATTTTTAAATAATATAAAATATCATGTAGCCTATATGGCCTGATCAAAGTGGACAGCTAAGAGACCTACTGACTAGGCTATCGAAGTTGTGTGGAAGATCTGCTCCTAATCCTCATAAAAGACGGGTGGACAGCATATCTGAACACTTGTGCACCAACCAGCGGAATATTCCACATTGCCAGCCTTCGATGGGCCTAGCAAAGAAGCTAGGCCTACTTAAGCTATATCGCGGCAATCATCTCAGTCTGTAACCTCATACAGTACGCTGCGCATCCCACGTTATTAGGCTACCGGCATGCCGACTATGAGGGCAGCGGAAAGTGAAAGTAATTGGGCTGCAATCGCACAGTCCAGAAGTAGGTTAAACAACTTTTACAAATAACGAATCCTGATTACCTCTGTGCTGCTGTCTGGGGCTTTTGCTAAATGCAAATCATGAAATACAAGCCTTACAGACAGTGAAAGACAACTTCTGATATAACGATAACGAAAGAAATTGTTTATTTTAACACGGTGGAGAAGGACGCATTTGCGCTGTGTTTGTAACACGGCATCCTTCATAAAACCAAAATATTCCCATATAACAGACGTGCTTTTCCTTTTAGTCACTAATTCCTCTTCACCCAAGTGTAGCCTACCTCGCTCGACTCACTATTTTCAGCCATCACGACTTAGCTCCCGCTTTAACACCTAAAACACCACACACCTAAACTGGTAGGGGACGGGCTTCTTGGGCTGCATGACCGCATCAGTTTGGTAAAATATGTTGACATTCAGAATGTGAATACACCATAGACTGTATGGAATGCGCACGGCACAGAAAATGTATCGAATTTATCGAAAATTAAGTAATCTTTGCGGTATGTCCATCGCAAGTGTTGATATCGCGATAACGATAGATTTTAGATATATCGTGCAGCCCTAGTGTCTACCCGGTGGTAGCATCCAGCTTTGCTATCAGCTAGCTAGCTAGTTCAAAGGTTTAAGTTCTTAATGGGGCTATACAGTGCTTTTTATGCCTCGTCTAAGTTGATGTTTCATATAAACAACAATTCATGTTCATAGAAACAACAAGGTCACAAAACATAATATATTTCATACCTGTGTTGCAGCATGTAGGCTAATGTTAGCAGCATTATAATGACATTCTAATGTCTGAAAGGCTAATGATTAGCTAGCCTATCGGCTACCTGAAAAGTTAAGTGTTCAAACTAGCATTTACAGTGTTCTATTTGATGGTGTATTGGCCCTGACTAAGTTCGTGTGATATATAAACCACAATCCTTGTTGATACAAGTACCAATGTTCGTCTAGAAAGTTTTTATTCACATTAAGATTTTCACCATAGGCAGTAAAAGACTCCGCCATCTTGTCAATAATTTTCGCTGATTCAAGTTTCAAACTATGACCGAACAGCCTTTCCACCAATCAGAGGCATCACCGTGGGATTGTGGGATTGTTCAGGATTGTGGGTAATGAAGTACTTATCCAAGACATCGCGAATAAAAGACATTTATCTCAAAACGAGGTTAGTGCCCCGTGAACTTTTGGCGTCTATATGAGCATACACAATCGCTTAGTACAGCCGTAGCTGGTTTTGAGTCTACCATGTGCAGTTAAGTTTTTATGGCTTATACCCGAATTGTCAATGGAGAAATTGCATTGAATTCTTACTTCCGGAAACTCCTGTGGGCGGGACTGTGATGCTCTATAGAGTCGTTAGGCAGGCATAACATAATGATTGATGGCAGAGTTGCAACGGTTTGGCTTGAATCCCCTGCTACTTGAAAACAAAGAAGATGGATGTTGCTGTTGGCGAACAGTGTGACACGAGTTAAGCTTGTTTTAAGTTGGCAAAAGTTTGAACTAGCCAACTAGCTCCGCTGGTGGGAAAACGCATAGGACTCATAGCGCTGTCCTATTGCGTGCAGAGGGAATTTGAAAGACAACCGATTATCCTGCCCCTCGGACTGAGCGCTACAAACGGTGAGTCCCCAGACCCTACATTTTAATGTGGGTCTGGCTCGTCAGGCTATTGCACACGTACAGTTCTGCCCGAAATAGATGCCCGGGCGATAAGTGCCCAAAGTGCGTTGCAATATGGCCGCAGAGTAGAGGGAGTTGCCTAAAAGGACTTTGCTTGGACTATAGGCTATGGCTCAGTGTTATTGGTCATTGTGTCATGCTGTTGTGTTTAACTTGTTCCATACCGATGTTTGGTACTGAAGTGAGGGATAGTTAAGAGATTTAACTCAAGGCCAGACAGTGTCATCCTAACACATGTTCTCCCAATTGAATGAACACAGGTTATTGCCCTGTGTCACCATTTGGTTTTTGAACTAGCCTCAGGGTCTTTCTGGCAGTGAAGCCTGAAGTTCTGTAGTGTACTGTAGTGTATAGACTCTGTGTAAAATGGCCTTTAGAGTGACAAGCCCCAGATCATAGAGTAAAATTGCACTTAACCCGCCTTTCCTGTGTTATCATGTAGCCCGGCCTTCTAACTTTGTCCTTTTGGAGGGATCTTATGCTTTATGACATGCGTGCCCAGCCCTTATGCTGTAATTAGCCTAACTTGCTTAAAGAATACTGGCCCTTGTGTTTTTTGGTTTCTAAATATTTTTACCAGGAGGGGCAAAAACAAAGTTATCCTGTGACTGCAATGGAATTTAGCTTTTACATTTTGGGGGTAAACAACAAAATAAATGACAAGCACGTGCTCAGAGGATCCTGCACTGTCCATGGGTGAAATATGCACACAGCAAACAGACCAGCCTAAAGAAGGTGTGACCTTAGAGGAGCTTAATGTGGTTTCCAGGATTTATTTTGAGTCGTGGAGGGAGTAGGACAGTGCTTATTCATAAGGTCACGCCACTCCATCAGAATGGAGTTATAAAATGTTGCAGAAGTCTGAGGCACTCACACGGGTTAGGCCTAGGCTAGGCTATATGTTTAAAATGCCTTTAATCTCACATCGCTATCCAGTTAAAACATGCCTACGCATTGCAGCATAATAGCCTTTATTAGGGCATCAGGATGGAGTTATATTAAAATAAATAGTGTAGTTATTTCCTGTGTATTAGCCGCATTGTGTAATAACCGCAGGACAGTATTTTATGCAAGTAACTCATTGAGTGCCAAAAACGTAATATTAAGTTTTTCCTTCCCATGCGTTGAGTGCCAAAAACGCAATATTACGTTTTTAGCTTTTTTATTTAATTACGAAACTAGACACTCTAACACACCTTATATGTGATTTTGGGAACTCTGTGATGAATGGAAATGAAATATATGACGATCGTGAAACATATGAAAACGCACAATCTGGACATTTTATCTGGACATTTTATCATAACTCGGTTGCCGCTTTGGGTCGAATCAGTGACGCATGCACGTCTGGTCAAAACCAGGCCATTTTCGTGGGTCTATCACTAGGTGGCAGTCTAGCCAGGTCTCGCTGATCACTTCCCGGAAAGTTTACACAAGTAAGTAACAGGCAACACAAAAAAACTGCGATTTTGATGAAAACTAGCCACTGTTTAGCTTGGGATTTCTCAGGAACAGAGGCGTGTAGAAATACACGGTTTGCACCCACCGAGAGCTTAAAGTCTCACCTTTTAATCGAGCTATTGTATGTGTTCATAGCTATAACACAGAATATGCTGTGGCTGTACAAAAATCATCAACAATGGTCTAGATTGCTGGCACTCTAGGACAAAGCTCCCGAAAACAGCTTGGCATTCAATGAGTTAATACCATATTATCCGCCCCCGTGTATTAACCTCATAGCTGAAGAAATTTTGCAAAATCAGTGTATAAACCTCGGCTAATAGTTGGGAAATTACGGTAATGGTTTAGTCAGCTCACGTTTCCGTCTGTCAAAGAACGTCTACAAAACGTGACAAATGTCTGTGTCCTACTTTGGATGACCCACTTTAGCCCTGTTTGTGATGTGCCTTGACTTGTAGAAGATAGGCTACTCTTGAATCAAATTTAACTCTTATTTGAAACATGATTACTGATGTGTCTGTTGGATCATGCTAAACTGAATATCTGAATTACTGTATACATTGTCACACCTCTTTGAGGTTTCAGAGAAGCGAGTGTTGTTGTTCACACCCCTCTGGGTGGTTGTGTTGACTAGCCTCTTTCAGTTCAGTGTCCTTAAAGTCATGCACTTTCACAGAGCTCCACACCCAAGCACAGTTGTCATGTCTAAATAACATCTGCCTGTGTTCTTTTTTTGTTGAGACTATGATTAATAGCTTAAAAATCTAACACAGGCTCTAAAGCTGTTAGCCTTTTGATGAAAGGTTAGCCTTTTTGTCTGCCTTTTGTCTTTTGATGAAAGCTGTTAGCCTTTTTGTCTGAAAAGATATAGAATATTACATTGTATCATATTGTATTTGGTAGAAGATGCATCTCAAAGACTGTGAGATAAGCCTGAAGACCCCAGCCTCCACTGTCCTTTCATCAGGATGAGTGGAACGGACTGTACACTGTCTCTTGTGAATGATTAATCTCCAGTGTGACAAACATGGTCAGACAGGGTGCTGCTTTGCTTAACTGCTAGTATCCAGGGTGCTGTCCAGTCGGTGTGGACAGTCCGAAAATAACGCAGCTATGGAGACCAGTGGCCAGCATGACTTCAAGAAAGGAACTGAAGAGTGGCCAGTTCACATTTCCTCTTTAGGGAAGTTTGCGTGTTGTGGTATGTCACTGTTTGGGAACACTTGTTTGCCAATCAGTGGTGTTCAGTCCAGTGGTGCTTTGGTTTGTCTAACCGCTGTGTTTCCTGCTCTCACGAGCCGTGCAGTCCGGCTCTAGAATGTTGCATCCAGGGGTGGATGTTTCACCAGCCCAGTTCGATTTTTGTGTGTGTTTGAAACTTTGTACTTCTTGCTCTTGGATTTACAGATGGAGTTAGTGGGTACAATATCATGAACAACACCGCCATGCCGAACCCAGGACTAACAAGCACAAGAACCCAGACTTCGCTTCAACAGAGCTGGGAAATGAACTATCAAGAGGCAGCCATTTACCTACAGGTACATCATTACATATTTATTACATATTTGCATATGTATTCATTTGCCAGACACATTTATCCAAGGTGACTTACAGCAATAGGACAACATTTATGCAACAGAGCTACAACTACAGCAATAGAATAACATTTAAGCTACAGTACAGAAGAGACTAGCTAGGTATCATATACTCAATACCTCTGTCTCTATAAAACTTGATGTTTTCATGCTTTTACAATAGTCTTAAGATTATTGTATTTTATGCACATAAAAATATAAAGGTGAAGATGGATGGAATTTAGTAGTTTTATCCAAAGAGATCGTATGAAATGTATGAAAAGATTATAGGGTCATTCCACGTCAATTCAACCAGGGCCTCAAAAAATTCTGAAACAATTACCAGGTGTACCTATGTTACCCAGGAGACACTGTAAAATGACTCTTATGTAAGATCAATACTTTCCAAGATACAGCCAGTTTCACAGGGGGAGGGGGGTGTCGATTTTGTTCGGGCTCTTTTTTTTGTCAAAGTTCACAAGCCCACAGCGCAAGAACTAAACCATGTAGGAGGCTCAAGTTTTGCATGCTGGTACATAAATAGGAATTGTATGTAGCAAAATCGTCACGTTTGGTCTGGATAATCCTGCATGGTCATAGCTGTCCCTCAAAGTTGATACAAATTTTATTGGAGTTTTTGGCTGGGCTCTGTTTAAGCCTTCAGAAGAAATACTTGTACTCAACATAGGCTCTTGATTTATTTTCCTTACTGAGATAAGTAGAAACACTCTCACAAAAAACAATGAACAGAAAATAAATTCCTTCAGGGTCTGAACAGCAGACCTTACAAGTCTAAAAAATCATTTTGCTGAGCTTTCTTGTTAGAACAAAACCATTGAACAAAGTTGATAGCACTTTTAAACAATGTTTGTTTGTTTTTGTTTTAACCCCAAACACAGGAGGGCGAGAACAACGACAAGTTCTTCACCCACCCGCGAAACCCACGGGCTCTGAGTGCGTACCTGTTCGCCCACAACCACCTGTTCTACCTGATGGAGCTGGTGACGGCGGTGCTCCTCATGCTGTTGTCCCTGTCTGAGGCCCCCGCCGTGCCCTCTCTGCGTCTGGACGTATATGTATGCACCTGATTGTGTGGGTGTTAGATAGACAAGATGGATGGACAGATAGGACTGTGTCCAGCTTACTCAAAATGCTGGTCTAATGACTACTCAAATAGCTTAAAGTTCAGTCTGCCAGTGTACATGAATGAATAAGTCAGGATGAATAAGCCAAAGCTGGTATATTATTCTTAAAATGTGAGGATAATTGCCATTTTGGTATGTGTAGTCTCCATAGAATCATGCATGCCTGCCTGTCATGGCTTCCTTATCCTATGGACTACCTATATAATGGCTGCCTCTATAAGATGGGTTTCCTGTCAGGGTGCAAATCTTCCTGCCTTTGTGCATGTGACAACCATAACATATGACAGTGTTCATGTACTTCAGAGACTTATAAAAAAAACAGTCACACATTTGACCTTGCCCAGACAGTAATTCTGTTTTAGTGTGTGTTTGTGATTTGCACCGTCAGAATGACTTGAATAACTGTAATTTTATTCTCTGACCTCTAATGCTGGAACTGACAACCAGGAGCAGACCCTTTGTTTATGCTGTGGTTTCATATGAATGTAAATGCAACTGTTTAACCCTTAAAGGTGTGGGTTTTTGAACATTCTAACATAAGATTCCGTTCTGCAACAATTCTGGTTCTAAAATTCTATGAATTCAATCAGAGCCCTAGAGACATAGATATATATGCCTAGATAGTTCTGATATAAGGCTCTGAATTCAATGAACCCAGATATTCTTTAGAACGTTAATTTCCTAACATTCCCGTCACACCAGTGTTACAGTCCACCTTTAAAGGAACCATATGTAAGATTGTGGCCAAAACTGGTATTGCAATCACTTTCAAATTACTGTAGAGCAGTGTATCCCCTCCCCCTCCACCATGACTCGAGGTTGCCAACCTGGATGCCAAAACACTACTGACTTTGTGATTAGTAGATAGGTAGAGGGTGGCGCATCAGGCCAAAACACAACATGACATGACAAAACATCAACATCAGTTGAGGGCTGCAACTTCACTTTTTAAATGACAATATCCTGGCCGGACTACTGTTGTCAGTGATATAAGTATTTGAAATTAACATGATTTCTTAATGTCTAGTGACATATCAGGGCCATTTTATGATTAATTGAAATACATTTCTTACATATGGTTCCTTTAAGGGATAATGTACTGTGTCCATAAGCTTACAGATAGCATACACAGAAAGGGCAAAATTAATGTAGAGTAAGGAACAGACGGGTCTGTCCGTATCTGTGAATGTATTCAATGATGAGCATAAACTAGCCGTTAGCAGGCCAGCGCTATGCCCACTCATGCCCAGTCTGCTGCTGTGGGGGATCTCTGCGCTGTGATGGTCCTCGTCACTGAGAACGCTTGTCTTCCTCAGGTGCATGCGACGCTGGAGCTGTTGGCCCTGGTCATGGTGGCGTTTGAGCTGAGCATGAAACTACGCTGGCTTGGCTTCCACACTTTCATTCGGCACAAAAGGACCATGGTTAAGGTAAGGACACAGTGAAACATATAGCTATAGGACCATGGTTCAGGTAAGGACACAGTAAAGGGTATGGCTATAGGACAGTGGTTATGGTAAGATCACAGTAAAGAGTATGACTTTAGGATCGTGGTTAAGTTATTCATTCATTAACAAGATTAGGGTTATGGTATAGGTACAGCAACAGTATGGAAATAGGAACAAATTCACTGTTATGGTATGGGTATAGTTAAACACCTATGGTGAAGGTATGGAATATGGTTATACAGTACTGTAGAACCATGGTTAAGGTAAGGACCCACTATCAGGACTCTAGGTTTTGGTTTGAATACAATAACAGCACCAAAATTACCATATGGGTATAGAGGAAGGACTATGATTCATGCATAGGTGCAGTTATAGTTATATGATTGTTGTTTGGGATATCCTGTGTTAATGTTTCATATCTTTGCTTTGCCTCGTGTCTCATTGTTTTGCCTCATGTCTCGTTGCTTTGCCTCATGTCTCGTTGCTTTGCCTCATGTCTCGTTGCTTTGCCTCATGTCTTGTTGCTTTGCCTCATGTCTCGTTGCTTTGCCTCATGTCTCGTTGTTTTGCCTCATGTCTCGTTGCTTTGCCTCATGTCTCGTTGCTTTGCCTCATGTCTCGTTGCTTTGCCTCATGTCTTGTTGTTTTCTCTTGGATGTGGCCAGGCGTGTGTCCTGTTCATCCAGTTCATTGAAGCCATCGTGGTGCTGGTCCGGCAGACATCTCACCTGAGAGTGACCCGGGCTCTCCGGCCCATTTTCCTGGTGGACTGTCGGTACTGTGGCGCTGTGCGCAGGTGAGAGATGGGAAGGCTGCATTAGGGAAGTGGAATGCGATACTGTACGTGGATGAACTCTACTTACTTAACATGGAAAAGAAAACATAGAGTACTAATTATAGGCATTCACTAGTCCTGCATCACTCTACAAAATGAGTAGCGAATGGAAATTAAAATTAACTTTTGTTCTAATAAATGTTTATATTAGTGTTTACTTTTAAGACTTTTCTGTATTTGATTGTTTGTTTTCCTGTCAACTCACTTCCTGTGTCCCCTCTCACCTGTTCCTCCAGAAACTTGCGGCAGATATTCCAGTCCCTTCCTCCTTTTATTGATATTTTGCTGCTGCTTCTGTTCTTCATGGTGATCTTTGCCATTCTCGGTAAATCTGCACTTCCTTGTCTGCTACTTTTAGACGTCACTAATAAATATGACTCCTGCGTGGACTGCAGTTCTCATGTTCTTGTTCTCACCTTCTACAGGTTTTTTTCTGTTCTCATATAATCCAGCTGATCAAGTAAGTCAGATTTGTGATGTTTCAAAATAATTTAGGGATGCAACAATACATTTATGAATTAGTTGTCAACTATTAAATTATTCAGCAACTATTTTAGTGATTAGTTATTTTATTTTTTTAATAGTTTTTAGGAAAATACCTCAAGGATATTTTTCATGGAAAATATCTCAAAACTCTTCTTAAACTTAAATATTTTGAGCTGTACATGCTCCTCAATGACGGTAAATAAATTATCTTTGGTGTGTTTTCACCATTTCCTGCTATTTTATCAAACAACTAATCCATGAATCTCAAAAATGATCGACAGATTAATTGACTATGAAAATATTTGCAAGTTACAGCCCTAAAGTAATATGACATTTAAGCACTGAAAGAGAAAAATGGAATGAATGTGTGCAATGTCAAATGCAATAGAATATATGGATGTGAACTGACAATCCCGAATGCTTTGTTTAATGAGTTCTATTTTGGGCAATGTGTAAAGCCATAAAAGATTATGAAAGGGTAGTCATGGGTATCGTTGTCAGTCAGGGCCAATATTACCACTATGTCCCTGAACTTTCCTTTGGAAAGTTAGAGTGGCCTGCTATAGTTTGCCTACTGTTAGCTTGTTAGCTGTTAGCAGACTGCTGTAACTTTGAATGTGCTCTCAAAGATGCTTGTTTTGGTGACTAATCCCATTCTCTGTCTCTGTTCTTTACCAGTATTTTAGAACCTTAGAGAACAGCATAGTGAGTTTGTTCGTCTTACTCACAACTGCCAAGTAAGAGCATAATGTTATTGCATTCAAACATATCTCTTATCTTTTCTATTTTTTCCATATATTCACAGCACTTAAGAACTTAGGCATCTAGCATCTTGAACATCTATCTAGATCTAGAATAGGAGTCGATTCATTCTTTAAGGTGCTGAATGTTTAGTGTGGTCTCTCCCCAGTTTCCCAGACGTCATGATGCCAGCGTATTCACGGAATCGCTGGTCTTGTGTCTTCTTCATAGTGTATCTCTCCATTGAGCTGTACTTCATCATGAACCTGGTGAGGTTTTTTTTTTATTATTATTATTTTCTAATGAGAATGGATGCTGGTTGCTAGCCTAGCATTGATTACTGTCAAATAAATCGCTGATCGACACAAAAAGTCAGCATGTGGGAGATCAATGATTTTGCTGACATTTGAACATGGTGGGCTGTATGCTGTAAGTAGTGCTGGGTACAGTAACAGTTGGAGGGTGTGAAATATTAACTTAATGAATAAAAACATTATTTTGGGGGGCTTTTATGCCTTTAATCTGATAGGACAGTGAAGAGAGTGACAGAAAATAAGTGGGAGAGATGGGGTCGGAACAAGAAATGACCCGGGTTGGACTCCATAATGCCCATGCACCATAATGCCCCCTAGTGGCACTCTGTTAATGAATTCATCCTCTATCTCCACTCTGTGTCCTCTCCTTTCCCTGAAAGCTCCTGGCCGTGGTCTTTGATACTTTCAACGGTGTGGAGAAGATGAAGTTCAAATCCCTGCTCCTCCACAAGAGGTCTGCCGTAGAGCATGCCTTTCAGCTGCTCGTGAGTCGACAGGTGGGTTTAGGGCAGCGGCAAAAAATCCATTTCAGAAGATGTTTAATTAGGATTAAATACACCTGCTAAATAAGTACCATAATCAATCAATGATTGATTGATGTATGATTGATCAATGAGTACTGTCCCTTTCAAATAAATGTATGTTGATAGAAGTGCATATCTGTATTTTGCATTTTCATTTTGCATAGAAAGGTGTCTTTTGGATGAATGTTGAAGTTTATATACCGGTATGTGCAATATGCTGATGATTGTAATCCCACAGAGACCGGACGGAGTGACTCTGAAGCAGTTTGATGGTCTCATGCGTCACTACCGCCCCCGGATGAGTGCCCGGGACCGCTTCCTTACGTACAAGGCTCTTAACCATTCAGGGGTTTCCATGTTAAGGTACGTCAGTAAGTCATGCCGTTTGTATTGACATGGTGACCACGATGCCCCATTTTAAAATCTGTATGTTATTATTATTTCTTTTCAGTTTGCAAGACTTTTATAAGTTCTACGAAGTGATTGGTCTTAAATGGAAGGTATGGTTGCATAGTCATCATTTAATGCTCATTATGACCAAACTGTGGAGTGGTTGAATATTTAGATTAATACACATCACACGTTTGCCATTCCTACTTCATCAAATGACATCTTGTGTGCTTTTTCCATATTACTCTTGTTACATTTTAGAAATGTCTTTGTGTTAATAGATCTAAGTACATTCAGGGTTTGGTTAATTAGATGCTGCTTCTAGTGTGATCAACATGTGTATGTGTACTTCTGTCTTAGGCTCGACGGAGTGGAGAACATTGGTTTGATGAACTACCGCACACAGCTTTCCTCATTTTTAAAGGTAACACCATCTAATCTATTCATTCATTCTAAGATTCTAATATGTCTTGTTTGTTTGTTTGTTTGTTTGTGTGGGTGTATCCCTTTGTTCTTGGTGTTTTGAAGTGTTTTGTACTGTTATGACTAATTTCACGTTTTACTCAATAGGGATAAACCTCCTTGTAAAATCCAAGGCTTTCCAGTATGCCATGTGTAAGTCCATGTTCTGTTGATTTTTCCTTCCTTTCTTTATCGCATGCATGAAGAATGTCATTCAGTTAAAACATGTTTGTTAATTCATGTTTATTTATTCAACAGACATTGTTGTTGCTGTTAATGGGATATGGATATTAGTTGAGACTACAGTATTGAACAGTAAGTTTTCTGTTTACATGTTTTCTGTTTACATGTGCACAAAGGAGTAAAGTGGAAAAAAAATGTATATTTGAAGAGTTTGGTTCCAAAACGTTGTGTCTCCGATTTTAAAAACATTAAAAAAGTCAGGCTTGTCAGATGTGTATTTCAGGTAATATCAATCAAATTGTGTTGTTTTGATTGAGTACAGATAAATCTAATAGCAATACCCAATTACAGTTCTACTGAAATAACTTGTAAACAAAATGTAAAAAAAAATATTTATGGAAATTCATTGAAATGGTGGATATGGTGTTTCGGAACCAAACTCTTAATTTGTTGACACATGACCAAGGAATATACATACACAAGATATATAGTGTGTAGTCACTACTCAAACTAAGTAGTCTACTAAAACAGGCCTTCCTTTACATAACATGTATTTTCTGTCACCACAGGTGATGTGTCATGGTCCAGATTTGTCCCTTGGAGCTATGTGGTCTTCCTTACAAGTAAATGTTTTGTTCTATATTATTTGTTATACATGTGTGCACAATATAGTACAAGAATAACCATGAACATGGCCATAGTAACGTGTGTATAATTTCTTCCCTTGTCATATCCAGTCTATGGTGTTGAGGTGATGTTAAAAATCACAGGTCTTGGACCACTAGCTTACTTCAGCTCAGGATGGAACTTGTAAGTTTGTGCACCTCTAGCACACACACTTATTGCATTACATACACATTACACAGAGTATCTAACACACAAACAACACATGCTGCAAATGCCTAACATTAGTCCCATATACAGTATGTAAACTTAACTGATCTCTTCCTGTTATCAGGTTTGATTTCTCCGTGACTGTGTTGGCCTTTCTGGGCTTGATTGCTCTGGCCTTCAATATGGAGCCATTCTACTTTATTGTGGTTCTCAGGCCTCTTCAGCTTCTGAGGTATTAGCATGAACCTGCTTGCTGTATTAAGCCTTGAGCCTGTTTGTACTGTTATAACTCTGAAAGCCTTGAGCCTGTTTATACTGTAAAACTCTCTAAGCCTTGAGCCTGTTTATACTGTATAATTTTCTAAACCTTCAGCATGTTTAAACTGTATAACTGTCTAAACCTTGAACATTTTATTCTGTATAACTCTAAACTTTGAGCATTTTTATACTGTGTAACTTTCTCAACCTTGAGCATTTTATTCCGTATAACTCTCTAAATCTTGAGCATGTATATACTGTAGAACTTTCTAAGCCTTGAGCTTGTTTGTACTGTAAAACTGTCTAAACCTTGAGCCTAAAACTATATAACTGTAAGCAATGAGCCTGCTTATATTTTAAAACTCTAAAAGCCTTGAGCCTAAAACTATATACAGGTAACTTTGAAAGTCTTGAGCCTGATTCTACTGTACTGTATAACAGTTTGAGCCCTGAGCATTCTTACACTGTATCTGTAGGCCCAACTACACATGGATGCTTTGAAAATCTGATTTGCTCCTTTGCAGTGGTTCTTCTGATGACGCATACTTTTGCTGTAATTTTTTTTTTTTTCTCAGATTATTCAAAATCAAACAGAGGTATCGCAATGTGTTGGACACCATGTTTGAGCTTTTTCCACGTATGGCCAGGTAAAAGAAAATATTTTCTCGAAAAAGTCTTTTTGTCAAATTCTCTTAAACATTCTCAAACATTTTTACTCCATGTGCCTGGCGTGTTGCTGTCTGTATGAAACTCACTGTCCAGCTCTCCCTTGTGTCTGTAGTCTCGGCCTCACCCTCATCATCTTTTACTACTCCTTCGCTATTGTTGGGATGGAGTTTTTTGCCGACGTTGTCTACCCTAACTGCTGCAAGTAAGTCAAAGATCTGTTGTTGTTGTTGTTGTTGACCATTTAAAAACTTCAGGAGACTGACGCTGCCATTCTCTTTGTCTTATCTAGCACCAGTACTGTAGCTGATGCCTATCGCCAGATCAACGTGACCATTGGCAACGTGACAGTCCTGCAGGAGGGATACTATTATCTCAACAACTTCAACAATATTTTGAGTAGTTTTGGTATGCATGCATTATTTCTCACATACCTCTTATAGTTGCAGATAACATGTTAATTTTGTTTATTTCTTATACAATACCTTACATTGTGAAGTCACAAGTCTGGATGCATGGTCTGCCAACTATCTCCTCTGTTTCCTTTAGTGACGTTGTTTGAGCTGACTGTAGTTAACAACTGGTACATCACCATGGTGAGTGATCCGGAAGAAAAATACTCCTTGTTGTTTTTCTACACTCCGCTGAAGTGTTTGTGCACAGCTCTGTGTCTGTGTCTATATATATATATATATATATATATATATATATATATATATATATATATATATATATATATATATATATAATACACATACATGTATACATACATACAAAAATAATTAATATAATATTAAAATAAACTGGTTATGTCATCCAAGTTTTTAATTTACAATTTCATTATCTCCATATTAACGGTAAGTCCATGAACATTTGCCTGACACACTTAATTTCATTTCTGGTGTTTTCTTTTTCTTCAGGAAGGGGTGACCTCTCAAACAACTCACTGGAGTAGACTCTACTTCATGACTTTCTACATTGTCACTATGGTGAGAGACTTTTATTTTGATGAGCACATTTCAAAGAAGTTAGCTGTTATCAAAACACACCTTGCAGGTTGGCCATGGAACTAATGTGAGTCTTTTTTGAAATCTGGACTGCAGGATGGTTTTAAAGACCCAAGAGTAAACTAGTTTAAACAAGTAAACAGAGCACAGGTGTTTAGCTGTGCTGAAACTCAACTGAAGATGCTTGTGAATCATCTGTCTAGGCAAACTGCTTCTTTGCATTAATTACTGATAATTACCATCATTTATTACAGTTGTTTTGTCTGTTTGGCATACATAGGTTGTGATGACCATTATCGTGGCCTTTATACTCGACGCGTTTGTCTTCAGAATGAACTACAGCCGCAAGAACAAACAGGAAGAAGCTCTCGAGGATCCAGAAGGTCCAAAGCTTTCATGTGCACAGACATTTGAAATAAATCACCTCTTGAACAGATGAACACATTGTTTAATTACACATGTATATGTGCAATATGTGAACTTACCAAAACGACCACATCAGTATATCATATCAGACATCGGTATTTCAAAAAGGCTTCAGTGTAACTCTCTTCAGAACTCTCTTTGTAATATATAAAGCGCATTTTCAAGCACAAAGGTAACTCTTGAGTGCTCTCCTTTGAGTTTAGTCCCTGACCTGTTACTATGCATTTTTTTAACATATATAACAAGATCTGGTAGCATTGTGACGTTACAGGTTTAGTAAAGTGATGCGTTGAATACGTTTTAATGAGAATCCTTCCCTCCTTTGTTGCCAGGTGAGAAGGGGATCGTGTTTGAGGCGGAGGTGAGCCGGGCAGAGGCGCTGCAGGCACTGGAGTTCTACAAACACTCTCCGGCCAACTCCAGCCTCAGCTCCCTCCACCAAGTGTGTGTGGCCATGGAGCGCGGAGGGGTACATTTCTTAACCCGCAGCACACACACACACACACTCACACACATACATACATACACACACACACACACACACACACACACACACTTGGGTTGGGCCTTATGGAACCAAATCAGACTCAACCAAATCAACCAAAATTTTGTATGTGTGTATCACGACTTAAAACAAAATTCTAATTCCAATTCTACAAGTACGGATCTGTAATACAGTGACAAATCATCCTACAGTTCCAAATATTTTACCATTACAAATTTATTATACAGTTACAAATCAATGCTCTACGTACAAAAAGCTGCCCTACAGTTACAGATCTTCTCTGCTTACATAATTGTAAAAGGGTTCTCCAATGTTTTCTCAGTTAGCCTTTTAAAATGATATCAGATTAATACATAGAATGTGCCTTTGGAACATTAGATGCATGGTTGCTGATAATGGGCAATGTAGATATTGCATTAAAGATCAGCCATTTTTTTCTACAACAGTCGAGAACCCTTTTGCAATTATGTAAGCACATAATGTAATCTGAAAACTGCTGCCCTGATTAAAAAAACCATGCAACTGATCTCAGCTGGTATTTTCTCTATAATGGAGTGGAATAGAAATTTCAAAGTGACTCCAAACTTTTGACCAGTAGTGTATGTGTGTGTGTGTTACAATTTGTAACTGTAAAACTGATTTCTGACACAAAACTGATTTAGTTTATACAAAATGTGTTCAATATTACCAATATGTTCTTTACCTACAAATCCTGTGGTTAAAAATCTATTGTTTCAAGTCTTGATACACACATACAAAACGTTTGAGTCTGATTTGATTCCATAGGGCCTCAGATCATGGAGGTGTGGACACTTACACAGATACTTACTCATTTCGTTAGGTGTACTTGTTTTTTGCTAATGAATTCTTGATTCACTGATGGTTTTGAACAAAGACAAACAACTGCAATGTGTTGGATGTACACCTGTGTATGTTTTGCCAGACATCATGGTTACATTTGTGAAAATACTTTTTTTTTGTTTTGTTTTTGTTCATTTCTCAAATGTTCTTTGCTACAGCATTCCTCTGTGGTCTTCCTTGGACGACGGTCACGCACCAAAAGTGATCTCAGTATGAAGATGTACCAGGAAGAGATTCAGGTTGGTTTTTCGGAATAGGATGACAAGGGTTGTGAATGTCAGAGCTAAATACAAACAAATGTTTTCCTGCAGTTAACAAGCACTCACATATTTAAGCAACTCTGAATAAGTCACATCAAAATGAATCCCTGGTTCTTGTAAAAAGCCATCCATGAGCTTTCCTGGAGTTCGGTAGTGGAGGTATTGTGTTGTGTGGATTTAGATGGATGTGTTTTATGTGTTGTAGGAATGGTATGCGGAATACTCCAGAGGCGACCTCACTCCGCTGGGCGAATCTCCTGAGAGTGACCTCGACTGCCCGGTCATCTCCCCGCACAGTATCAACTAGGCCCAGGCCTGCCCAACCCAACTAGACCCAGGCCTGCCCAACCCAACTAGACCTAGGCCTGCCCAACCCAACTAGACCCAGGCCTGCCCAACCCAACTAGACCCAGGCCTGCCCAACCCAACTGACACTCACACGCTCTAAAACGTTTTCTAAAACGGAGCAGTCCATGGACCAGGAGACGGTGTGATCACGCCACATTCAATGGATATTTGTGGAACTTGATACACTTAATACCATCCTGTTTCTTTAAGTAAACTGAGGAGGGCCTGCCCCCTTCCTATCCCGCCCATTCCCCACTCCACTCTCTCTCTAAAGGACCAGGAGAGCTTCTCAGAGACCAATCGGATGTGGTTGCACATTTCAGGACCCTTTAAAAAAACAAAACAAAGAAACAAGTTAACATGACTTCAGCAGTGCTGCAGGATGTTGAGAAAGAACAGTTGGGTCACGAGTCCAGTCGTCTACCCAGATGGGGCTGTAGAGTTATCGAAGCTAAGCTAGGTCTTCCTGCCTTTTCTACGTGTTTTAGCATTAGTATCCTGTCCATGTTACTAGTAGCCACTATGGCGTCATGTCTTACGAAAATGCCTACGAAAGTGCGTTCTTAAAAAAAAAGCATCAACAGGACCTTCGCCGTGACCATACACTGCTACGAGGAACACCAGCTGTGCTGCTGTGGCACACACACTTGTGTCCAGCAGAGCCGTGCTTCTTGGTGGCGTTTCTGTCATTATACTCCTCTTTACCCTCGTTTTCCAGACCACCAACTTGCTTCTGGGTTTAATTAAACCTCTATTGAGGTGCCATAGCTTTATGATCCTATTAGGATCATGTCGATGTGTGTAATAATGTTTTGTGTTTGGATGCCCTTACATGTATTTTCTTGAAGTTAAGTAGGCTTCGGGCCAGTATGAGGTTGGCTGAGCGTATGATGGGGGTTGACACCACATCGCACTGTAATACGACACCGTGCCCTTATACTCATATCCAGCATTATGGATATCTCGCAGTATATCACTTTTTTCCTCAGTTCAACACTATTTGTGACAATCATGCGCCATTAGCTCCAAGTATTGCCACAGTATTTCCCCCTCTTCATCTTAGCTTATGATAAATTAATCAGGAGTTTGTTATGTTATTAGAACTTAAACCCCAAGATATATGGACAAGCAGTCAGACCGCATTAACACAGGTTATATATTTTATATATGTATATATGTTTTATTTACATATATATAACACAGGTAATTACATTTTTGTATAGATAGATAGATAGATAGATAGATAAATACTTTATTGATCCCCAAGGGGAAATTCAGGGGGTCTCAGTAGCATACAGACATCACACACAACATGCACTTACAGCAAATGGTAAATATAAGTATAAGTATAAACATATAACCAAACACCACTGTACAATAGAGACAGTAGGAGATAAGAAAAGCTAACAAAACTAACTGCATTTGATATTTTTTTCCTCAATCATTTTAACAAAGTGACATTTTTTAAGGCCCGTTATGAATAACACTGAAATTCAAGATGTTGTTTCAATCTCTACACATTTTCAGTTCACGTCCAGCACTCCTAATGACTTATTGTCACAATATGTGTTTTTTTCTTAGGCCCATAGGGCAGTATGTTACACGGTAGCCCTGATAAAACTTCAAATAAATACTAGATTATGTCAATAAATTAAAATAGGTGTTCTGGTCTTCCTCAAACAGTTACGGAGCAGTTGTAATACTAAATATACTGGCTGTTACTTGAACTATATATATTAATTTAAAGCCAGTGAAAAATTTAAACTGCCCAGTTTCTCATCTATCATTTCAGAATAATTTAATTAATACATTTTTTGGAGGGCCTAAAGCAATTCAGAGTAATGAGTGGGCAGGTCAAGTTTCATCATCAGTAACTGACTGCTCTAAGAGCAATACATTTACTCCAGTAAACCAACCACCATGGATCGATTCCTTTTGCTTGGAAGTAAAGAGACAAAAAGCTGGTCTTTGGTGGTGGTGATGTCTTGCCCTGAGTATATTGCACATTAAGGGTGGGAATAGGATGGCGGTGGGAATGTGTGTGTGTGTATGTGTGTGAGTGATGTCACAACACAATGGAAATGTCATGTGACTGAGATTGAGTGATATATTCTATTCTGATTGCGAAGTATAATGTTCTCAAATGAATCACTGGGCCTCATTATTGAAATGCAAACAAATACATTTCATACTATATATTTATTGTTTTTTTTTATTATTATATTTTGTGTCAAGATATATCATTGTCGAACGCGCCTCCTGCAGATCTGCTTGTTTCACTGACAACTGGTATGTCACTATACACAAATTCTAACCAATTTGGTGTTTACATAGAGGACCCTGAAATGCCTCAACCATTTTAATCATACTCTTACAATATCAACGTACATTTACAAAGATTTCATCAATGAGGCCCAGGCTGTTCAACTCCCCTATGAACTACATCCTGTCTTTGTGCAATGTCACTAGCTCTGGTTATGCTGCTTCACATCCACCAATACTGGATGATGCAGCTGTTTTTTTTTTGTTTTTTTGTCTGTGTTTAACCCATAAAATGTGCATTACATCTTTTTTTTGTTTATTCCTTTGTTTGTTCCTGAAATGTATTTAGACAATAAAAGGTATATACTTATGTTTATCTCTGAGTGAGCCGGAGTTTGTGTACACCTCACAGGTTGACCTTCCCAGTCCTCCTGAGTGAGTCAATATGTAAATGTATTGATCAGTATAATCAAGTTCTCTCAACTACTCATGAACTTCACAAACAATTCACATCAAGCACTGTGTATTTGTGTTTGGGTTTCTTAACTATTTATGGAACAATACAGCATGCAGACACATTTTGAAATCTCCAAACAAAGATGATTTTGGTGCAGTAAGAACTGTTTCCAATAGTAGCCAACAGTAGACTGGATCAGCCTAGTTCTACTGTGAAATCTGACTAATCGTCGCCAGATCCAATTCAGAGCCAGCTACCGATGGAAATAATAATAATAGTGGAATGAAAATAATGACTTTTTATATTTACAAAACCATAAACATACAAACCATAACTCTGTAATAGCCGTAAGAGTACAGGACACTAGACAACTCATTCCACCATTCTCATTCCAGGATCATGAAATTCAAGTAGCAGACCCAGTGTAAGTGTCCTAAAGGCCAGAGTGAGGGATTTGAATTTAATTCTGGCTGCTATAGGAAGCCAGTGGGTAGGCACTAAGGATGGGATACAGCTAACAACGGAAGTCACGTAACAGATAATGAAATCTCCATAGAAATAAACAGTATCAGGACAGGAAGTAACCTATCCCTAATACTAACCCTAACCCTTAGCTGTATCCCTTCTAGACACCACCGGCACTAAGAGACGTTTCACGTGGCCTCCTTGGCTGATTAAAGAGCAGACGTGCTGCAGCATTCTGAATCAACATGTGATGGTCCAACTACACAAGCATGTAGGCAGGCCAGTTAACAATTGTAATCGTCTAGTTTATAGAAGCATGGCCTGCACAAGAAGCTGTGTGGCATATTGTCAGATAAGTTCTGATCTTCCCAGTATTGTAAAGGATTGAAATATAGTCCACCATCAATTATGATGCCAAAATTACGTGCCGATATAGTTGGGGTCAGTGAAGATTAACCAAGCTGGATGTTAATCTGTTGGGGAATAGCTATATTAGCTGGGAACAACAAAAGCTTGGTTTTGGAAAGATTAAGCCATCATGTCTTCTATAACAGCAGCTGTGTTGAGGCCCTTCCACTTCTACTCACTGCATGTTTTTATCTCTACTTGCTGTTCACTCAAATGCTGGTACCCTGGTCTGCAGTTACTGGTATATTCATTACTGCTGCCAGTGAGTACACAGTGACTTATTGCTAATGAGAAGTTTAGAGATTGTTGCGGTTTCTGAACAGAGCAGTTCCAAGTTCTGCAGTAGGCCTTGGCCTATTGAGTCACCGACAAGGCAAGCACTGAGGGCTGTGTGTAGGCCTGTGCACCGCAAGTCAATTTGGAAGTGTCTGCGAAATGAAAAAAGATCATTCAAATGACCAGCCAGTGTTTTCTGTTCATTTGTTTTGCTTTGTTTTTCTTACCGTACCCTAAGTTTCAAACAAACAACCCTCACATGGCCTAATAGTGCATAACTTGTGGTGAATGAACTTAATATTTAAAATGAGTATTTATCCAGTGTGGACACTGGCTCTCTTCATTTTACATTTTCAGTTTATTTTTTTATATTAGTTTTCAATATCCTATTCTGTAGACGAGATGACTGGAAAGAAAGAGACTTATTAGGTCAAGTGCCCTTTTAATATGACAAATGTACAAGATTGCATTTATATCAAAGGAACATCATAACAAAAACATCCAAAAAGACCAGACACACGCAGAACAGGTCTAAAAGCTACCGTTCCAAGCAAGACTGACTGGAAGTCTATCAAGACTTGACTACATTTAACATTTATATAACTGACAGACGCACGGTCTCAGGCCTCAAACATTGCGTGTAATATTTTAAATTGTGACAGACTGCAATTTAAAATATTTATTAATAGTGAGTAACTGAAGCTTCACTAAACACAAGGATGGAAGCAGCTACAAAATATATAAAGAACATAATTACAAAGATGAACAGGATCTCTGGATTCATTTTCTACCCTCTTATAGTCGTCTCGATATATCTGCAAATACTCTAATAGGAGGATTATATTCAAACCAGTTCAACCTCTTACTCAAAAGCACTACCTTGCCTTGTAAATGGTTTACTTATTAGAGAACTGTTAGACGGCATCTAGAAGACTAAAGAAGAAAAAGAGGAAAGTAGCATCTAATATTATCAATCGATACATAAAAAAATAAATATGAGACGATGGCTACCCAATACAAGTTGGGAATATATCTGTCAAGGATTTAGGGGGAACGAATGTGCATGCCAAGTTTTCACATTATTATACAAGACATTTATACAGAATCCCTCCACCATAGTGAGCAGTACTTTGCTGCCAACTTCACACCACAAATACCCAAATATTTAAAATCCTGTCAGAGAGCATGTTATATGTGATTCCTTGTGTCAATCCAGTACTGCGAGGAAGCCTTAAAGAACTGTTATGACTCCTTCCATGGACATTATGGAAAACAAAATACCAAATCGCTATATTTAAAAAAAGTAGGTTAAATGCAACAACCTAATACTAATAAAATAAACACGCAAGAGCAATCTTTATGCTGATGACCTAGGAATGTTGCACTGCAAAACAAACATGAAATCATTCAGGTACACACACACACACAAATAAAAAAACACCAGCAATTTGGATTGAGATTTTTTGATGGTAAGAGTTATTGAGTTTGTGTATACATTTTTAGCCACAGTAATGGCATGGATGTGATGAACGGTAATACTCTGACAGATCATAAACATTTGACATATATATATATATATATATATATGCAGATCTACTCATCCAGGATAAATCAATAAGGATAATAGATGGCATTTTATTTTTAAAAAGGGGATAAAAGAACACATCATTGTAAACCACAACAGCTTTGCTATGATTGGGTTTGAAGTGAATGTATAAAAAGGTGTACAGAGTTAGACTTTAGACAGCAAGTAATTAAATGAACGCATTTCAACAGAACATAGGATATGATTCCAAAGATCTGAGTGGGTAAAAAAACCAAACAAACTACATAAAATATGACAAATCCCTTTTATTAAATATATGTATTAAAATGAAATGAGATGAAGTGCATGGAATCCACTGATAGTGTTGGTGGTGCAATCAAAATTCCTAGAAAACAAAACTTCCAGAAATAGACCATCTTTGAGCTTCTCGTGCAAGTAGCCAAAACACATATGCTCATTAACACACACCTAATGAGATACCTTTTCGGCCAAACAAATACACCTTCTATTCTTCATTCAAAGTCTAGCATGTGTCTGTGGTTGAGTGTGGTCTTCAAGAAAGACATTTTTATTTGGCATTTAATGCACTAAACAGCTGCCAGGATTAATAGTGTTTGACTTATATGGGTATGCATATTTTGCTAAGGGCAAAAAAACAGTCCAAATACAATTTGGGGATACAGTAACAAGCTGTAATGAAAACTTAAAAAAAAACTAAACAAAACAGTTATGTAATATGAAACGGACTCAATGAATGCTACAAAATATACAATGCAATTTAAAAATACTAAGCATCCTGGTTCTGCTTAGTTGTCATTTTAAAAACACTTAATATAAATACACAATGGTTTTGTTTAAGACCAAGTTCACCATACCTTTTTTGATCGCATTTGAGGACAGCTGTTGTGGATCTCATGAACATTTGCATTGCCTTTCAGGCAATAATAACAGACAACCAAATAACATATTTCAATATGCCATAAACAAACATTTTATCTAAAGGGCAAACTTTTTTTACTGTGGTGTCCACTTTTTGACAAGAGCAATAATCAGCAATAATACGTGGAAGATAATGAACCAATATGAGACAGTCCAATATGGAACGCTGCTGCAATCCATCTCCTGAAATTTACATAAGTAAGATTTATAAGTAAGATTTTACGATTTAATACAAAATGTAAAAATTTTAAGTGATGGAAAATAATACTAAACTATTTCCTACCAAGACCAACACACAATAAAAGAATAAAAACATGATGTGTTCTACAGTATATAACGGGTATCTCTAGGATGTCGGTTACACGATGGAAAAAAGATAATGTCACATGGTTAAGAAGGATACTTCATACTGGACAAAGGATGGGAAGGTGACGTTATAAAACTGCTTTTCCAACTGCGAGATGCAAGTTTTTTTTCTTTTTTCTTTCACAAAAAAACATCCCGGATTTTGTGAAGTGGAATATTTACAGCCTTTTGAGGCTCTGCCCTCTCAACCAGGACATACAGCCTACACGTCTGACAAACGGGACTCCCAATGGTGGCACTGCTGCTGACCAAAGTCACAAGACGAGTTGAGGGAAGCCGACCCAGAACAGTCTCATTCTGTGCAGTACTTGGTACGATATTGGTGGGGCTGAGGTTGCATTGCTGGCATTAGGTACAGACACTGAACGTGTAAAGCATGAAGAGGGAGAGGGGTTTGGGTGGGCGGGGTGGTTGTTTGGGGTGAGGTGGGGGCATAGAAAGTGAAGAGATGCACAGGGTCAAAAGTACAGGGAATGGACAGTGGAGAGGATGCCAAGGATTTGGGGAGGGGGAGGGCAAAAAGGACAAAAGTTCAAATTCCTTTACAACTGTTCGCTGTTGCAGACATAGTCAACAAGGTCTGTGACGCCCAGCAGGTCATCCTCGTCCTCGTCGGGCGGGGGCATCTCCTGTGGAACCAGGCCGTTGGTTGTCATGGCGACGGCCGTGGCCGCGGCCGGGTTCTTGGGGCCGATGTGGGCCAAAAGGCCCGCGGCAGCCCCGACTACAGCGTCCCCCGGTGGCCGGGAGATCAAGCCCTCCGGCCCCTTCATGGGGCTCTGTCCGTTGGTCGGGGGAAGGTCGACCACGAGGTAGTCCAGCGGGCTGGTCCCCTTTACCAGAGCTGCCGCCTCCTCGTCCTCCTCGTCCAGGCCGAGACGCGGTGGCCTCTTGGACTCCTCCGACTCCTTCTCTGCCGGCGCACTCTTCTTCTCCTCTTCCTCCTCATCGGAGTCGTCAGAGTCGATGCGATTCACCCGTTTGCGGATCGGGCGGTCTTCCTCCTCAGAGTCGTCCGAGTCGTCGTCGCTGTCCTCGGACTCTTTCCTTCGCTTGAGGGAGAGGTGCCTCCGCCGTTTCTTCGAGTCCTCCTCGGAGGAATCTCTCCTCCTCTTTTTCTTCCGCTCCCCCTCATCGGAGTCTCTGGAACTGAAGCTTGCTGAAAGAGTATAGGGGGAAAAAAAATATTATTCAAACAGAAAAGGGTTTAGTGATTTACTTAAGCATTAGTTCCTTTATAAGCATTACATTCTTATACTGTACAATATTCAAGTGCGTAAGTGTTCAGCAATATGTAGAAGAAAGTTCAGCAATATGTAGAAGAAATGAAGAACATGTAAAAACCACTGTAGTGCACACATGTGAGGTGTTGATGCTAAGCTAACCTTGACTCTCAGAGCTGGAGAGGCGCTTGCGGGGCTTCATTTTGTCCCTGTTCTTGGCAGTCTGGGAGCCGTCCGATTCGGACGTTTCACAGTAGTTCACTGCCTTTTTCAGACTCCGGCGGGAGCGCCGCCTCCGCATGTCCAGATCGCTCTCGCTGAACTCACTTGAGCCCTCCGTTACTGCAGAAGAACACAAACAAGCAGATTTCAAATAACCCCAGTCAGACCAGATGATTTATACAGATACATTTGTGTCTGTACTGCTCAGGATGTTGACTTGTTATTAATCAATCAATCAATCAATCAATCAATCAATCAATCTCCTGTAAACAGTCTTGGCCACGCTGGCTCGTGCTGTGCCGAGCTAATCTGCATCTCTGTGACAAGTTTAACTACTCCGCACCACACGGTCATTTTGGGTCCTCTTCTGAACACCTCCAATAGAGCAGTAGACTCCAGTAGAAACTGACAGGACATGAGTGAGAGAGAGAGAGAGAGAGAGTGTGTGTGTGTGTGTGTGTGTGTGTGTGTGTGTGAGTGTGAGTGTGATTGTGAGTGTTAGTGAGAGAGAGAGAGTGTGTGAGAGAGAGAATGTGAGAAAGAATGTGTGTGTGTAAGGGTGAGAGAGTGAGAGAGACTGTGTGTGTGTGTGTGTGTAAAAAGGTGAAAGAAAGAGAGAGAAAAAGAGAGAGAGAGTGAGAGTGTGAGAGAGAGAGAGAGCGCAAGATAGATGGATGGGAGAGTAGGACCAGGAAATGCCAACCTGGAAACAAACCCAGTGGACACTAAGACCCTGATGTGGTATGAATGCTGCCCTTATATAGCCCATTGTAAAGATATGGGGACCTAATTTAAATGATGGGCAAAGTGCAAAGTCTATCAACAAGGCAAGTTCCTGTGCATAAACTATAGCTGCCGTGTTGCATTATTAAATTATTAAAGTTATTAAATATTAATTAGTTATTAAATTAACTTGAGTTGGACGCAAGACTTTGCCAGTAAAACAAATTAGGGCCCATGAAGTGCAACCGTACCGATCTCGTCATCTTCTTCCTCTTCAGTCTCCTCCAGTTCTTCGTCGTCGGAGTAGCCTTTGGGCCGCCGGCGTCGGCGTGGCTGCCGTGTATTCCACCGGCGCTTAACAGGCTTCCTGGACCACGCTGAGCCCCGGAACCGCGGGCCATTGCCCGTGCTCCCGAAGTCGCTGTCGTCACCGGACTTGACTTCAGCATCACTATCCGCATCGTTCTCGGACACCACAAACTCCTCCTCTTCAGAGCTGCCATCGGGATGGAGGGGAAAGAGACAAATGACCGAGATCAGAGCCAGGGTCAGATCGAGGCCAATGTTATTTTCAAAAAAGAAAGAAAATTATCTTTGGTCGATTTCCTGTGGGATGGTTACTACCTGTCGCTGATGCGGAACTCATCCTCGCTCTCCTCCTCATCCACCGTACTGTCGCTGTCCAGGTCGTTGAGACGTCGCCGCTTCTTCCTCCGCTGTCCGACGTTTGGACGCTGTGGCTTTCCATTCTCCTTTCCATCTTCACTCAAAATGGTGGACATGTCCTTTCCTCGGAGGCCTGTGATGTTGGCCATGTCCTTCCCCCGACCAGCTCCTGTGGGTGAAAAAAGTTACACTGCAGTTCAAAAGTTTGGAGTCTCTTAGACATTTCCATTCCACTCCATTATAGACAGAATACCAGCTGAGATCAGTTGCATTGTTTTTTAAAATCAGGGCAGCAGTTTTCTGATTACATTATGTGCTTACATAATTGCAAAAGGGTTCTCCAATGTTTTCTCATTTAGCCTTTTAAAATTATATGAGATTAGTAAACAGAATGTGCCTTTGGAACATTGGATGAGTGGTTGCTGATAATGGGCATCTGTATACTTATGTAGATATTGCATTAAAAATCAGCCATTTCTTTCTACAACAGTCATTTACAACATTAATGATGAAAACAAGGACATTTCTAAGTGACTCCAAACTTTTGAAAGGTAGTGTATTATAAAGTTAATTAAAGTTATATTATATTATAATCAGTATAATCAGCTGCTATTACACAAGATTGAGTCATTCTTCAAGATGATTGTGTCTTTATGTGAAGAGGATTCAAAGAATGACATTTCATGTGAATATCTAACTGCTAATCAGAAAACATAACATCAGCCTTTGTTTAGGCAGCCTGAGGTTTAGATTGGCCAATCAAGAGTGCTGCCTAGAGATCGATGTGAAGATATGAAAGAAATACGATCCAATCAGATACTGGTGCTCTTTTGTAGACTCACCTCCACCTTCTGCTTCCTTGAGATCCTCTTCAATTGCCTCCTCAATGGCTTCATCAAACTCATCAAACCTGAAAGCAGAAAATGGGATTTCCCATTTGTTAGACAGTAACAACAACACAAAAAACAGTTGAAGGTGAACTTTAGAGCACATAGCTCAATTCATGTCATGGCACATTCAGTACTAGAGGAAATTCTACAATTTCATTAGAAGGGACACCACTCAAACAAACTGATCGCAATCTTCAGTTTGGTTAGGGAAAGACCACCACAGAGACAGGGGGAATCGATCAATCAAACAAAGACACAAATCAGCATATGGTACCTGTAGCTTATGAATTTCTTTGCCCTTGTTGACCTCCGACCCCAGCTTTTGCTCTTTTTAACTTCTTTCTTTTCCTTCTTTTCCACTTCCGGTTCCTTCTGCTCCTCCACTTCCACCTTGCAAATAAAAAAACAAAACAAAAAAACAGGCCAACGGCATCATCAAAAGAAAACCCACCAAATGATTACACCTAAATGCCAACATGGTCAGTGTTGGGAGGGGGGGCGCTAAGGCCATGGGGACCCGGGTTCGAATCTGACCGGGTCATTTCCCAATCCCACCCTATTTCTCCCCCAATCACTTCCTGTCTCTCTCTTTACTGTCCTGTCACAACAACAAAGGCAAAAATCCCCCAAAATATACATTTTCAGTGTTGACTCTAGCATGGTAAGTATTGGACTGCTAGAAAAGGATAGATATACAGTGACGCCCCTGATTTCTTGTGGGATGGTTACTTTTGGTCACTGAGGTGGAACTCTTCTGGTTTTATAACTGTTTTGTAACACTAGCTCAGAGAGCCCACCAAATTAGAGCAAAACAATACTGTCTAAATGGGACATCTGGATGGATGAAGCAACATTGCTATGAAGACAGACTAACGGCTCCTACACACAGCTGCGTTCCGTCAACGCATGCCAGTGGGTGTTCCCGACGGTAGCTATGCAAATTACTTGAAGTAAAACCGTAATGTGATTGGTTGGTGCCGTCCGTAGATTGGCTTGATTGGCCGGTGCCGTCTGTCGGTGCAGCAACAGCTGAACTTCTCAACGCGAGCGGCGGGAGAAACGCGACGCAACGGACCCACAATTCAGTTCGGCAACGGATCACGTGAGCCCATGTAAAGTGAATGGGATGCGTCTCCAGCAACGCGATGCACGCAGCTGTGTGTAGGAGCCATTACAGAACCTGCCCATAACACCACACAACTTACCGATGGAGTGATGATGTTCTCCACACTGATGCCAACATAGACTAGACGCTCTTTTCTGATAGAATGATTCAAGCAAAAACAGATTTAAGTAATTAACAGATATTTCATCAGTTGAAGGAAATTATGGACATTCTATGATTATCGATGTCCACAGAGTCAGAGGCTGAAAATATCCTCTGCCAGAGTTAAGGCTGAATGGCACTCACCTTCGCTCAGCGCGCTCTCTTTTCTTTAACACAGCATCGAGATTTGTTAATTGCTCTTCCAGTTTTTCACATAGGAGCTTCTGCAAGGACAAACCAAAGACAGGCAGAAGATGAGTACAGACCTTTTCTCTGTCACTTGAAAATTAAATCCTATAAATTATTGATAGATACTGTAAATACTTTAAACAGTGTCTACACAGACAAAAGGACAATAGAGCACAATTAGCAATATAAAAAACGGGAAGTCGTTAACCATCATCATTCAGATGTGGGTCATCATTGTAAAGAAAGAAGAAAAAAAGAAAAAAGCAACACTATATAGCTATAGTTTTTTGTTATTGACATCTTGTTTTGGCATCATCTTCATATTCACTTTCACTTTGACGGTATGAGGTCATGTCAAGGACAAATAAATACAACAGTCATTCCTCATTCCTTCCTGCCCAAGCAAAGAACCTAATCACTTACATGCTGGCACGGGGGGCAGAACCATTCTCCATCAGGGATGATCATTAGGGGTGGTCTGAGACAGGCCGTGTGGTACCCACTATCGCACGAGTCGCACAGCAGAATCTGAAACACCACACGTACACACACACACACGCACACACACACACACACACACACACACACACACACAGGTCACGCAAGTTCATAATCACATCACTCAGATAAGAGCCTCCCACACAGCAGGATCTGCAACACCAGAGGGCCCTATTACAACCAGTTCACCCACTTTTACCACTGTCGTGTGCACTCTGACGGTGCCAAAACAGCACCATCACCTGAACACTGTTTTAGATCAGTTATGCATCTGCATAATGTTTATATGTATTATGGTACTACAGCAGGGTGACAAAGACGGTGTTTTCATGTTCCCACGCACCAGTTCAGGATGGTTTGGCAGGCCACAGTGTTTACATGGATCATCATTTGGCGGGAGGTCATCATCGGAAGACGTGTCGGAGTCGTCGGTGTTCCTCTCTCTGCGGTTCCTCGTCCTTCGGGGCCGCTTCTCCACTTTGTAGTCCTCATCACTGTCGTCTTCCTCAGATTCGTCTTCAACGCTCGACCCGTCTTCGTCATCATCTTCGTCGTCGTCATCCTCCGAACCTTTCTTTTTCCGTCGTGTTCGAGTGTTTGACCAGCGTGTTCGCCTCCGCCGTTTACCCTGTAATGGCATATAACGTGTAAGCATGCGCACGGTTGTGATAAAACACCTACATGTGCAATCCAGTCCTACGTTGACAAAACTGACTTGTCTCACTGTGACGTTAAAACACACTATAAAACAAAGATTGAGGTGGACTATTTTAGTGATTGATTGATCGATTTAGTGATTGATCTGATTCTGTGCGTTTCTAGTATACATCCAATACATATGGGGAAACAACTTCCTGGCTTCCCAGCTTCAGCAATCTCGGTCACTTCAGCCTTTTACGCATTTTACATGTTTAGTGGGAGAGCTCATATCATAACTGTACACTGTAGTCTTAACCGCAGTCTAACACTTTTGGGGGAATTTTAAACTATTACCTTTGACTTTGGATGTCCATCAGTGTCCACTTTCTTCTCCTTGGGTTTTTTCACCGGAACAGGACACTCCTCCTCTTCTTCCTCTTCCTCCTCCTCATTCTCTGGCTTTTCAGCCTCTTTGTTGGCCAGCGGCGTGATCTGTTTCTTCTCTTGTTTCCTGTCCTGGATCTCAGCCACCTTGGCAGTGGGGCGACAGATCCGGGGAGATCTCCTGAGCCCCCTCCCGTCCACGGCCTCCGACTCGGAGTCGGCCCGCCGCTCCTCCCTCTGGACCTCTGCTTTCCTGCGGTGGGCCGCCATGCGGATCTTCAGGTGCAACCCTTCGTTTTCACCGCCCTCCCCATCTTCCGTTTGGGCTGCCGATTTATCAGGCTCGTCCGTCTTTTCTTCATCCTTCTCCTTGCTCTTCTCGGAGCCACTGTGATCTTTCTTCGCCTTCGAGGGCTCATGTTTTTCACCATCTTGTTTGGGGTCATGTTCTGACTCTTCCTCTGATGTAGATTTCTTTTTTTCTGCGTCCTTTTTGGCTGGCTCATCACAGTCCATGGGGGTTGTTTCGGCATGGCAGTCCTTTTCTTCCATGTGTTTGGACTCATCCTTCTTCTCTATTGCCTTTCTGGACTCATCCTTTTTCTCCTCTGCCTTTTTGGATGCATCCTTCTTTTCTTCTGCTTTTTTGGATGAATCCTTTTTCTCCTCTGCCTTTTTGGATGCATCCTTTCTGGACTCATCCTTTTTCTCCTCTGCCTTTTTGGATGCATCCTTTCTGGACTCATCCTTTTTCTCCTCTGCCTTTTTGGATGCATCCTTTCTGGATTCATCCTTTTTCTCCTCTGCCTTTTTGGATGCATCCTTTTTCTCTTCTGTCTTTGTGGATTCATCATTCTTCACTTCTGCCTTTTTGGACTCATCCTTTTTGGATGCATCCTTTTTCACTTCTGCCTTTTTGGACTCATCCTTTGTAGAATCATCCTTTTTGGATACATCCTTTTTCTGTTCTGCCTTTTTAGAATCATCCTTTTTCTGTTCTGCCTTTTTGGATTCATCCTTCCTCTCTTCCTCTGTTTTGGATCGATCCATTTTCTGATCTGTTGCTTTGGATTCATCCTTATTCTGATCTGTTTTTTTGGATTCATCCTTTTTCTGTTCTGGTTTTTTGGATTCATCCTTTTTCTGCTCTGCCTGTTTGGATGGATCCTTTTTCTGTTCTGCCTGTTTGGATTCATCCTTTTTCTGATCTGTTTTTTTGGATTCATCCTTTTTCTGATCTGTTTTTTTGGATTCATCCTTTTTCTGATCTGTTTTTTTGGATTCATCCTTTTTCTGATCTGTTTTTTTGGATTCATCCTTTTTGGATTCATCCTTTTTCTGTTCTGCCTGTTTGGATGGATCCTTTTTCTGTTCTGCCTGTTTGGATGGATCCTTTTTCTGTTCTGCCTGTTTGGATTCATCCTTTTTCTGATCTGTTTTTTTGGATTCATCCTTTTTCTGTTCTGTTTTTTTGGATTCATCCTTTTTGGATTCATCCTTTTTCTGTTCTGCCTGTTTGGATTCATCCTTTTTCTGATCTGTTTTTTTGGATTCATCCTTTTTCTGATCTGTTTTTTTGGATTCATCCTTTTTCTGATCTGTTTTTTTGGATTCATCCTTTTTGGATTCATCCTTTTTCTGTTCTGCCTGTTTGGATTCATCCTTTTTCTGATCTGTTTTTTTGGATTCATCCTTTTTCTGGTCTGTTTTTTTGGATTCATCCTTTTTGGATTCATCCTTTTTCTGTTCTGCCTGTTTGGATGGATCCTTTAGCTGTTCTGTCTTTTTGAACACATCCTTTTTCTCTTCCACTTTTTCAGCATCATCCTTCTTTTCTACCCTTTTGGTCTCATTGTTCTTGTCTTTTACCTTTTCAATCGTGTCCATCTTTTCAGCATCTTTTTTTTCTCCTGCTTTTCCCACCTCACTGACAGATGAGGTTTTTACAGGCCCAGAAACAGATGTCTGAACCTCCATGGGCTCTTCCATGCTTTGGGAAGAAGGACCACTCTTTTCAGGCAATTTCTTTGCCTCTTTTTCTGCTTTGCCGGTCTCCTTTGGGGTCACTTTGGGGGCAGAAGTAGAAGTCTTATCCTTACCACTATCCAGTTTGTCTGCATCCTTCGGGTTAGCAACAGAAGCTAAAGGTGTGTGGCCCTTTTCCTTTTCAATTTCTTTTGAGGTGCTTTTAGTTCCTGACTCCCTGCAGCTAACTTCCATTTCTATGCTGCCTTTCTCTTTTAATTTCAATGCCTCTGTCTTTTCAGCGGAAGGCTGATGTTCAAATTCTTTAGCTGGAAAACTTTTTACCACTTCCTTTGAGGTTGGGGATTTCTCTTTCTCTACAGATGGAGTTGATTTTGTGGATTCTTGGGCAGGGGATTTCTTGTCTGTCTCACTGATAACTGTCTGTTTATCTTTCTCATCAGATGATCTTGATGTATCCATCTTTATGACAGAGGCTACTCTAGTGGTCTTTTCAGAGGTGAACTGCTCCTTTATAACAGATGGTTTGTTACTTTCTTTAGTGGAGGGCTTGTCACTTTCCTTAGTAGATGGTTTGTCATGTTCTTTAGTGGAAGTTTTTTCGCTTTCTTTAGTGGTTGCATCTTCGCTCTTTTTAATCAGGATTGGCGACTTAGTTTCTCTTATAACAGAAAGGCCACTGGTCTTCTTGGAAACACTGAGGTCTTCTGTCAGAGATTTGCCTACATCTTCTGGAGATGTTTGCTTGTTGTTGTCTCCCACTTTCTTTGTGTCTCTCTCAACAGAGACTTGTGGTTCACCCACAGTTTTAGAGACAGACGATTTTTTTGTCTTGCTGTTATCTTCTTCTGTTGGGGCGCGAGATTTCTCTTCCTCATTAGGAGGAGACAAAGTCACCTGCTCTGTACTTTTGGGAGGGGCAGGTTTGTCTGTCTGGTCAGGTGGTTGCTTTTCCTTACCTTTTTGTCCATCCAGCTTTTTTGAATCGTTCTGAACTGACGTGGTGCTTGACTCTTTTGAACAGTCTGGTTTGTCTTTGGAAGAATTTGGAATGGTGGTTCCTTTTGCTGTGACCCCATGATTATCTAACATTTCAGATGATTTTGCGTCTGACTTTGATGACGTTGATTTCTCCTCTGACGAAGGAGCTTTTCTGATGGTAGTGAAAGGAGGTTCGTTGTCCTTTCTGATAGAGGATGTCACTTCCTGTGGTGGCTTGTGTAACTTCTCCTGCTTGTCATCAGGCGTACCTGTGCTTTTAATGCAACTAGAGGCCTCAGGCTTATCCACATCCATCTTTTCCTCTGAGGGAAGAGTTGACACTTTTTCTTTTTCAGCCAAGATTTCTGTTTTCCCATCCTCTGCCTTTTCTAACTGCTGCTTGTTTGATTCCTCCTTCTTCCCAGAGGTTTGTGAGGCCTCCATCTTTTCTTCCTGTGCTTCTTTCCGCCTCTCCACTTCTGTCGTTGTTGTTGTCGTTGTCGCTGCCGTTGATGCGATTCCAAATTTTGTACCAGATTCGTTTGCCTTCACGGGCTGCATGTCCCCGTTGACCTGATCTCCGTTCAACTCCTTGACTGGCTCTTTGGCGGTGACGAGGGACGTATTTGCCACGATAACGCTCGAGCCGCCACTGCCAGCATTGCTATCGAAGTCCTCACTCAGCTTCATCTCCCTCTTCTTCAGGGGGATTTTGGCCTGCTGGTCGTTCTTGATCGCTCGCTGGACCTCCTCTGCTGTTTTTCTCCTGGCCTCTTCTGTAGGCTCGGTCACTGGCGGACCGGTCAGTTTACTAGCGGTCACCTCAGAGCCAGCTTTGGTTGGTTCGGATACCTCCATGGGCTCTTCTTTGATTGTCGTCTTCACGGTGTGCTCCTCTGGCTCTCCGACGGGTTTCTCTGATGCCACGTCTGCCCCTTTATGACTGTCTTTGAGTGCTGCATCCTCAGCAGGGACTTCCTGCTTCATGTTCTCATTTCCTGTGCTGTCTTTTTGGCTCTCTGACTTGGAAGATGCTGGTGACTTGTTTTCCTCGGATGGCTTGTCTGCATCATTTCCTACGTCTTCCTCTTTTTTCACGTCTCCTGTGACAAGAGATGACAAAGAGATGGGAATAATGAAATGATAAGTGAAGTTACTCCTCAAACTATTAACTTAGTTAAAGACACAATGTGCAAGTTGTGTACCGTTTTCTGTGGTAGGGATTTAATGGTATATGATCATGTGAATGACAACAGATACTGTCCCACTAGCACCCCAGCCTAATCAACCCTGAAAGACGTAAGAACAGCTTGATGTTGCCGAATATATCTCTAAAATTCAGCAATCTAGCCAGAGTTCCGTGCTGTTGGTGCTGCTTGCATGACAAGTCTGTTCGCTTTTAGCTTGTTGGGCTGCTAGTTTTACTGTTTTGTAATATCTTCTGTCCATTACTTTACATTAGTACCCTGAAGTATCATACCGTTGTCTTCACCCTTCTTTTCTTGGTCTTCTGGGTTTGCACTAGTGCCTGTGGCCTCTTCCTCTCCCTCCTTCTTGACCAGAAGCGCGGGGTCAATATGCGTCTTTAGCAGAGCCAGCATCTCAGCAAGATCATTCCGGTTTCTATGAGGGAACATTATAAAAATTAGGACACATATTTCCCAGTTGAGCATATATGAGTTAATGCTAATTATAGATACAAACAACGCAAGAAACATTTTAGGAGATGCATTAATAAATGCAACTCTTCACAATCATCCATTGCAAACAAAACATCTCCTCTGGTGTAAAAAACTAAAGCAAATTAACTAAACCGATAAAGACGCTCAGACATGCGAGGAGTTAAAAAGTGATGACGACCAAGAAACATGTAGAAACACAAGAAAACGGGCACTGTGGGGTGCAATACCTCAGTTAGTGTGATCCTATTCTGCCACTGTGGGGTGCAATACCTCAGTTAGTGTGATCCTATTCTGCCACTGTGTTCACATGCTGAGACAATGACACCGGTTTGAATATTACTGACTTTCTGACAACCATCATTATATAGAACCCACCAAGTACAAGTCTCTAACCTAGCCTACAATCCCTATCAGTTAAGAAACACTTAAATTGAACTATTACTATATGGTTCATTCAATGTCAAATCAGATAAGGTAACTACTGCACCATTTCAGACTTTGTTCAAACTTTGTCTACATCATGAATAAGAATGAGTCCCAAAACAAATGCCTGAAAAATATTTCTGTTCAAATCATATTTTTCAAATTATATTTTTTTTATATTCTTGATATCAATTGAGGTTTACAGCCTGAAAAAACATGTTGGCTAGCAAGCCAGGTTTGAGCATTAATATCTTGAATAAAAGACTTGGTTCATAACCAACCCAAACTTTGTAGAATGGAAGACAAACATTCTCTCAGTATGACAGAACCTTAAAAGGTGTTCTACAAAGCTTAATCAGGCTTGGAATAACACTAATTTAAGATATTAAAGGTTGTATCAGCGGTTTCAGGCCCAAAAAAGGCCCAAATATAAATAATCACATTCATCTAATCTTTCCTAACGATCCGCTAGCTGTCTAACCCATAAGCAGGCAGTCAAAAAATCGTGTCTCTGTAGGCAGCCTAGGCTCCGAGATCTGTACACAAAAACAATTGCTACCAAGGGTTGGCAACCCACTCAAAGGCAAAATAAAGTATTTCAACCAATAACCGACGAGATGCGCGTTTAGGAGAGTTTTAATTGCAATGGAGGGAGGGAGAGGGAGTAGCGAGCTAGCTCTCTGTTTTGTTTGAACATCAACAGAAGTGACGTATCCCCGCTATCGCTGAAACAACCTTTAATGCCCAAACATGGCTTCCAAGTGTAATAGAAAATTCAATAAAAATATGAAAACATTGGAAGAGCATTTGGAAGAGCAGAAGGAATTATTTGCATGGCAAAATTATGACCATATACAATATTATACATACATACCACTACAGATATCCCACAGGAGAGGCTTTTTATCAGAATCAAATGTTATCTGAATCATAACACATGCCACATTTATATGCACTTTATGACCAATAAATACTGCCAAATATACTAACGTTACTAAATATAAATACTACGCTAGAGCCTATACACATAGTGTGAAGCATTCTGTCTCCATTTGGTTGACAAAACTACCAAGAGAAACAGTATTTTTCACACAACAGCTGCTAGGTGTGGTTCTCGTCTCGTCTCCTCTCGAAGTGTGATCAATACTGTGATATTGTCAAGCACTCACACACACACATACACACTTTGGGTCAGCATTGAAGCTGCAGGCCACATCTTTGTCAGGTTTCACACACACACACACACACACACACACACACACACACACACACACACACACACACACACACACACACACACACACACACACACACACATTAATCCTCGGCTATGTTGGCTATCAACTTTCACAATTTTGCAAGCTATTAAACAAACCATAAATAACAGCAGAGTATACTGTGTGTATGTTAGTCTTACACTACAGCATCGTATCAGCAACTCTGACAAGAAACAGTGTTTCTGTCAAACTAGGTAGCCTAAACAAATTCAGAACTAAGCAATAACCTTAAATGAACTCAATCATAAGCACTGCCTCCAGTTCATACAGTTCGAAAGCTTTACAAAACTTCTGACGTCAGAATCCAACTGCACAACTGCCACATCAATTATGTTTTTGTGAAACAGCAACAAAGGTACAGCAAATGTACGGTAATGCCCTACAAGAGCCTCGTCGCAAAAATGACACAACAAAAGGAACACATACTTACGGCTTCTACACACAGTTGCGTTCCGTCAACGGCAACTGTGTGTAGAAGCTGTAAAATTCCACAACACAGCAGTTTTAACATACTTGTTTAAAGAGATCCATCTTACCTCACAATGCATTTCCATGATGACCCATCCAGGTCATCCTGTTCTTCTACATAGACGCGCACATTATGGTCCTGGTCTAACTGAAACCAATACATCAAGCCATCTTTGTCTTTCCCAATGGGCTGTAGCCGCATCTTCTCAGGATCCTCCTCATTGACTGCAGTTTTGAACTTGACATTGTCATCGAACTGACATTCGCAAAGGTACTACAAAGAAACAAAAATTACAACTTTTTACAAAAACTAACAAATAACAAACATGTCCAGTGATATTACTGTAAGTAAAACATGCTGGTTGTAACAGCTACACCACAGACACAATGGTCAATTTCTAATCTACACCATGTTATAATAAGAGTGCAAAGAAACCATCCAAAAAGTTGTCAGATCAAATTTGAAACAAAAACATGAAAATGGAAGTACAAAAACAGGGGTTACTCAAAAATAAAAAATGTAAACAGAGTAAACGGCCCAAACAGTAAATGTACTTACTTTAAGAATCCCCGTCTTACACTCCACGGTCATCTCTTTGTAACCCTTCTTCTCGAGTTCCCATGCCCAGGTAGTATTGAACTCCTGACATACCTGTAATAAAAACAAACAATGACAAATTAATGAAAGACAGGATGATGCATAAAATTAGAACTGGCAGGCTACTTACTAAGCAATATTTGCATATATGTGGCGAATGCATCTGGATGGTGTGCATTATTTTCATATGCATACTCACCTTTACAAGATACTTCTCCCATCTATCTGCCGAGACGGACTTGCCAATTTTCCTCAGCAACTTCACGTGGAGGTCAACCAACAGCTTAGGAACTGCAACAATAAAAGGCAAGCTATTGAACAAAACGTCTTTAATTCAACTATCTTTAAGTTAGGCTTGCCGTTTCATTTTGCGATGTGCACGCTTTGATATCTCTCACTCTAGATAGGTGGTCCTACATCTGACATTTTGCTGTTTGAGTGTATTTTGTTATGAAAACATTGAAGAATCATGGTCGAAATAGTTTGAATGAATGAAATAAGTTGACAGTTTCGCGCAATAACAAGCTTCGTGTGAGCAGGAAGTATATGCGATGTGCGCATGCTCAGTGTGGTACGCACAGTACTGTGTAATGCCAAATTATTATTTAACTGTAAATATGCAAAGCATTTCGTATTCTCCACAAGATATACTCTTCCATTTGAGCAAAAGAACATTTACGGAATGATAACATTTATTCTACACGTGTAATTTCACCCCGATTTCGCATGAGGTCCCTCGCTTGCTGGCCTCTGAGAGTGTGATGGAGAGCAATTTAGTCTTGAGCAGATAAAGCCAGCCTGAAAAATAAATCCCGACGAATAAAATACGTTCATGGCGCTCGGAAATGCTCTTTTTCGAAGAAGGAAAACTTTCAAGTGATCCCCTACCAAATGCGCAATCGTTTAAAGTATTTCTATCGAAAATAAGACACATATTTACCCTCGAAAAACAAATTACGATGTCCTGCAAGCACACAATAACACAACAGCCAGCGAACGCTAAAACTCATGCAATGGTGGTTTTGAGACCCTTTCCTCCTCCCACATCGCAGCTCCAAATATTAAACTATTACCTGATGAGTTATCCTGCAGATATCTTTCCAACTGTGGAAATGTAAGTTCGGGTAAATCCAGTAGGGCTCCATATCGCTCTAAAAAGGAGCAGATCACGGCGAAGCTTGGGCACAACCCGGGGGAAGGAGCCGCCGCTGCTGCCGAAGCAGCCATTTTTCCGATGGAAGAGCAGAAGACTGTAAGCGCGGAGGACCAATGACTGCCCAGAATTCAACGCGTCAATGAAGCTAGTGGCCCAGAGGTCTTTGCGGTACAGGCAAATATCTAATGTAAACATTAGGGTACTACTTGTATGATTGAACGTAGACGAACTGTAAGCTATATTACTTTGTTAACCTAAGTCCAAATACCTTTGTTGAACTGCTTTAATACAAAAATGCAACAGAAGCAGGCGTCTATAATTCGAGATCATTATTATTCTTTCACCACGATTCTCTTATGCAAGCTGTAAATTACGCCAACACATATAGATTTATTAACATATGTTTCCAGAACTGTGCTGTTTTTTGTGTCATTCGTACGTACAACACTGTTACAGTCTCACAGCTAAAGTTGTATCTACTGTTCTCTGTCAACTCAACACGCAGTACTCCCAGCACCTAGCCACATTAGCCTGCTAATTTCACGTGGTTAAACGGCATCATTGATGAGGAGGGGCGGGGTTAGCTACTTAGTTACAAAGTTGGAACTCGCGGGAAATCAGAATTCTCAGCCTGGGTGAATGTTACAGTAACTCATACAGTAACTCATCTTCTGTTACAGTAACTCAGCCTCTGCAGACTTTCCTGATCCTGGTGGCTTCAAAGCAGTAAGAAGAAGCCAATAAAGGTTATGAAATAAGAAAAAAAATGCAATATCTAACTTGCATAATTAGACCGAGCAGCAACACACACATGGGTGGATGTACACATGCATTCATTTACTCCTGTCTGTGTGTGTGTGTGTGTGTGTGTGGATAGATACATATCTGGGAAGGGAGATTCTTATCCTAGACTTTTTCATATTACTATTAATAAATAAAGAAAATGCCAATAAGCAGTAGAACCAAACACCCTAGGTGTACTTTACAGATATAATCTTCATATTGCTTTATGGGCAATTCCATGCAAAGGTCATCCTTACTAAGGAGAGTTGTGCACATGCAAATAGAACTGTGGTTGAAATATTTTATTGTTTGTAACTGATCTGATTGAATTTGATGGAGAATTACACTCTTTTTACATCATAAATATAGTGTACAACCATACAGAAACAACATTTTCCACATGGCAATATTCTACATATTTAAAAAGTGGATAAATGGACTCTGAAAGGTTCCAACAAATTGTATCATTTGACAAATTTCAGATTGACAAGGGAATGGTAGAGTAATGTGTATGCTCAGCTTGCCTTTAAGAGCACAGCTCCTTACATTTGTAAGACTCTTGTTTTTAAGTCAGCAAATTCCATGGCCATGTCACATCCATAACGTTTTATAGGAAAAGTTTATGTAGTGTTGATGCAACAATGTCCAAAGTGTGCAAAGCTGATTTATATCAATGTAAAGTATGATGAACAAATTATGCCCCTTTCTTACTTTTAAAACTTTTGATGGTGCATTATGGATGTTACATAATGTGAATTTACAAGACTGGACACTTTATTTGACCTCAAAGCCGATAAACGTCTGTTCTGGTGGCATGCCAGAATTTAATTTCTGGTGGCATCACCTTAGTATTTACAATTGACATTTCAGAGATTATTAGGGTGATCAAAACCACAGGAAGGCCTAAGCATTAACAAAACAAAACATAATATTAAAATACCTCCAGTGATTGACATAGCCTATTTTCAAGTGGCCTAATAACGAAAATCTGAGCGATTATCTTCCCGTAATTGTTATAGGCTACTGTTGTTGTACAGTAACTGGATTTTCGTGTTAGCTGGTGAAGATGCCTGACTTTGCAGCTGGAGTTAACATAGCAACCTCCTTCTGTTGCAGATGTGTTCAGCCTGCCGTTGACGTCTGTTTAACACAGTTTAATTTTAAATGTGACGCTCCACTATTGACAAAGGTTTACCACACAGATCCTGTAGCTAATACCCACAGAGTAACATGAGTAATGCCAGCAATAAACTAGATGTACCACATAGAGGTACAAAATATGACCACCGCTCAGTCCTGCACATTCTCTTCGCAAAAATAAATCACGCTTGTCAATTTGTCTTCATCTCCTACTCCTGTGCATGTAAATGAGTGTGTGCATGTGTAATAACCCGGGAATCACTGACCAAAATTGATGACAGAAAAATAAAAAATATTGTCCTGATTCTTCCTGTGGATCTTAGTGGGCACTGAGGAAGCAATACTTTCATTGCTAGTTTTTCATAATTACTATTTCAATTGTTTCATATCAAAATTCACTACATAATTATGTGTTTTATGTAGTTTGTGGAGGACTGGTTCAGACACATCACATCCATAACGTGAAACCGTCACATCCATAACGGCAATTTTCCATAATGCATTACGAAAATGACGCATAGTTTCAAAAACGCACTTTTTGTGTTCATTCAAGTCTCCTTCATGCTATATATATCATGGTTTCAGCAGTTTCCTTCAAAATTCACAGAGTTTGTAGAAAACCTGTAATCTCTCATAAAAGTGTGTCTATGTCACATCCATAACGCTGATAAAATGCCTTGTGTTCTTAGGATTTAAATGATATTATATTTTATGGCAAACTATCTGTACAGTATATGTCTGTGTACTGTCTATATTGTCATTGTCTACTGTAATGCAGAGTGAGTCTCTTGTACTGATTCAAATATCCTCAAAAAGAAGGGCACCATTTGCTAGCTGAAGTCTGTGTGCGTCATCTCAAATGGTCCATCTTCCCTGATGTAGCAGGCAGAAATGTTGTCCTGAGTTGAGCCACAGGCATAGTAGCTGCCCCACGTCACCCACATTCTCAGCTGTTGTGGGTGGACTATAGTAGGCTATAGCTTATTCAAGCATAGAGTTGACCACAGGCGGATAATCACAATAAAAGATGATGCCAAGGTCACCAGACGACATTCCAGTCAGACACTTTTATTATCAGACTTGACATAACTTTTGAAGTCGTCAGTTGTCAACTCCTAAGCACCAGTGAACATAGAAATTATAGAATCTTAATGTGCTGTTCTTGTTCGGCCTACTTCACAAAATCTGAATGTAGAGGCTACGTCATAAATCACAGCTCATACTGTAGGTCTTTATTGGGAGACTCAAATACCTGAAACAAGATCATTTTCAGTCTGTTAAATCTATCGTATCAGAATCACATGGGGCTTGAATGAAAGAGAGACAGATCCAAAAGTTTAACGAAGATGAAAAACTATGCCTCATCCTTGTCAGACTCTATACACAAGTCAGACTTTGCCTCTCTGATACTTAAAAACCAGTGAACTAAATCAGTACTTGACTGACAAATAAATGCAACTCTCTGTTTGAAAATACTATTTGAAAACCTTTGATGTGTTGCAAACCTAAATTCATTCTCTTTTTAGAATTAAGAATAGTATTCATGTTGTCTTACGTCAACTGAAATGATTAACCATGAAAAAAAGTAATTTTATCAGGTCAGGTTTAGGTCAGGTTTGACATATAATTTGTATGATTATTGATGCATTATGAGGTAAATGGTACCTAATACGAATTGTTTTCGACAAATCAAATTTGATGTAAGCCTTCCTCCGAGTCCAATATCATTTCACCAGCAGCAGGTCTTGTTTCATGAAGGCCATGCAGTAACTGATATTCACCAGAAGAGGGCGTAATGAGACCATGAGCTTCGTATATACGGCTCTGATGAGTTTCTGCAAAGTACAAGATCATAGAAAACTTAAATGTGTGGGTCTGGGCCTACCTGCTACTGGTTAAGGAAAAGCAAGAAGGAAAGAAAGAAGACAGTTGACAACAATTAAGTCTGAAGTAAAATTGTCTCAGAAAGGTAATGTAATATTTTGGATGCCTTTAACAAACCCAAACCACTATTATTTCTCCTTTACAACTCATGAGCATTTATTGGGATCAATTATTATAATTAATTATAATTATGGCAACAATCAAAACCCACAAAAGCAACAATTTATCTATGCTTAACTCCACTGTTTTTGAAGGGCATTCTAATGCTTTCAAAGGAAAAATTTCTTGGGATTACTGTTTTTTCATTCCATATCCCTACTCTTGTCTTCTGTTTAGGGGTGTCACAAATATTCACAACAAGGCTACCTGTTATCATACTATGCTCTTGTTTCATATGATAACATTGCTTATATAGGCAGTGGTAGTGTGACGGAGTACCGTCACTACAGTTGAGTATGCGCTCTGACTGTCATACCAACGGGCCTGGCTCTTTGGCATTGCGGTAAAGCTGCAGGTTTAGTGCCCCGGATACACGGGTTCAAGACCGGGTGGGGTCACTGCTCTCTCCCTCCGCTACATATGGTGTCAGAAGTGGGATGGCTTGCCATGAGGTCATCGGAAGCTTGCCCAGTGTGTGAGCCGTATGTGAGCCGAGGGACCCCCAGGATAGGTTGACCCCTGTGTGAGGGACCCCAGAGATGGGTGAAACATGTGTGTGGGGCACCCTGGGATGGGAGAAGTACGGCTGGTGGTTGCATGAGAGACACATGGGCAAGCTTCCCGAAGGGGAGGGCAGTGTGTTACAGTACCGTCACTACAGTTGAGTATGCGCTCTGACTGCCATACCAACAGGCCTGGCTCTTTGGCATTGCGGTCAAGCTGCAGGTTTAGTGCCCCAGAGACCTGGGTTCAAGACAGGGTGGGGTCACTGCTCTCTCCCTCCGCTACAGGTAGTATAATCAGACATTAGTAGTTAAAGGCTAGTCAAGATAATGTCATTATAGTCCCTATGTATATAGTCCCTAAAGTCCAAAGTCATAAGTGGGCATTAAAGTTAACTGGACATTGTGATTTAGGGTTAGCCCAACACCTTGTTCCTTATCTGGTCTGTGATAGTGTATGTAAGTAGAACTGAATTAGCCTGGGTGAACCCAGTAGGGTTTTTTATATTTAAATTTGCTCTGCAGGTCCATCTGGAAAGGAGCCCATTGACGCCCGTTTCCGAACATGCCATTTTTCTGCTTCCAAGTGGAAGTGAAACTTAAAGGGAAACTATGGAGTTTTTTTATAGCTTAATTTACCTTAACTTAACAGCTTCGGAGTCATTGGAATGGTTATACGACTTTTTCTGGGGTGAATGGGGGCCGTCTCGCTTCCCCCTAGCGTCTGACGGCGGGCCGCCGGCCACAGAGGCAGAAAGTCTCGCGGTCTCACGATGTAATGAATTGCTTTACGGTATACACACATACACGCCAGGCACCGGCTAGAACAAGGTAACGATGGCGTTTCTCAGACATTTGTCATGGCAGAGCCGGCGAAAAGAAGCAGAAAGTGAGTAAACCGTTGTCGGAGGAACAGGGAAAGAGGAAACTGTAGATTGACCGAGCGAGGAAAATTGTTGTAAAATATATACTCTGAAGCTATATAGAGAGCAGAGAAAACTGCAAGCAAAAAACGAGAAAACACAAGAAATTGCCAAAACTGAATAGGTTCCCTTTAAAGTTGTGCATTAAAGTCTTGCCAAATTGTTTCAGAGGTGCCGCAAACATATATTTCTTGTTAAAAATGGTTTAAAATGCAGTTGTTTGGCCCCAGCCCCGTGGTCCTTTCCGTATCCCACCCCGACTCTCTCTCCCACTCACTTCCTGTCATTCTCTACTATCCTGTCAATTAACTACTTTACTAATTCCAAAGAAAATACGTGTTCCTTGGTTTTGGTGATTTAGAAACGGACGTCAATGCACTCCTTTCTATACAAATTTGCAGCACACATTCAAATTTGCTAACAGGTTTATCTGGGTTCACCCAGGCACTGAATATGTAAAAAGTGATTTTTTTTCACATGATGTTAAATGTCAGTAGAAGTGCTCAAGGAATACCGTAATATAAAAGGATTTAGACTACTACTGTTTAGTAAACAGGATTAGACTAAACCATTAAGTCAATGATGAATGTGGACCTTGGAATTTAAGACCCATGGTTTCACTACTATACACATATATGAATTTATATTGATTTGATAAATATCTTTGTGAAGCTTACATGCAGGTATTAACTTGAATGATGTTGTTTTCTTGATCTCCCTGATATTACAGTTGATCATTGTATTACAAACTACAGTGAAGTTGCTCTACTTTAATTTACCAAAAACGTTTGCTATCAGTAAAATTTTGTTTGGGAACAGGTTTTTGTGTGTATGAAACTGGACTTCTCTGACCAACGTGATCTTGTGTCGTCGTAAACCCAAGTCTCACCCTCAGCTCCTCCCCCGTGCCCACACCCCCAGACAACTCCTCCTGAGGAGCAACTCACATCTCTCTATATGGCTCCTCCCAGTCCCGGTCCTCACCCCACTCTCACACACACACACACACACACACACACACACACACACACACACACACACACACACACAGGGATGGGCAGTAGTTATGATATATGTATTTAAAATACGTATTTCGAATACAAAATACTATTTTGTTATTTGTATTTTACTAGGTTGAACAAAATGGCTGTCAAAATACTTATAGGTGTGTATTTTTGTAGTTGAAAAATACTGCCAAATATTTTTTTAAGCATTTGAAGACAGTTTAAAGTCATTATTTTTAAGGTAATAGAACTGCATTGGGTTGCATTTAAGCCCATATTCTGTGGCTGTCAATAGGTTCGGTGGTTAGCTGTGATTTTATGAGTATCTCTGATACTGTTGCTCTCAAACACTGTCCACTTTATCAACAGAGTCAAGGTACTGATGAAGGAATAGATTAAACAGATAGAAATGGAAGGTTTGCAAAGCGATTTCATGGTCCCTTTAAATACAAAAAATACAGTATTTTATTTAGATACATGGCGTGGCTACTGTATGTTACTTTATTTTGATACACTTAAAATTAGGATATTTGATATTTTATTTTAAAATACATTTTTATGTATTTTTGCCCATCACAACACACACACACACACACACGTACACACACACACACACACACACACACACACACACACACACACACACACACACACAAAACTCACAGTAACAATGTAAACTCTGGGTGTGTGTGTGTGCTAGGGCATCCAGCAGGTATAGGTATGTATGGAGTATGAATGGGTATGGGTGTCCTAGGTATATATAGGTGCATGGGTGTATGAGTAACAGAATGTGAATACCATGCCTGAGTAGGATTGTAAATTGATAATAGTTAATATGTCTGTACTGGTATGAGCAATTTCTGTTACATGTATGAAATCAAATAAATATAATTATATTAAAAAAAAAACAATGTAAACTATGGGGCTCAAATATCTGTGTTACTACATCATTGTCATCACCATCATTGCCTTCTCCGTCATCTTTATCATCGTCATCATCATCATCATCATCATCATTTATACACACATTACAGTGAAACACGGACCCTGATTTACTCAGAGTTCACGTAGGCACAAGCTGAATACAATCTCCTGCAGTAAATTGTTCTGCAGTATACTGACCGTGAGTCACTGCAGGTGTTCAACCCCTGCCTTGAAAGTGCTACGTCCAACATACGCTACGATACAAACAACATACCTGATGAGATTTTTTGTTTATCAAAGTATTTCGAGATAGCTTTAAGAATGTAAAGCCAGATATTTCTTATACCTTTACAAAGCACACTCAATAGTACTAGATTAGCTTGGCTATTGTGATGGCCTCATGTTTTGGCCTCTTGAACAGAGGTGTTCTTGAGAGTCTTGCACACTCTTAAAATGAGTGTGTTGAAAACAACACAACTTGCATTGTTTTTAACACATCTCGATGTCCACAATATTGAAAATAACACAACTTGCGTTGAAAACAGAACAATTTGTCTTGTTTTTTAACACATAACCCAGATAGGGACAATACATTCATTTTAAGAGTGCACCACTCCTTTCTGTCTCAGAAGTATGATATCTAAGCTGATCTCTCACTTTAACATCATATCTTTAATCAAAAATAGAAGGCGGTTCTTTCCTGCTCTACCGGTTGTTGTACAAAACTTGGACAGATCTTTTGAGGTACAATAGTGATACCTCATGACAGATAACTCATGCTGGGACATAAGCTGATGATAGGCCTATGAGACAACTTTTTTGAGCAATGTTGCTGGGCAATGTTCCTCATTATTGTGGTTTTGGTACAACTGGTTATGTGGTAGATATAGATAGATAGATACTTTATTGATCCCTAAGGGTTGCCCTGCCCAGCAACATTGTGCAAAAAGTTCAGCTTCAGGTCAAGTTCTTCAGTTTACAGAGGTAGCCTGAAATGACAAGTGACTGGAAGGAAGGACTGGAAGGAATGTGAAGATCTACCTTTGAATTGGTCAACCATGATGGACACAAGGCTTCAAGATTAGTTTGAGGAGAAGTTTGTAGCTGTCAAGTTTAGGCCACCTCTTTCAGAAGGAGCCTCACACAACTGGACAGAACAACAAATGGCTTGGTAATTCCTTGTTGGTGGAATGAGTTGCCTACATTCTGTGTTCCTGCAACCGATTTGGATCTTTTAAGAGAGGTCTAATGACTTATCTGTTTAGCTTACACTAAATTAATTAATTCTTAGAGTTATGGTTTGTATATTTATGGTATTTGTTTATGGACATTATTGATTTGATATTGTACTGGCATTATTGTTTTTATTACTATTTTGCTTAATGTTGGCTTACCATCTTTTCACTTTTACTGTTAATTTTAAGTATTTTAAGGTTCTTATTCTGTAAGTCGCTTTGGAATAAAAGTGTCTGCCAAATGCTATAACCATAACCATAACAACCGGAAACAGGAATGTGAAGATCTGCCTTTTGAAATGGTCAAACATGATGGATACGAGACTTAAGATGACCATAATGAATGTATTTGAGAACTTCCAAATGGCTGGAAGTTCTCAAATACACTTGAAATGAACTTCTCCAGAGATGTATGAGTGCAGAGTTCTGCCCAATTCTTTAAGGTCCAGCTTCATAACTACAACACATTGATCAGCGTTTTAATGCTGAATAGACCGTAAGATGGAAGCGATTTTCTCCAACAAGTTCAGGTCCAGATGTAACTGTGAATTTTAACACGAGGGTAACAGAATGTAAGACTATCTTCCACAGTCAATTCCTTTCTAACCAGAGATAATTTGTCAATGTGACTGTTGACAAATACATCAGTACTTTTCCTAAGGGAGAGGTTGCTCAACTGTTTGGGCTGGTGTGCATGTTAGGCTAGTCTTATTTCCTGTAACTGTGTGACTAACTATTTTGATTTCCTTTAGCTACTGGGAGCCGTTCCCTTAGTCATCAGCAACAAAGCCACAGCGGCTAGCTCAGTAATGAAGTAATAAAGTTTGATGCCTTTCGATCTGTTCCAAGGCAGACGCCACTCTCACAGGTCATTCCGTTAGAACCATGATAGACTGGTTAGAACTGGCAGCTCTCTATCATTCCATTCCAGCCATGATTCCACTCCATTCAGCTCCACTCCATCTCTGCCATTCTAGAATGCCAAAGGTTAACAAGGGCGAACTTTGCTCAGATTCACCCTCATCACACCTTCCTGTGTGTAGTGACAATGGCAATTTAATACTTGTCATCACTTGCGTACGATTGACCTCATGCCATATTTCACAAGATATCCAACTGCAGTCAGCATAATAGCTTTATTGTTGTTAACAACTGTCACCAAAGCCATGACTGTCCAATGCTTGTGCAATAATGTTGCAGAGTAGATGTCATTAGACAATCAGAGTTTCTAAATGAAGCAATTGCAGTTAGGTTTGTAAGCCAATCAGAGAAAAAACCCTTTACGTAGCATAGCCTCTGATTGGATTGAAGTAGAAGAGTATTGCATGTGTGAGTGGGACACGGGTCACACTTGTGTGACTGGTTGAGTATAGTGGACTAGAGGGTTATTTTGTGGACGCTGGCTTAGCTGGGACGCGGCGTCCTCCAGCGTCATGCTGCTCGGGCATGGCGGGCACTTTCCTGAGCCCAGCAGGAGATGTCACCAGTCCTTTTTTGGTCACCAGATTCAGCCCAGGACAGATAAGTGAGTCTTAGATAGAGGATAGCGTTTGCGATTTTCCAGGAAGTGAGCCATTTTAAACTCACCTGCCAACAGTGTTGGGCAAGTTACTTCAAAATCGTAATGTACTATGCACTACTTATTACTGTCATTTCAAAGTAATTTGTTACATTATAATATTACTGTCTCTGAATTGTAAGGCATTACACTACTATTGCATTACTTTTAAGTTACTTTCACCAAAATATCTAGAAATATGGATTTGCCATTCTTAATGCAGTTTATTACGCTCAATGCAGCTTGCTCTTCCAATGGAGGGAGATGTGGTATAGCATAATGACTGAGCTAGGCTTAAGGCAACAGTAGAATGCAATACACTGAAAAAAAAGTTCCTTGAATTTACATGATTTTAATGTGTACATCGGTCCCACATAATCAGAATGTGTCCAGCTGACACAATTTTTACACTTTTGTTCTAGTTAATCGTTTCTTGTAAAACCTACACATTGAAATCACATCGTATTACATAAAAAAATCATGTTGAATGAAGATAATACTTTCATATTTATGTAATACCAATGTATTGTGTAATGCTAAAGTAATTTTATCATGTCAATAGTAATAGATTGTAAAAGGTACTTCTAACTTCATTTATTAATGCTAAAAAAATAAACTCTTAAAGTTTTATGTCCCTATAATACCAGAACAGTGTCTTAACTGTTTTTTCTAGAATTGCAGACATCTGTTATACATCTTTTTACTGAAAAGAGTCAAGTCAGTTTAGTAGTCAATTTTTATTGAAAGCAATATGAAATACACAGTATTGTTTTTTATCCAGCAATTGACAAATGGAAAAAAGTGCAGCAAACATCACAGGGGAGAGAGGAGAAAGATAGAGGAGTGAGAGAGGAAGAGGAGAGAGAGAAGTGAGAGAGGGAGAAGAGAGAGAAGGGGAGAGAGGGAGAGAGAAGGGGGAAGAGAGAGAGGGAGAGAAGAGAAAGAAAGTGAGAGATCAGGCCTGAAGACTGATGGACCAGATTCAAAGATGACTGACCAAAAGGTGACATTTCTAGTTCCTAAAACAAAGATAATGAATAATTAATAATAATAAAAAAACATCCACAAAAAGATTCCATGACCCGTGGTCACTCAGCCATTGATAGTCCTTTCAGGTTTCAACATAGTAAAAACAGTATTTCTTTTTCAAAAAATAAAAATGGAAAGTCATTCACTGAAACAGGTTGTTCTTTAACCAACCTTGGGAGTTTGTCTTCATCCAGCTCCATGAAGATTTTTTGCAATGCCTCAAAGGTGTATCTAAGCATGGGCAGGTACATGAGGTTATCAACTCCGACATCAAAGTGACAGCTAACGGCCATGTAGATCTGTCAAAACTTTATTCCTTGGAGTACAACCCCAATGTCCTCTGGTTCACTTGACTCATGTTCTCTTAGGACATAAACCTCAACAGTTGTCTTCAATGACATCAACTTCATCCATGCCCTGAATTAGGCAGACAAATGCACATAACAGTAAGAAAATGAGACCCTCTAACAAAGCCCTATTAAGAAATTAATGTGAAAAATAGACATGTTCATGTACATACCACATATTCCTGCACAAAGTTTTCAGGATCTTCCCCCGTGTAGATACAGAGTCCCTTCAGGAGACACTCGGCCAGCATCTATATCACACTGAAATAAAACATTATTGATTAGCACGTTAATCCAAGTTTCATTTAAGTCAGCCACTGTTGTAAACGACCATATGATAAAAAGAAACAAAAAGTTAGACGAATACAATATAGATAGATAGATAGATAGATACTTTATTCTTCCCGAGATCATCACAAATTTTAGGATGTGATGAATAATAGAATAATAATAGAACAATATGTGAAGAAGTATCAATATCAACATGATCAAAAATATTAGCCTCTGTAAGGTTTGCATGATTAAAACTCTGCATTACTCACATCAGTAATTTGCTTAATCATTGCTTGGAGACAGGAACTTGGATTGAAGTGGGACAATTGTGATTCTTTTGAAATTCCGTGTTGATCTGAAATAAGATTAGCAGGAAGAAAATTAGTTTCATACCATCACACATATGACAGTGCCAGACAAAACATACGCATACTGCACCACACATCTGGCATAACAGCCATTTATTGGTGTATAAGACACTCATTTTATCAACAGTAAATTCATAAATAAATAAAAGATCAAACTTCAGTGACTCCAAACAGTAACATTACTACATCTTAGACTCAGTAACAAAAAAGTTGTATGCGTACACTGTACTGCCTGTTTTTTTTTGCCTGCACAAACAAATCAAAATATTTATATTTCATATTTTCATCATATGGGGAGACAACTTCCTAGGGCTAAACGTTTTTGGATGCTATAATGTAACTTTGCAAATGGCTTTTTGTCCACGTGGCTATGCTAGCTTGCTTTTAGGCAGCCATTTGCTGGCAACACACTTGGCGCACACAGGCTAACAGGCTTTTCACTCACATACAACTTATTATGTTTCAAACGTGATCAAATTAATGGACTGTACCAAACCAACCCCAATTTAGCTTTACTATGATTTATGTATTTTTCCAACCGCCCAACAGATGCAGCTAACTGGTTGGTTAGGCTAACGTTAACTTGGTAAAAAGAAACGGACCAAAAAATAATACAAAGACATCAAGGGTCAACTTTGCAACACTGTAATACTGTAAGAAAACAGCTAGGAGATTTATTGTCTGATATAACATGATCATAAGGTTGATAAACTTACCCTTCAGTAGGCTAATTCGATTTGCCATTCTCTCTTCCACTTCAGTCACTGATGATAGATATCCAAACTTTAACGGTCAAACCATGCTTCAAACACTTCTTCTTCTACTACTATGTATTGTTTTAATGACACATTACAGCCACCTGCTGCTCTGGAGTATGTCTGAACTTGAAATTTTCACTTTCGATCAACACAAGAAAAATGTCTACATCCAGCATTCAAAATTATCTCTTGAAATCTACTTAATTAAAACACGTTTGCAAGCGGAATATAAAACAATCATGTTGCATATATCAAATTAATTTGTGTCAAATCAAAGACCCCCTATTTCCATTTTTTTCAGTGTAGGCGCAGTGCTCATAATGCAATACAAGGAACAATCATAGTCAGAATTTTGTTAAAAACCGAATAAAGGTCAAAGTCTGGTAAATTGTGATAGAAATACTGTAACTTTAAGGCCTAGGCATACTCATTAAAATCAATAGAGAGCCTACTATATTGTAAATCAAAGCTTAAAGGAACCATATGTAAGATTGTGGCCAAAACGGGTACTACAATCACTTTCAAATTATTGTAGAGCGGTGTATCCCCTTCCCCTCCCCTCTGACTGGCAGAGTTGACAACCGGATGACGAAACACTTCTGACTTTGTGATTAGTAGATAGGTGGAGGGTGGCGCATTAGGCCAAAACACAACATGACAACATCAACATCAGTTGAGGGCTGCAACTTTTTAAATGACAATATCCTGGCCAGACTACTGTTGTCAGTGATATAAGTATTTGAAATGAACATGATTTCTTAATGTCTAGTGACATATCAGGGCAATTTTATGATTAATTGAAATACAATTTTTACATACGGTTCCTTTAATAAAGACATGTCAAAATGGTGGCCTGCTGGCCATTTCGGTGCCCTAAGTGAGTGGCTTTGAGTGAGTGACATTTAAATGATAACTCAAACACCTAAAGTAAAATAAAAGGCCTATTATTTACAGACCATTACTGTGTATTTTTAAACATTAATGTCTGAAGAAATGCTGTTTTACTTATAAATGGTGCACTGTCACTTTAAGAGCATTGATCTTTACGTTGTCATAATGCCCTTTTGCCAGCTCTTGTTTAGGCCTACAAGCCTTATCTGTTTGAGTTACATTGATAGCACAATATTAACAATAATATGCACAATGTTAAGTTGTTTTAAGCAACCTTCATTGCTTTGGAAATGGAAGTATGCAATGACATGTTGCTTCACATTTCGTTTTGCGAATACAAGTGAATTATGAGCCTGGTATCCACCTAGCTATCTGAATGGAATGCGTTTCAGTCGACTCAGCATATCATGTGCTTCGTGTAGCCTAAATGCTTGATTGAAGACCCACCAATTCTAGTACTACGTGGTGATTGAGAGAACCCAAAAGGTATCAAACTTGCATGTAACATCGTGTTAGTGCATTTTGACATTGTAAACGTGATGAAGAGTGAAACGCAGTTTGCACTAAAGCTACTATTCATTGGTTACATTTGGGTGCCCCCTCTGTCCTTTGGTGCCCAACGCCCAAGTGCGTGGAGGGAGCGGTGGCACTGCCAGGCTACACAATCTTTTTCTGCATTTCTATCCCTTTATTCTCTTCAATTTAAGTTCACAGCACAAAGCTTACATGCACAACAGCATAGTTTGTGTTTTATCAAGAATCAAAAAGATTAGCGTGGCACTACTTTAGATGTTTCATTAATTTACTTGTGCTATTTCGCGAGCTGAGATCTTTCGGTTTCGCACACAAAGTGCACTAACTATTATGTTCTTCATAGCCTTGTCTCTGACAAGCTGAAAATAATGAGCGTAGGCTTATGTCCATCCCGCATAGAGTCCGCCTGCGAGTCTGCTGCAGCCACAGTCATATTCAACCATCAGGAGATAACGTTCTACTATTTTGCGCGGATTTTTTCTCCTCTGTTGTTCTCGTGTGGTGTTTGCGAATATGTATCAAAACAAAACAAGCGCTTAATTTTGGGTTAAACTGCATTGTAACGCGCGTTACTGAAGTTTGTACCGAGTAAATATTACCCACATTTTTTTTTGTAATGCCTTACATTACCGCGTTACCGCAAACAGCAATATATTACAGTAATTACATTACTTTTGTAACGCATTACTCCCAACACTGCCTGCCAAAGAAAATACATTCATCTCCCCCACCCCCTGCATCTGTAAAAATACATGATTGGCAGGCAGATTATTGTCCTGCTTGGTTGAACACCTCTATGTCAATGGGCTGAATGTTAGGAATTGAATGTTCCCGGATACACTGTCGCTCTTTCTTAAACTATTTACTACGCCCTCTCCCTTGTCACTTGCACTCCATTTTTAAATGTAAATGTAAATCAGGTTTCTCGGCCAAGTTACAAGGAATTTGGTCTCTGCATTTATCTCATCCGTGAATTAGTGAACACACAGTCAAAGTCAAAGTCAAAGTCAAAGTCAGCTTTATTGTCAATTTCTTCACATGTTCCAGACATACAAAGCTACACAGAGCACACACAGTGAGGTGAAGCACACACTAACCCGGAGCAGTGAGCTGCCTTGCTACAGCGGCGCTCGGGGGCCAGTGAGGGTTAGGTGCCTTGCTCAAGGGCACTTCAGCCGTTCCTACTGGTCGGGGATCAAACCGGCAACCCTCCGGTTACAAGCCCGAAGCCCTAACCAGTAGACCCCGACTGCCCTGACTTTGCGGGCTCACATGAAGGGTCCACCATATTAAGGGCCATCCGAAACAAATAAATGTGAGTGTGTAAGTGGTAGTGTGTTATAAACCTTCAAACACCAAGTGAACACCGATGGTGACTTGTCGAGGGTAATGCGGCACGTCATGGAGAACGCTTCATACGGATGTGAGTTCCGTGTGAGTAGCCTACCTGTAAAAAAATCAAATGTACATAAGAACCTGTTTCTGCTAGGCAGAGTGAAGTTCGTCTCAAAGCTGAGTGCAGTATTATACCCTATACGTGCTTATCAAGGGAACTTCATTTAGCTGTGAGGGTCATTCCCACCTGAGTGCACTCCGTATTGACCAGTTTCGGAATGGCCCAGACTGCGCTCGATGGTGTTTTAAGCCCCCACCGTCGACTTCAAGGCAGCGCTGCAACCATCGACTTCCAGGCACCTAACCCTAAACCTAACCCTTGCCTTACTCTAGTGCCTTCCATGCAGCGCTGCCTGGAAGACGACGTTGGGAGCTTAAATCACCAAAAGGCAGAGAGCGCGCTGTTCACAGAAACCATAGATGATCATGGCTGCAGAATGTAATGATCAGGGCAACAAAGTATCTCATAAAGTGACATCGTTAACTAAGCTGACTCCAGTTTTTAGTTAAAGTAACACATTGATGAGTGTGGTACAATGCTGGCATGTGGGTGCACAGTGATGATGTTGTGACGTGACGCATCTTTAATTTTGGTAATCCTGAGATGATCCTGGCAGAGGCAGGGTCAGAGAGTACTCGGCGTCTGAAATCGGAGCACTGCAGGTCACACATCTTGGCACTCTCCGAGCTGACCATGCAGTCCCAAGCCCAGCAGTGCTGGGATAAAAGCACTTTGCCTTTTTATGGGCCACACGGTATTGGACTGTGCTGTGCTATAGCGGTGGAAAAAGAGGTGTGTGTGTGTGTGTGTGGAGGGGGGGGTGACTGAAAAAGGAAAAAGGGGGAGATAGGATACGTCAGAGATGCTAGCTGAAAGGTCACTAGTGCAGCCACAGGTGGTGGTGCCCAGACATGTGTGGCGCAGACAGTGCAGAATGGAAACAGGTGGACGCCTGCCAGTGTCTGACCCGCTCTCACACACACAGAGTTGACATTCATCTCATTAATTAGCCGTGAAAAATTGGTTTCATTTATCAGATCGTATCTATCTCTCTTTCATCACACATATTTGATACAAAGTTGTTTTGACTTTAACATTGTTCATGTATGAACAAGTTGCACATATTTGCAGTAGAAACAGAGGTCTGTTTCTCCAACTCATGCACTCAAGCATGTGAATGCTGCCCATGTCTGTGCAGACATGACTATATGTTTCATTTTTAACAAAGTTAGTCACTTATACATTGGTGCAGAGCATAATGCTGTAAGATTATACAGACATCTCATAGAAACTCTGAGCCTCACTCAAACACACTAAATTAGTTTATATTTACATTGTCTCTCTGTGTGTGTGTGTGCAAACTATTGTATAGCTTTCACTATAAGTACACACTATAGACCAGGGTTGTGCACAATTCGAATTGCAATTCTGCTTCCTGTTTGCTACCTCAATTAAAATGCAAGTAAAATTCTTAAATTGGAATTTAAGAGCCAGTTTCAATTCAATTCTGGAATTTTGCACAAGCCTGCCATAGATTTATACTTAGTCATCAGTTGGATTGATGGATGGATGGATTAACTTTATTAAACGGGAAACTAATTTGCTACCATGGACAACATACAGTAACAGGACAAATGACAAGTTCAGTACAGTGTATAGCAATACACACAGTAAGCACATAAATCAGTATTTGGCCTAATTGAGGATCTGGACTTGTTTTGCTCCACTAACCTGGACATGCTGTTCTGTTTGATTATTTATAGATAAGTTTACAAGGCTATTATTTATTCATAAGTAGGCGTCATTTAGTGACCGCGCTGCCCAAGTCAGAAGTGCACATACGTCAGACTGCCATACCTGGATCCAGTTTCAAGTTTGGGAAGAGGAGGGTCCTGGGTTGGGAACAGCAGGAGGAAGGGCAGGGGAGGGGTGGAGTAGTTGTTTACTGAAGTGAAGAACTTAAATGTCACAGGATGTGTCGAAGAAACCGGTTCGGGCCAGTAGTAAGACAGCTGGCGAGCTCAGCATTCAGCAGAGGTTCTCAACACTTGCTTGCGTTATGCCACCATGCCCCAGGAGTGCATAAGACAATGCAAAAGTGTTGAAGTGACGAAAGGGTTTCTATTTAAACATGTACTGATTGTTTTGAAGGTTTATTGTAAGAGACTTTGGAACGTGGAATGTCGACTTTGGAATGTGGAATTTTCGATGAAAATAGTGATAGCCCTTATGTAACTTTGAAGGTTTAAAGGAAAAGGTCAAACCTATTGAGAGACCTGTACATTGAGACTGTCAACACACTAGTCTTAATAGTTCCAACACCTTTCAATGTTTGAGACTAATGTTATCTGTCTTAGTAAAAAAATATTGCAAGTGGAGCCAAACATTTTTATTCAGTTTTAGTTCAGATAGCTGTCAATTCTCATGTAAACAAACCAGTAAGCGGAATGTCACTAAGCCTAGGCTATTTTTCCATGTCACTCAATATGATTGGTGGGTTTGCTCTCTTCTCTGCAGTTTACTTTCCCCCTTCCAGGAAAACCCCCTTGTCATTCCCCCTCTGTGAAGTCATCAATATACCAGTAAGTACAGTCAATAACAAGTAAGCGGTGAGCAGTTGATAACTTGGAGATACTTGTTTTGAACCCTGGGGGGTGGGGTCACATGGAAAGTCCTGGTTACTCAGGACTTCTGAGGGCTCTGATATCCTTCCCTCTAAACAGTAACCCCAAAAAAGCACATGCACACAAGCACGCATGCACACACACACACAAGACCAGACATGATGTATGGAGCCAGAGGCCCATTGCTATTAGGGCTGGGCGATATGGCTGAAAACTGTATCACGATATAAGTATTTCATATCGGTCGATATCGATAATTATTGATTTAAAAAAAAAATCTATTTCAGATAAGGACCAGAAGGGAAAAAAAGTTTAATTTAAACACTTTTATTTTAAACTTAACCTTCCTGTGATTTTAATCACCTCAGTTATCAATCAAAGCAAACAGGGAAAAGAAATAGCAACACAATCACGAAAAACACTAAATAAATGTGCACATAAGTCTGAATGAAAAGCAGCACTGGTTGAAGCCTGAAAATATTGTAAACAAAGTAGTCTACTGGTTAGACTGTTCAGTTTCCCCACGTGTGTTTAAGTTTCAAATGAATACTTTTTCTCCTTGGGCCCGTTTGAGTCTTGGAAAATACTTTTCCATTTGCATCGGGATTGAAATGATTAGAACTTAGCAGTCAATTTGAATGCAACAGTTTTGAACAAATTCGTGCAACGTGCTAATGATGCTAACCGGATTTAATAATTTAGCCAGTCGTCTTGCACGATTGTGAATGTTTGGATTAGCCTACATGTGCATGAGGAGGGATGCGCCTGTTGAGAGGGAGAGAGAGGACGGGGCAAGGACTCATTGAGAGTCTGAGTTGAGGTAGGCCTACTTCTATCGCCTACTCTGGTAGAGTTGCACATACAATGCAAGATATTTAGCCTATTTATTTATGGACAACGTAAGGCGGTGTGTGTTTTAATTATCGAATGTTCTATCGAACGTATTTTTTATTGATATCGATTACATGTCTATTGCGATACATATCGTTTTATCGCCCAGCCCTAGTTGCTATGCTCCTATAGCCTAATGTGTTTTTGTTCCTTAGCCAGATGTGCACAGCCTGCAGAGGGCCTTGATGGGCTGCACAAGCCAAGCATTGGACACAGGCACACACCCACTGAAGCACCATGTATGGATTGGCTAACATAGTGGCGTTCCCAGGCGTCTTCCCACAAGCACCTGCTTGGTTTTGAGGGTGGAAGTCTTTGTTTTTTGTACATTTTGTACATTTTGTTTTCCAGAAAACAGTCTTCTCCTCCATTACTGCTTAACTGTCATTATACAATTATGGCAGGGTTATTTGAAAGCCAACTATCTTATATGGTTATACAAATCCAGGGGCTCTCCATCAAAGATATGATGGGACAGAAACTTTTTCCCATTTTGAGAAGAAAAACAAACCAGTGGTTGTCATTAGCGTAGTAAAATGTGAACGATTATCAATAATATGATAATACTGCTATGATGATAGCCTACTGCTTTTATTGCACAACTGAGAATTGGGCTATTAATCGGTTACAAGGTGCTGTCATCTATCCGAAACATCTACTAAGCCGTCTCTGGGTTTGTTGGGTGGGTATTGCAATGTAAAAATATAGCATGTTAACCTATTTCATTTAATTCACGTCTGTGCGCCTTGTGTGATATCACTCAAGTCTTGCTTTAGTTAATTAGTAAGTTACTACCAGAAGCTCACAAATGCCGTCATGTAAGGTACTTTCTAAATATTCAACATAATCGGAAGCAGCTGCAATTGTAACAGGAGATTTTGAAAGAGACCTGCTGCGTCTAAGCAGCGTCATGAACCGCACTCAAATAGGGTATGTTTTGTTTAATTTCAAATAGCATAGACTTTGTCCACTTTTGAAATTACATGCGGGGCTGAACCCCTGGCAAATGCGTATGTGGTCTATATCTGAAGTCTAGCCATTGGGCCTGCAGGTGGCTACTCGGTGTTTATTGCATTACTTTACTCTCTCTGAGGATTAACAACTTACATTAGGCTACTTTTGCGTTACTGTGTTGAAATTTTTCTATGGACATTATATATATCATCCCCTTTTTTATTATTATTTAATTAATTACTATTAATTAGGTAGCATCAAGTCCAAACCAAGTTGCGCTGTAGGCCTACCAGGCATTTCTTACAGATAGCTAATCTCCCTTCAAAAGTTAATGAACACGGCACTTCCTAGTTCTTTTAAAAATTGTGCAAGTTCGAATTGCTTTATGGAAGTGTTGTTGCCCAGCTCGCACACACTCCTTCATAAAAGTTGAATGGTGACATGCACACAACTTGCAAAACATTGAACTGCTTTGAGTGAAGTGAGCTTGCGAGTTGCGTTCTTTCTGTCATTAATAGTCTACTAGATGCTCTTCTTCACACTGAAAACAGTGGCAGTCCTAGCTTGTAACACCCTGATATTTTTTTGGAATCAATTTGTGGTGTGATTGACATCAGATGATCAGACTAGTCATTAGCTAGTTAGTTGTGCACTGTTTTCCGCTCAATAGTAAGGTAATAGCCTTCTCCGATGAGTTTTGTTTTTTTTGCCAATATTCTTGTCGCCCTCCCTGAATTCTGAATATCTTTGCTCGCACACTGTAGGATCTGTAATGTGATTACTGACGCGTTGCACTCAACTCTGCTCAGCTACGAGTAGCCCAGAGAAAGAATCTCTCATGTGTAAGTTCACTCCAAGTTGGCCTACCCCATAAACTGCATAGGCTATTTATATTTATCTGTAAAATGACCGCATGTGTTTGTTCAACTTTATGAAGCAGAATTACGCAGGCTATTACGAACGCACACATTTTGTTTGCGCAAGAAACAAACACAGCGCAGGCGACTTTTTTCTTGGGGGGGGGGGGGGCTCGTTCCGGCGCCCCTGCAGTAAACAGCTTGACAGACCCCGCGGTTAAACATAGACTCGGTTCGTGACTTGTATGCAACTTGACTGACGCAGAGCACGGGCATATAAATTCAGAACTTGTTCAACATCATTCAAACACTTATCGGAACGCCCTGAAGCTCACTATACATAAGGAATATACTGCACAGGATTACTGCTGACGATACAAACGGATTATCAAGAAAAAACAAATATAGCCTAAGCATTTTCAGGTAAAAGTGGAGATTTGTTATTATAAGTAAATTATGTATATTATACGGTTATGTAGTTGCTCATGGAGGACTCTAGTGATTCTGAATGTTGATATGACGAAAAAAAGACGATATGAAAAGATCAATTCAGAGGGGATAGTAGGCTGCCTACGACTTATATTTTTTTATTGCCCACACCTAGGTATTGGAATTCTGCATTGGATATTACTCCCACACAATTCCATGCACAAAGCTTCAGCTGTCAAACGATTTGAAGAAAAGGTTTACACTGCGCAAGAGACCTGACTGTCACTCCATCCAATTTAACAGGTGCGCAGATTTACACCTCACTTATCAGTCATTGGCTGTGAAGAATTCAGTGCACATAATATTGCAGATAATAATAATAATAATGGTGATGATTAATCAAAAGTTATAATGGGAATTATTATTCTGAATGAGGACTGTAGCTGGAGCACAAGCATGTGGGACAGATCTCATGCACTTTAGACATTTCTTTATTCTTCTCTTCTTTTCTATTTATTTCCTTATTTATACACACATTGCACAGTCATGGAGTCAAAGCATTTCACAGCATATATTTTGTATAATTGTATGTGACCAATACATTTGAATTTGATTTTATTATTTAAAAATTATTGTTTTACCTCATCACCTTTCAACAACTGTTTTTCTCTGTTTACTCCAGTACAGGAAGTCAAACTTGGCTTTGTGAGGAAGATCCCGTTGTACTTCCATCCTAAGCAGCACCTGTGTGATAGACAACCATGGTTGGACTGAAGCGCACTGACCTGGCTCCAACAGCCACGGTGAAGTTCTTTGGTGCCGGAACGGCAGCCTGCATTGCTGACCTAGTAACATTTCCTCTGGACACGGCTAAAGTCCGACTTCAGGTGAGTGGGCATTTCATTTAGGTGGAATTTCCTACACTTTGAAAATGAGTATGAATTACCAAGTTGATACACTGATAATCATAGATATGAATGGATTCATGCTGATAATAATCTCTTAATTTCTTGTGTTTGAGAGACAAAGGTAGACCTACAAAGCTACAAGAATTGCTTTGAATATGCTGAGTGCTTGGCTATTCTGTATATTTCAGATCCAGGGAGAGGCACTAGCGGCGGAGGGAGTTGTGACGGTGAAGTACCGAGGCGTGTATGGCACCATCACCACCATGGTGCGCACGGAGGGGGCCCGGAGCCTGTACAACGGCTTGGTGGCTGGCCTCCAGAGACAGATGAGCTTCGCCTCGGTCCGCATCGGCCTCTACGACTCCATGAAGCAGTTTTACACAAGGGGTTCGGAAAGTAAGTGGACGTCACTGGTTGGAATTGCTTTGCATTTGTGGTGAATGGCAATAGCAACATGAAAAGATGACAATAGACTAGTTACAAAATAGTTTAATAATCTGGTTCACATTCTCTCCAATATATATATATATTATATATTTCCCTGCCTCCTTCTAGATGCCAGTATTGTTGCCCGTTTGATGGCTGGCTGTACAACTGGTGCCATGGCCGTTGCGTTCGCCCAGCCCACGGACGTGGTGAAGGTCCGATTTCAGGCACAGGCACGCTTGACCGACGGTGGCAAGAGATACAACGGCACCATGGACGCCTACAGAACCATCGCCCGTGAAGAGGGAGTGAGAGGACTTTGGAAAGGTCATTACCTCCAATCCACATTCAGAGACATGCATACGGTGATTCAAACACTCTACAGGAATAAATAATGTTCATCTCATTGTTTGCATTCCAGGCTGTCTGCCCAACATCACTCGCAATGCCATTGTGAACTGTGCTGAGCTGGTCACATATGACATCATCAAAGAGCTCATTCTCAAGCACGACCTCATGACAGGTAATTTTACTTTCCCTGGTGACGTTGAATTATAGATTTTTCTCACTATTGGGTTCTTGCAGTAGATACCGGTACTGATGCATGTGCTCTCCCCACAGATAACCTTCCTTGCCACTTCACGGCTGCCTTTGGTGCTGGTTTCTGCACCACAATCGTAGCGTCACCTGTGGATGTGGTTAAGACACGGTTCATGAACTCTACATCTGGCCAGTACAGCAGCGCCATTAATTGTGCCTATACAATGCTGACCAAAGAGGGACCCACAGCCTTCTACAAAGGGTGTGTAGACTGAGCTTTCTGTCACTTGAAGTAACTACAATAGGCCTATGTCTGGAATAATGGTGTACACAAGCTGATGGTTTTATGCTTTGGTATTTGCGTCATGCTTCACTCATTTGTTTGTAATAATGTTACTGAGGCTTTTCTTTTGTTGTCTCTCAGGTTCATGCCCTCTTTCTTACGACTGGGATCCTGGAATATTGTGATGTTTGTGTCCTATGAGCAAATCAAACGAGGCATGATGAGAGCTCAGCAATCTTGGGAGTCACCGATTTGACGTTCTGAGTCGCCAATTTGATGTTCTGTTTTGAGGGCAATGCGCGATGCATTTGGCCAAATTCACTATGATTGAGCTGGATCGTCATGACGACGTCCATGTAGAGGAAAGAAGGTAGAAATGATGATGGTAGCCTACATGTCTGCCTGAGAGGACTGCAAAGGGGCATTTTTCAAAAGGCACTAAAGATATCATAACAATATCAAAACCACGGCAGAGCACATGCCCTGATACCTGCAACGGTGAAGCTCTGATATATGTGGCCAAACCTGTGGTGGTTCCTTGTCAATTTAGCATGTGAAAGATGACAAGTGTCAGTAAAGGTTACGAACTTATGGTCAGGGAAGTGTGGGAAAATGGAAGTACAAGGGGATTTAACCACATATCACCACTAGACCTGATGCATATAATGTGAAGAATGTGTTTACACAAACAAGTTGCTGTGTTACAACAGCATATCTCTGTAATGTAATATTGAAATCAACTGCACAATGTAGCTTAAGTTGGGTCCATTATTTAGGGTTTACAGCTTCTAATATTTGTATAAAAATGTACAGCATATTTGCACAACTCTGTAGCAAGCAAGTTCCTGCTAAGCTTTCGTTTACTATTTGTTTGTTTTTTAATCATTCATGTATGGAAGGTTGAATAAAAATATGGTTTATAATACAATGGTGAATCATTGAGAAACGTTGAGTTTACATTACCCTTACATACATAAACATGATGGAAAAATGTCATTATTCAAAAGTAGGCTACATAACTTTTCACCTTTCACCTAACCAGTTTCATGTTGACACCATCTTTCCACTTGAGATTGGAGCCCTGAAGCCATATTTAGCTGTAATAATGAGCTCCTTGGGTTGACTATAAATTGGAGGCCTATAAGACCTATTTAGTAGCATAGACTTGGTACTTTCTAGTTTCCCTTGCAAACCTATTACAAACATCACTTCACCAGTAAATTGAATCGTGTCATGCATTTTAAACAGCTATAAAGAACGCTTGCTATAAGTGTAGAGAGAGGCTACATTTCTTTGCATATTGTGAAATACAAGTCAGTGTACCATGTATAACGTACGTGGAAAGGTGTAGATAAAACAATATGTAAAAATGTACTTTAGACCTACATTAGTCCAGGCTGGACACACCAAAATCAAACATGATTATCAGTGGACAAACATACTGAATAAATAAATGAATGCCTTGATTGTACTTGCTGCTTATGTTGGATTATAGAGCTGGTTGAATAAATAAGTGCATTTTATAACCAGAGACCTCTTTTCTCACTAGCTCAGGATAGAAACTATTATGTCTTAATCAATGCCAGTGACTCTTGCTCCTAAGCCCCTCACTGAAAGTAAACATACAGAACTAGATTTGGGCTTGCATAGAACAGAGTAGATAGAGTACCTACAGTTCCCAAACTGACCCCCAAAATAACGGAGGTAGAAGTATGCAAACGTTGCGCACAACAGTGCACACACACAAAGGGGCAAAGTAAATCAAAAGTAAAATGTAAAATACAATTATATCTAAAATACGCTATTTCAAATCGATTTCACATTTTTTTTTTTAAATGCTGTCACGCAACCCCCACTTTGGGAACGATTGGCATAGAACATGCTTCTTTGACTTATGATAGTGTTGATCAATTTCCCATAAACATACTTATACTGACATGAAAACAAAATGTTCTGTGGGTGTTTCTGTGTTCTACAACTTAACCATAAACACCTTGGCTATTAGAGGGAAGTCTCCGCAAATGGCTGACATGTGGATTTCATTTGCGGATCTGAGACTCGAACATCACTGTGACTCAGCAGAACTATACATTGCTTCATATATATTCCCCCTCTAAATGATTCCATACACCACCCAGCCCTTGAAGACCTTAATGGCCCTTTGTGCTGAAATGGTGTCAGTTTAAGGAAACGAAAAAAGAAAGACTGCAAAGAGTAAGTAAAGACAGACAAAGGATTCGTTTGGAATTGGTTGGTTGTCATGCAATGACCATGGGAAGACACTTTTGTTATTCACTGTTAAAGTATTTTTCAATTAACATTTTACTTTTTTTTCTAAGTGTAGATGGAAAAACTGTGTAACTACCTTTTTAACTTTTGGCTAGCTACATATTTATTGGCAAGGGAATGAACTGAAATGGTATTGCAACGATCTCTATTAAACAAAGGCAAAAACTGCATTTTTGAGAGCCCGGTGTTGGTAGAGCAGTGGGTGTGCACCTAAGAGGATGCTGACTGGCTGGGAGAAGGGGAGTGGTGGGAGAGAAAGAGAGAGCGAGAGAGAGAGAAAGATGGGGAGTGGTGGGAGAGAGAAAGATGGGGAGTGGTAGGAGAGAGAGCAATGAGAGCAATGAGAGCAAAGGTACTGCATCCACTGCTTCACCGGCTGCCAAATGGCCAGTAAGCTAGTGTGTGTGTGTGTGTGTGACACCTTTAAGTGTCGAAACTGTATCATCTCTGGGAATATTTGAATCCTTTCTGTAAGAAATTTGATTGGTGGATTCAAATAAAGAATTCAAATGTCTGTGTTAGAGCGTGTGTGTATGTGTGTGTGTGTGTGTGTGTAGGTTGAATGATACAGGGTGAGACTGATGGAGAGGGGTCCTGGCGGACATTTGACATTTAAGAGATTGAAATTTCTCAGGTATGCCCCTTGTGCATATGTACCTGGCAGAGTGTTGTAAAAAAAAAAGTTTATTGGTCAAAGATGTGTGTCCGGCAGAGTGTTCTAAAAAGTGGTTTGATAAACTAGAGAGACATCAAGTAGTCCGGACAGGGATAACCTTATGCTATATCTGCACACATGGATGGGTTATGAGACACTGGGCTCCTGTTCGCAGACATGAAAAGGGTCCCCCTGCCCACTTCAGAAAGTTTAATGATTTTAATGATTTTAACTTCTGGTGAGTTTTGTGGAACCATAACCATCAACAGATTTAAGGCATCTTATCTTCTGTGAAAAAAGATGGCAATTACAAAGCATGATTATCACAAATAGTGTGACCTGTGTTATTTGACTGAGGTGCCCTATTCAGATATTAGGGGTGAATAACATAACCCATGGTATATGATTGAGGGGCCCTATTAAGACATATCACATAACATAACCAGTGTTATTTGACAGAGGGGCCCTATTCAGATATCAGGGGTGGAGAACATAGGCCCTAGCGACTTCATGCAGAGGCTTGGGCTTCAGGGCTCTTTGAAATTCTGGGCCTGGGCCCGGTAGGCCCGTTCAGTAATCCACCCCTGTCTGCACACCCATAACTACTGCATCATATTGATTTTAGAATTTTATTACTTTAACACCAAAGAGACTGCCTCATGCATGCCAGACTGAACATCTCCCAGAAAATAGGATGCAGGCAATAACCAATGCTGAAGTACGTCAACTTGGGATGTAATTGTTTCTGTATGCAATACTTAAAATGTACAAAAGACAGTCCAGACTAGTTTGGGACACTCTAATAAAACTTTAGAGTTAAGGCATGACGATAAGGCGCATCCAGTCCAACTCAGCATTTCTTGTCAGCTAGCGCAGCTGCTTTCAGGTGACGTCACGCTTTTGTCAGGGTATAAATATCCAGACGCTTCCTCACTTTTGTCTGCGTTCGACCGTGCGGCATCGGCTGAGAATTGTTTTTAGTTTCTTTAAGAGAGACAAAATAAACTTGCTTGTAAAGTATAGTTTTTCCCCCTGACCGTTTCTTTACACCTTTCACGGTAAGTTTTTTCTTTCTTTCTTTTATCAGTCGACGGTGTCAAGTTAAAATATCCGTGATGTTTGTGTTTGTTGTTCGGCACGACCATGGTGTTTTACATCGATTCTCATTTCCCAAGTGGTCTGATAACCCGTTTGCATGTTTTTTTCTCAGACTCCTGGAGTATGTTTTTGTATTGTCTTTTTTTGGAACGATTTTCTATGGAAGATCAAGGCAACGTGATTATAGTTGAAAGTAATTTCAACCAGCGGGATACGTTCAGAGAATCCTGATTTTTGCCTTTTCCATCTTGGGTAACTTGAGTGGAGGTAAGTTGTTTTGTTGAATTAAACTCCTCTTTGAAAAAAAGAGAACTGCCGTAGGCCTATAGCTTAACACAGCCTATGTTTTGTGTCCGTTTGTGTCCGTTTTTAGGCTATCTCAATTGGTCAATGGTAGCCTATTGTAGTTTTCTCGGGAAAATTAAAACAGGGATGTATCCATTTAATTTATCATGACTAATCATTCGTGGGGTGAGGCAGGTCAGACTATTGTTCTCTAAAGCCTTTGTCATTTGTTGCCAAACTGATTCAGCATCGCGGAACTGACTGGTAGGCTACAGCGCTTCCTTTGTAAAGCCACATCAGTACAGTACGCTGAACATTAGCATAGCAACAAAATAGATCCACCAATGAGGGAACGAGTTTAAGGTTCCCAAACTAAACATGTTTGCGTGCAGGCCACACGTGCTGACGCCCCTCACCCCTCTTGTACTTTTGTGGTGGGACATGATGTTCTCCTGTAATTATCGGTCTTCCTGTTTTATATATATATATATATAATATTTATATTATAGACTTTGTAAAGTTCAGTTGAAACAATTACTGGTGGCCTGAGAAATGTGGGGGCCTGTTTGGGGGAAAATGTGTATTCCAAAATAAATAAGCAAATTTGATTTTTTTTTTTAAATATATATTTTATGTAAATAAAGTTTAATACGATTGAAATCCCAATAAATATTTCTTGATGCCCTCTCCTCTAGACTTGAGTTCACCTATCTTGTGTTCACATCATCCACACATCAAAGCATCGCATTTAAAGCCCCAATTGGCCTGAAGCAGAAAAATGGTTGGTTTTCGCCCTGCTGAGGTGCCTCCTACTGCTGCTGTGAAGTTTGTTGGCGCTGGAACAGCAGCTTGCATAGCTGACCTGTTCACTTTCCCACTGGACACGGCCAAAGTTCGGCTCCAGGTGAGTTCTTTCATGACTCGGCCCATATTTCTTTTTTGCTTTTTGTCTTCCAAACACGTACTATATGGTTTATACCTGCTACTCCCTAGTGGCGACCTAAGGTACTACAATGTCATATGGAAACCATTTTCACTTGCCCACAAACTACCACTTCCTAAAAATACTACTTTTAGAACGTTTACAGGCACATGCTGACTGACACACTCTTATTTCTCCCAACTCTTGCCTTTTTTTCCTTCCCATTTCTTCACGCTTGTAGCCTAAGCAGACCCATGGGATGATGGTTAAGCCCTTGGATTCCACAGGGCCCTTGGACCTTTGCTTGCTGCGTGGACCCTTTTGGCTGGAGTCGGGCTCCTCCTTCCCCATCCCCTGACCCATTCCAGTATCTGTAAAGCCTTTCCAAACCCATTTTGTTCTGTGCAGATCCAGGGAGAAGCCCAAGGCCACAGCCATGCTGGGCAGGCCAAGGGGCTGCAGTACCGAGGCGTGTTTGGCACCATCACCACCATGGTGCGCACCGAGGGGGCCCGGAGCTTGTACAGCGGGCTGGTGGCTGGCCTCCAGAGACAGATGAGCTTTGCCTCAGTCCGCATTGGCCTCTACGACTCGGTCAAGCAGTTTTACACCAAGGGCTCAGAGCGTGAGTTTGTGTTGGGCGTATGTTAAATCGTAGTTTGTAGTAATGGTTCATAATTTGAAATGGTAGTCCTTATTAGCACTTGAGACCGAATCCATAACCTCTGTAGGTCTACATGTGGAGGGGTACATTTAAAATGAGTTTCTTGACCTGTTGGTCTGGTTAACATTTCAGTTAATTAAATTAATAATGAACAGCAAGTCTGTAAAAAATAAACAAGACTGTTTTGGTTTTTTTAATTATGTTAATTTACTGTTCTCCCTCTTTTTGAACCGTAGACGTTGGAATAGGTAGCCGCCTTCTGGCAGGCTGCACAACTGGTGCCATGGCCGTGGCTGTGGCGCAGCCGACTGATGTGGTCAAGGTGCGCTTTCAGGCACAGGTCAGCTGTGGAGGCACTGCCAAGCGATACCACGGTACCATGGACGCCTACAGGACCATCGCCAGAGAGGAGGGCATCCGAGGGCTGTGGAGAGGTAAGGGAGGGTGTGAAGGAGACCGCACTTGGTCTGGTCTACACCTTGCATGCATTCAGGCGCAGAGTTTGGTTCTGCAATGGCCGCTGCATTTACAGAAATATGTGCATGACCTGCATGCAAATCAAATTTGCTTGCATTGGAAATATTTATATCCGCTTCATTTTAATTAAAACTTCCTATGTGGCTGTGCCGCGTGTGTCTTTGGCAGGGATGGGCCCAAACATCGCCCGCAACGCCATAGTGAACTGCACCGAGCTGGTCACTTACGACCTCATTAAGGATGCCCTTCTCAGATCAACCCCCATGACTGGTAATTGTTCTTCTTGCGCTTCACTAGCTTCACTTCTCCATAGTAAATATTCAGTATTTACAGTTGGGACACTTCTGTTGCAGATGATCTACCGTGCCACTTTACATCGGCCTTCGGTGCAGGCTTTTGCACTACGGTGATCGCCTCGCCAGTCGATGTTGTGAAGACAAGATACATGAACTCTTCTCACGGCCAGTACAGCGGTGCTGTGAACTGTGCTCTCTCCATGTTGCTCAAAGAGGGGCCCATGGCTTTCTACAAAGGGTAGGTCACAACATTGCTTCCATAAGACCTGGATTTTTGCTTCAGCCCCTTCTTGCACGCTTAATGCTAAGTACAAAATGGGCTCTGACCACAAAGCCGCTGTATTGGAGTTTAAGTGCTTTCTCAAAGGGTTGGGGGATATCAAGGTAAAGTGTGTGGACGTCTACCTCCCACGGTCACTGGAGATGTTTCTAATGATAATTGTATCCTATTCTCATTTCTCCAGGTTCATGCCCTCTTTCCTGAGGCTGGGCTCGTGGAACGTGGTGATGTTCGTGACATACGAGCAGCTGAAGCGTGCCATGATGATGGCCCGCAACAACCGGGCCTCTCCACTCTAGATGGGATTCTGTGCGCATGTGCCTGAAGCTCCTCATGCGTCACTCTTGCTTATCTACCTCTCTTTGATATTAGTCTAGTTCCAAAAGCCCCCAACCCTTGTTTACATCTATGCTTGCAGTCAGATTTTCAAACTAGTTTCACTCAAGGTACCCCTGAAGATGGAAAGCTGGTCCTTTTTCCTCTTGTCTTACAAAGCTTAAGTGTTTTAATTCAAATAAAATACTGTTTTATGTATTCGTTTTTGGATTTTTATTTTAGTGTTAAGGTGTATTGAATTAGAGGTTGGGGTGGAAGGAGGAATGGCATATGCCTTATTTTTTAGTGTATTCTGAATAGGGCTTTTGGTTTGAAGGATCAGGTACGAAAAGCTTGCTTAATGAGCTGTTTCTTCTCTGCGGAGAGCCTCTGGGGGAAGTGAAGGGAAAACTTGATGATGAGGTTTCCTTTCTTGCCCGTGCAGCTGGCTAGTGGCATCCCTTCCCCTGGGACCCCCTTACTGTAAGTGGGACTAAAGACAAACACGCACTTCATTAGCATCCTTTGGACATCAGTGAGCAGCAACAAAATCTTTTTTTGAGATTGACAACATTTAACTTGGCAGGGGAATTCTTTCACAATAACTAAGAAATGCTTACTTCTGCCATAGTTGTGAAAGATGACGGCAATACTTACTGCACAATATCATTTATTGGAATACTGAGAAGCCTGCTGTCTAGTGTCTCAACATCCACAGAGAAACCTGTCAGAGCCTGGGAGTGTGGAGGATGTGCCAGTAGTTATAAAAGAAATAGACATTTATATCTTAAACGAAACCTATGCTTGTTTTATATGTTCCATCAGATTATTGTAACATAACCACTATTATATTCAAGGCAGGTTTAATTACATATAGCACATCTCATCCTAGTTGTATGTTCAGTAGACAGTACATAACCGTGCCAAGTATTAGCCTAATGCACTTTTACATCAGATCACTGTAGGTGACTACAGGTAGGCTTGGCCTATCCTGTAAAGGTAGAAACTGATTTCATGATAACTTTCAGGTCAAGCACTAAAAATAGGATTTGAGCTGACATTGGTCTTAGCAGATCCACATCACTTAAACATACCTACACTTAAAACAGCTGCTTACTTATTACCACAATGGAACAAAGTTCTGTTAGCTATTTATAAACCTACATCTTGCAATTTAAGCATCCTAAGGGATTTTAGTCCTGTGTGCCTACTGAAAAAACTGACCTTTTTATTGGATTTTCTGGAATTAAACAAATGACTAAATAAAGCACTACTCTACTACCTCTATTTCCAACTTGCTGCTTGCAACTGCAAGGTGTACCTTATCAATCGATTAGGAAGTAGCATCACCCGTTTAGTTCTATGCATAAAAATTACCACAGATTCCAGACTTGAGGCAGTAGTGCTACAGTTTTACAGGCCAGCAATACCAACACCAGCAGCTCTAGACCTATTTAATGGCAGTGCTTGAGAGGGGCTCAAAGTGAACATTCCCAACAAACATACTGAGAGATTGGGCTGTCACCCATACCGAAGTCTGTTGCAATGTCTTACCTTCTCCAGAGATATATGAGCGGTGTAAATCAAGTCATCATTCTGACGGGTAAACCGGGGATGGCTCTTCTGACGCACAATAAACACAATATCTGCTGGGATATTATTAGGGCCCTGCAAAAAAAAGAAAGCCTAAATAATTATCAATAATAATAATAAGAGTGAATACATGCCTAGTTAATTAACAGGGAAATGCCACTGAATGCCACTTTACCTGATCTCCTTCATTTGGGAATGTTATTCTGGTCCCTTCATTCCATCCTGGTTTGACATTGATGGTGAGAATCTTGTCTCTGATGCTGGATGTGTGTCCATCTTCATTCATAACCTGCCAAACAATGAACATCAATCAATCAATCAATCGAACATGTTAAAATAATGAAGGACAGTTTTAGAGGAAATGGAAAAGACATTTAAACTTTTAAAGGTTGTATATCAAGCTCAAGTATGCAATTTCATTATAGAAAATAATTTCACGTCAGTGGCAATGTGCTACATTGATACAGAGGCCTGAGACTAAAGAAAATTCTAGATCCCTTGATCATGTAGGGCTGAGGATGATGGGAAAGCCTTCTGACTTACCCTGCGAGAAATTTTGATCTTTTTGGTGCATCCATAAAAGAGGTCCTCTAAGGCCAAATGGAGATCTCGCTCAATGGGTGGATCTTGCTTTTTTACTCCTCTTCCTCGCAGTCCACCGAATCCAATGTTAACCTCATGCCCCTCCCTCGTGTGGAAATCTAGAGGATGCAATTCCATTTAGACATGTTGCCAATCAAATCCAAAAAACAAGACTGAAATAAGTTTTTGGATCTGGTTAAAATAGCATACAACTTGGTTAAATTTGGCAAGTAACCTACCAGCAAAAGGATTGTCTCCCCCAAAGAACTGTCTGAATATTTTATCTGGATTTTCAGGATAGGTGTATCCCGCTGTCCAAGCTCCATTTTCTCTGGCCTCCTCTGGAATGCCTCCTTTCAAACCCTCTTCTCCAAACTTATCATATGTGGCTTTATTCTGAGCTGATATTAGACAAATGTAAAACATGCAGTAGATGTAATTTATGTTGTCAAAGAATGAAAAGGCTTCATCAGGACTAATGATACTCTGATCATGAAAAAAAGAAAGTGACTGTTTCTCTATTCCCTTTTTAATGTAGGCCCACACCTACATCAGTGGACTTCACAAAACGTACAAGTATTCATGGTATTGAGATAGCCATACCCTACGTTGAACAAAACGTTGAAGAAAGATGAAAAACTTACGATCACTCAAAACATCATAGGCCTCTGCAAGCAGATTGAACTTTTCGTAAGCGCCTGGCTGGTCATTAGTTTGGGGGTGATTTTTCAAAGCAAGACGTCGATACCTGGACAGAACAGCCAGAGGTAAACATAAACTGGCAAAGCTCGATAGATGAAGACTCAGTGAGGAAAATTATAGGCCTACAGTAAACCATAACGTTACTATCTCTTACGCTTTTTTGATTTCAGCATCTGTTGCATTTCTGTTGATTTCCAAGGCGGCATAGTAATCCCGACCCATAACTGTCACAAAAACACAATGCGCTCACTCATTCAAACAGCTGTGGGCTAATGAATGAATCACATAGCACTACGTTACGACATAATTTGTAACGGTAACACTTGCAATATTTCGTATGGTCCTACTGTTTACCTTCACTTCATCTGACCCCTCCCGATTCTGAAGAACCTTTTTATACAGTCTATGATCAGACTGAACGTGTTTGGGTCTGCGTTTGGTTACTATGGATACGCAGCTCCAAGTGCTGAGAGGATTCGTAGGCCTAGAGTTCCTCAAAAGAGTTTTCATTTTTCAATTATTCAAGAGAGGTCGTGATTAGTACTCTTAATATCTGGCATTTTAAGCAATTTTTCTAGTTTACGTCATTATTTACAAGAATAACAGAAATATTTTAAGATTAATTATACCAATGCAATGCAGCAGGGGGTGCAGTTTGATCATGATGCCAACAAGGACTAGCTTCTACCAGAGACTTTCTGATGTGGAGACACAGCACTCAAAAAATACTAATCTACACATATCCCACCCCTTCCTCGGCAAAACGTCGACATGTAAATACATTGAGCCAATCATGTGGTGTGATGTGAATACATTGAGCCAATCATATGGTGTGTTGTGAAGACATCGTGCCAATCATGTGTTGTGATCTCGCCGCTGGAGCAAGATTGGTGTCGTGAAGCCTTGCGCACGCGCAGTTCGACCCAAAGACTGTGCCCGATGAGTGCCCATAAAACGTTGGTATATGGCCGCTGAGTGGAGGGACTTGCCTAAAAGGACTTTGCTTCTACTGAGTGAGTCTGACCAACAAGATCCCTCACATGCATGACTGCAGGGCTTTGTAATAAGTAAGTAAATAAAATACAAATGCACAGGTAGGCCAACTAAATTAAAGGTTTCCTTATAAATCTGCTTTTTACACCTATTACAGTGATGATTTATTCCAAAAGAAAATTATCATAATTCTTTATATCGCCATCAGTCATTCTATAGCCAGCAGTCTCCAGCCACCCGCTAAGACGCACCTCAGATGCAGTGTATAGTTGGATAAATACAGTTTTTCCAGATTTCATGTCTACAGAGATATATATGTATACAGAGTACATATGTTGAGTATAAATAGACATTCTATATAACTATATAAATATATATAATGTATAGTATGGGGTGTTAGCAGTGCAAGGTCATAGGTGAAACAGTGTAGGAGTAAATGTAAACAGGTAAACAGTGCAGTAGTAAAAAGTAAGCAGGTAAACTAGTAACAGCTAAAGTGCAAATGCTAGAGAGGAGGTGAGGTTTTGTTCAGCAGTGTTACAGCCTCTGGAAAGAAGCTGTACCTGAGCCTGCTGGTGTGGGAGCGCAGGCTCCTGTATCACCTGCCAGACGGGAGTAGACTGAAAAGACCATGGTTTGGGTGGATGGCATCCTTGACAATGGATTTGGCTTTGTTTTTACAGGGTTTATGATATGTGTTGTGGATGGATCCTGGATTACAGATTACCTGACCGAGCGGCCACAGTTCGTCAGACTGATGAACTGTCTCTGTGACACTGTGATCAGCAGCACCGGAGCTCCACAGGGGACTGTGCTCTCTCCAGTCCTGTTAGTATAAGTATAAGTATATATACACTTTTGATCCCGTGAGGGAAATTTGTCTCTGCATTTATCCCAATCTGTGAATTAGTGAATCACACTCGGCACACAGTGAACACACAGGTGAAGCACACACTAATCCCGGCGCAGTGAGCTACCTGCTACAACAGCGGTGCTCGGGGAGCAGTGAGGGGTTAGGTGCCTTGCTCAATGGCAATTCAGCCGTTCCTACTGGTTGGGGTTCGAACCGGCAACCCTCTGGTTACAAGTCCGAAGCACTAACCAGTAGGCCACGGCTTCCCCCTGTTCACCCTGTACACGTCTGACTTCTGCTACAACACTGAGTGAGTCATGCCACATGCAGAAGTTTTCTGACATCACTGCAATTGTGGGGTGTATCAGGGACGAGCAAGAGGAGGAGTACAGGAGCCTGGTGGAGGACTTGACACTGCGAAGACCAAGGAGATGGTGGTGGATTTTCGCAGGTCTAAGCCCGCTCTGTACTTCCTGAGGAGGCTGCGGTCCTTCAATGTCTGCAGCAAGCTCAGGTGTTTTACCAGTCTGTTGTTGCCAGCGTCCTCTTCTATGCTGTGGTATGCTTGTTAGCAACTTAGTTGGTTGGCAATGGGAAATTCGCCTTATTCACCTGGCGGGCAGAATGAGGCTAAAGGTTACACTTGCCATTACACCTCGGTCCAGCAGATGGTGGTGGTGCACTCCGTTTGCAAACTCACCGAAAAAGAAGAAGGGTTCACTGGCCTGTTCTTCTTCAGTGAGATTGTTTTGGCAGTTTGCAAACGTAGTGCATTACCACTACCATCTGCTGGACTTAGGTGTAATGGCAAGTGTACCCTTTAGCCTCGTTCTGGCCGCCGGGTGAATAAGGCAAATTGCATTGCAACCAACAAAGTTGCTAACTTACTTAGCGACTATGGTTTTGGGAAACGCGCCCCAGGCTGTTAAGGAAAGCTGGCTCTGTCGTGGGAGCTGAACTGGAGTGCATCACTTCAATATCAGATAAAAGGATCCTGAACAAACTGATCAACATCTTGGACATCGTCATACACAACTGACAGACTGAGGAAGTAATTTGTCCCCAGGGCTAAATGTTCAATGCTTCACTAAAGGGAAAAGGAGAGATAGACTTCTCTGCATAGTCTGTCTGCCTCTCCACCTTTTTCCATGTTTGTGTACTGACTGTCAACTGGCTTACTGTTTTTACTGCTACACTGTTTACTAGACTAGATAGATACTAGGCTAGATTAGCACATTTGCACAACACCTCCCTCTCACAGCCTGGATTGTGGCCTTACTTAATACTTGACCAATGGCTGTAAACCTATTACTTCAATCTATTCTTGCACTGCTATAGCTTTTTATATTACTTTGTCTACATTATTCTCTTATATGGCCATATTTATTTAATGCTGGTCTCTAGACTTTATTCTTGCACTGTTGGACTTTTACTTGCACCATGACACTCACTCTCTCAGAGCACCTTACCATGCATACGGATTTTTTTTATCTTCTACTGTCTTTATTGTTCAGTGTTTTTTAATATTTATATACTTATATTACTTTTTCTGCTGTAAGTGCACGTTGTGAATTTCCCCTTAGGGATCAATAAAGTTAACCTGACTCTCGCCAGATGAATTTCGTTCCGCCTAGCTCCACTCATCCATCCATTGGACCAATCCATTGGAGTGTTGCTTCAGAAGGCTGGGCCTAATCAAAAAATGCTTGCATATGATTGAATAAGCCACTTGTCCGTCATCCATTGACGTGCTACTTCAACCACTCACATCGAAGCCAACCCGTGACGCTGATAACAGTCTCACAGTCGCTTCTACGCTATGTCACATCTATGAAACTCCCGCCCTGCGTACTGATTGGCTCTATTATACAATCTCGTGCTGAAATCACTCTCAATGGAAGAGGTCCCAGATGGATGTGAGTGAAGCTAGGCGGAGCTAAGCAGAACGAAATTCATCTGGCGAGAGTCAGGTTACAATAAAGTATCTATCTATCTATCTATCTATCTATATGCATCTCAACCATATTACCTGTCAATTCTATGAATCTTTGCAGTGGCCTATTCGGAAACATTTTGTTATACCGTAGGGCCATAAAAATCAATGACATGAAGGAAAAGTCCTAGGCCTACCAAAGAAATGAAATAACTTTTTTTTATATAAGTGCATCACCTTTTCCATATGAAAACACAGGCTTACTTTGTCCATGTAAACTCTGTAATAAATCATGATGCATGAAACAATGAATGAAAACACATGTTTAGTTTTAAATAAAAATGTATTTAATTATTACCTGAAACACACCAACATATAAACATTTTGTATGTAAGTTTGACAAAAATACACAAAGGTAAGATACAAGCATTTGTCTAACTTATTTGTGCAATCAGTCCCTCAAGTTCTGGTCGAGCTTTGAAGCGTGTGAGGTAGTCTGCTTCGGTATGCTATATTGAGAGAAGGAGAAGGAGAGACAGAGAGATGTATGAGATATGAAAATATGAGATATGAAGTTTCAGATGCAGGTCTATGTATTAGTGTTGGGCAGTGGTAGTGTAGTGGCTAAGGAACTGGACTAGCATGCGGCAGCCTACAAAGTTGTGGGTTCAATCCTTGTACATGGAAGCTCACGGACATGCCCCCAGAGTGTAGCGCTGTAACTCAAGCTAGGTAAAACGGATTGTTTTAGGTTTTTTTTCGTACCGACAGTGCTCGGTGACCTCGAGAAACCGAGATCTACTGTATGTGAAAACTTGCTCTGGGGAGAATGGCCCTTGTAATATAATTGCCATATGTAAGTCGCTTTGGATAAAAGCGTTTACTAAATGAATACATGTAAATGTATTATATCTTATGTCAGGAAGGAAATTTAAAGGAATGGTCCGCAATTCTACTCCAAAACACTTGTTAAAGGTGCTCTAAGCGATGCCACACATTTTTTAGGCTAAAACATTTTATGTGACTTAAACATCACCTATAAACAACCGCTAGCTGTCTGTCTGTGTCCTGAATACACTGTAAAAAAACGCGATCTCTGTTGACAGCCCAGGCTCCAAAAACGGCAACAAAAACAACCTGGGCAAACCTAGCCCCATAAAAACATAACAAACTGTTCCAGCAAATCACAGACGAGTGTTTCAATTTCACGGGAGCAGCACGGGAAAGAGGAGGAGGAAGTAGCGAGCTAGCTCTCTATTTTGTTTGAAAGTCAACAGAAGTGACGTTACCCAGCATCGCTTAGAGCACCTTTAAAATTCAGCAAATCACTCGTCTAGATGTCTAGAGCCCGGTGTACACTTGCGCCGACATGAGTTTACGGTCACTTGCCACGCACATCAGTCTTTAACTAGCAAACCCTGGATGAACAATGGATTTTACGGAGCGGTGCCAACAAAATATAACTGAATTGTAATTTCCATGGCGGCGGCGGCAAAGTGCAATGCTGGTGTGCGGAGTGGTATTGAGAACAATGGAATCTAACATGTGTCAGCGACAGAGCCCTTAGCTCTGAGTGCTCAGGTGTTCCTATAGCAAAGCAGATCTAGGAATACCGAGCCAATCATCTGATTGGTGAATAACTGGAAGTTACTTTTTCAATTGCATTGCATGGGGCAACTCAATGAAAAACAACAGTGTCAGTGTTTGACATTGCACTGGTTCTAAAGTAATGTACTAATTTATATAAATAAAGAATTAGATATAATTTTAAAACTATTTAAAACTCTATGGTTTTCACCAAATTTTGAGGTCACACTGACCAGACGAGTAAATAATTCCAGGCAATCAGCACTTTGCCTCATGAGCACATAAGGCAAGGGAGCAATTTTATTAGCTGCTGAGCTCAAAGATCAACAACTTTTCGCCAGAATTGTGGACTGCATCTTTTAAAGCTTTTGGACAAATACGTGTTATGACAGAGGGTGGCTAATCTTACCTCCTTCACGGAAAGCTGGACTCCCTCGGGTTGGTTTCTCAAGAGCACTTCCAGGAAAATGGGACAAAACGCTGCATTCAACTGACTGATCTACAAACAAAACACAAATATTTAAAATGTGTGTTAGCACAACTCAGTAAATACATTTTACTTTATATCAGTGACCACAACCCTTATGTTTAAGAGCGTTTTGTGCTTTTGTTTTCTGTGAAACTGGTGCAAATGGGAAGAGATGACGAGAGAGGATGCAGGTCACCTGAACAACTCTTTCATGAGTCTTCAGGATGGCATCCACGTACATCTTGGTGCCTTGCTCTTGCATGATCATCATCTCTGTAGTCTTGGTTGGTAAAGCATAGCTTTCAAGTGAAAAGATAACATATTGTGACGAATACTGCGATGAACGATTGTACGGCAATGCATCAGCCCCCAGTAAAAATACTTCACAATTAATGACAATCAATTGGACTAAAACTAGCAAAAATCAGCTTTGTCATTAGTTTTTATTACATTAATGCCAATTAAAAGGTACCTACAGAAACCCTAGAGAGGCGGAGGAGAGATGTTACCTTTCATCTACTGAGACATTGAAGCGGTTGCATAGATTATGGATGTACTGGGAGTAGTGTTCCACCAGAGTCATATCATATCCGGACACTGACACATTAAGCATTCCGTACGCTGTACTGGTTGCCGCTTTAATCTGTTTCATTTGAAGTTTGTCTTTTTTCTTCTTAGGCTAGACAAGTCAGCAAAAATACAAATGGAAAAACATTATTCGATTTTCAGACTCCAGACTGGTCCAACATCACATACTATGAAGGCATCCAACTAAAGACAGTTTTAAACAAATAAAACCTTTTTGTTCAAATGTCTGCCAGAACAGACTATACTGAACATACAGACTGAATAAAAATAAAATGCAATGCACATTAACATGCTAAAACAATGTGTTGTCCCGTTAAACATTTACTTATATGATGGTATGACAGCTACATTGGATTCCTTTGAGAAACTGGTAGAAATGCCCCAGTTTAGGAACATCAAATGGTTGTCCGAATCCCCAACTGTCAGTAATAATGAATTATATATTATATATAGGGCTGTCAAAATAACTGATTAATTTCGATTAATTAATTTGAGAAAAAATAACTGATTAAAAAAATTAGTGCAGATTAATCGATTCCGTATGACCTTTGACCCCGAGCTGTTCTAGTCAGTAAAAATTAGACTGTAAAATGAAGGAGAGAGAAGAAAACGTGCTGCCTGGATCATTGATTGGAACATTTACTTTTAAAAAACGGCCTGATGGTGTTGATAAAAATAAAGTGTTGAAAATAAAGTCCTTTGCAATGTCTGCAAGTGTTGACATTGAGGGGAGTGTTAATTTATTTTCATTGTGTCCCCTAGGTTATATCTGTGGCCTGAAATGCCTTGTGTGTGAAAAAAAAAACTTCTTCCCGAAGCACTTTTGAATTTATTTCCTCAGCATATTAGGTCATATCATAGATTATTATGCCCATTATTTGAACAGTGAAAATAATAATAAAAGAGTTTTTGAACTTTAATGTCACTAATGCTGATTATTCAATGATTCATTTGAATTTAAATATTTAAAATACTTTCACAGCAAAAATTATATATGCGATTAATTTAGATTAATTAATCACAGAGTATGTAATTAATTAGATTAACTTTTTTAATCGATTGACAGCCCTAATTATATACCATTTCACATTTCATGTTAGACTGAGACAAAGATGATGAAAACAGGTGCTTACCGCTTCTTTAGGGAGGAGGTACTTGTATCTTCCTATACCATGAGTTGGCATGGATTTATAATATCTCTCACTGGTCACAGAACAGCCCCCTGATATAACACATGAAGCCCGTTATCTCTTCATTAAGTGCAGGACTGTCTGTCTGTTCTTATGATAACTGAATGTTTATTACAAACATTGTTGAATGTAGTTTATAGTTTCTACGGGCTGCACTAGCAATCCTAAATGCAGTTGCACAAGGTGAGCCATGTAAAGATGAATTCATGATGTACTCAAAAATTCCTTACCAAAGAGCGTCCTTAACATGAAATCCGAGGACCTTTAGGTAATGAAAACAGAAAAGCTGAGTTAACGTTATGTTTTCATGTTTGAAGTCCCTGCATGATGACCGCGTCCACTGAAAGTTAAAGCATTAACGTTACCTGAATAATGACAATGCATGGTCCAGACTCCCAATGTGTCGTATTTCTGAAACCTGCAATGGTACACATCTTCAACCTTAGAATGAGATGTATTGAATTCGTTTTTACCAATGCCATGACCGCACGTCATTTGTGTGTCAGACTAGCACATAGTAAATTCATGTTAACTCAAATTTACTTGCTAGCCACAGCACATGTGACCTTTTTCCATTTTGTCAATACCCAACATGTTTGCTTACACACAAGATGACATAATATTGATGTGTATTTGAAGACTTTACCTTTCTTAAAACTGGGTTCATTTTCTCACGAGTAACACGCCAAATTAATTCAACAGTGCATACAGTGAATACAGGTTTGCTCCATCGATTGCCCTCTGCCTGTGTAACTTTGTTCGTCTATTTTAGTTGCTCGCGGAAACAATAATTCACAATAGTTCCTAGCTGGATTTTTTACGTTCCGCTCGATCTGATAGTTGTGTCTGTTTAACGTGTATCATCGTCTGTGAGATTAGAAATAGAATGTCTCCATCTGAATAAGATGAATATTGAATTTTGTCCAATCCATTCGTCAGGTTTTATGTTTGATTAAATTATGTTGGTCGAGCTGTCACTTCTACAACATTTTTGTTAGTCAGAAATATTCATAATGGCACGATCACAGTGAAAACAGGCTTATATCGGCTAATATCCACAATTCTTTTTATAACTAATAATTTTTAAAAAATGCAACCCAATGCCCCCCGTGTCACGCTGTTATCGATGACGTTGCGCGCCTGAACAGTGTAACGTGGCGTCCGCATAGTTCAACCTAACTTAATTCTCATTTTGTAAGTCTAATTTTGTAAATGGCATTTGGAGCGGTTAACTTGTACAGAAATGTCAGTCCGAAATTATACAAAATGTTCAAAATATTTGATAATTGCAAAACAAAAAACTAAAAAAGCGAGCACTTTGAACACTCCTGACTTAAATATTTACATGCATATTTTTGCCCATCTCTGTATTAATGCTGTAATATTGTGGCATTGCAAAATGTGTACCTAATTAGTCATAAAGCTGGGAAAAGACCCATCACAACAACCATCGCATCATGTAGAAACTACAGGACCAGCAAGGTTGGTTGTTACACATCTCGCCTTTCATTCCAGAGCAAGCAATGGATTGGAGCAGGGGAGGAATTTCAGTCTGAGTCTGAGAAGTCCATTCAGTCTTTCTGTGTTGGTAATTTACTTGAGACAAGGGGGAATCACTTTTCTTATTTAGTTGGCTTGCTTATTTTAGGTTAGTCTGATTATTTATGTTGCTCTAAAGAGAGAATATCGGATTCACCAACTCTTTAACACAGCTAACGGGTTAGCTGCGGGACACCGAACAATTTCACTAGGAGCTCCAGTTCAAATTCAACACCCTGCCCTCAACTACTGCAGTCATGTCTACGGCAGGAGATTTTGGCAACCCTTTGAGGAAATTCAAATTGGTGTTTCTTGGCGAACAGAGTGGTAAGTAGAGTAAAACATGTAAAATGTGTTTTAGTTTTGTGTGCACCTACTGAAAATATCTAAACTTGTTTGCTGCCTAGCTAATAATAGCAGGCTAGCCCGTTAGCTACCCGCCAAGCTAATAGACGCTCTGAAGGCCAGCGTTCCATTTGTCGCATAATCCTGTGTTCGAATCTGGATAGCTAACTAGCAGCGGTGTGGGTAGGGTAATAAAATGTCAAAATGTAGCTTCTGATAACTTTCTTCCTTAAGCTTTTAAACGGACGGCATGCCGATACACTGGATTATCTATATGTAATACATAGTATTAGTTATCATTGAAGCCAAAGAACTTGATTGCTTAGCATGACAAATCAGTAAGGAATAAACAGACACAATTCAGCAGGCTAACCAGCTTGCTAACCTAGCTTGTGCTTCGTTACTGAACTGTTGTAGGTTAGCTTACCATCTTCATTTATAAGATCCGACTTTCTTGGATCAAATGTGACACTCTATTATGTAGATATACTTGTAAATTAGATGCTAACCTAATCTTCTGTCCCAGAGAAAGTAAACAGTATACAACTAGTCGATCAGCATTAGTCATTTGCTAACAGCCCCTATCCAACTATCTATCGGCATCGACTTTAATCGGCAATTTATGTGGTTAGTTAAATATGAATGTGACATGTGACAGCTCTCTAGTGAAACAGCCAAACTTAGTGTGGATTTGCCTCTGACATATCTGTAAAGTCTTCTAGTAGGCCTATCAGATACAAATCTGCAACATCTTTGACTTTTAATATCATTGCTTAGTCTAGCTAACTCTACTGACGCGGTCTTCCGTCATTTAAACATGGCAGAATGGTAAAGGATAAGTATTCCTAATGACACGAGAGGGATCATATTTCCTTTTCCTTGTAAACAACTATCATAGTGACTGGTTTAGCTGAAGAACTGAATTCCATCGGACTAATTTATAAACCAATTTCATATGTCAATCGTAACGTCACATGCGTAGATTTGTAGCCCTTAAAGTTGTGTTTAAGCCTTGATTGGTTTCAATGTTTTTTATGCGGTCTGTAACTACCGAAAGTATACAACCTTCACTTAGTATCCTCTGCTATGAAGTCACTATTGTGCTTATTAAGTCACTAGTGTACCGGTACTTGCCACATGATTGCATTACACTCCCTTTCGTTAGAGCTTTCCTCTGGAGTGAGTCAATCAGTTCTCTATGTCATATGGGATGTTGTGCAATAAGGCGCTACATGGCCATCTTATGTAAGAAACTCAATACGTGTTGTGGTGTCGTATTGGGCTGTCCATTAAAAAATTAACAGTGGCCGTCATTATTGACTGGCTTTCTGACAAGATGATTTGATGAACGTCACCAGACACTGAGCATACCCATTGGGTGTGCCATAGGGTTAAAAGCTGTAACCATTTATTTTTCAGTATTGATGAACTTCACTTTGAAAGTTATTGGCGAAAACAAATACAAAACTTTGTATCTATGAATATTTACACAGGTACCCATTGGCCCTGTAAAGTAAGGCCTATTCAACTAGAATTTCCTTCAAGGGTCATTTTTAAAAGCTTCAGCATTTAATGTCTATCCAGCTTATACATGTAAATATCTGTTTGCATCTGCCTTCCTCTCTGTAGTGCTACATCTTTCCCTTGCAGGAGTGACCTGCAGGTTGATTGAGCATTTTAAGTCCGCCTGTCATTTTGGTCCGGCTCCTCAACTCCACCAACCCTTCAGAACCATTACAATGCTTGTCTTGTCATTCTTTTCAAAGTGCATATTTGTTTGTGGAGCTGTTTAGAATCACTTTGCTGCAGTAGGTTTTTCTGTTAGGTTACGGTGTCTCAGTAACACTGTGTGCTACTGTCGTCATGTTGACAAATCTTGCAGCATGGGTTGCTGTGTAGTGGTACGGCAATTATAGAAGTGAATACAGAACACGATATCCCCCACTGCTTGCTCCATCAGTTCTTATGCTACTTTACCAAGCGGTGCACAACAACGTTGGCTGTAAATCAAGCGGAGAAGCAGGCAGGAGGCGAGACAGAGAATACTGTCTTAATCTGCGGCGGTGAGCAGAAAGTAATGAAACTATCGTTCCCTGGACAAAAGCTCCTATTGATTTGGGAATATAAAGAGCTCAAGTCATGGAACGCTCAGCCTGCCTGTCTCGCTCCGCTCTCTCCTCCCTTTCTCCTGTTTCACACTTTCACCCCTTCCCACGTCTGGGCCTGTTCTTTTCTGTGTCTACTCTCTCTCTCTCTCTCACACACACACACACACACACACACACACACACTCTCTCTCTCTCTTTCTTTCTCTCTCTCTTTCTCTCACACTCTCTCACACACACACACACACACTCACACTCTCTCTCTCTCTCTTTCTTTCTCTCTCTCTTTCTCTCACACTCTCTCACACACACACACACACACTCTCTCTCTCTCTCTCTCTCTCTCTCTCTCTCTCTCTGTCTTCCTCAGCAGTTTCTTTCTGCAGGTTTTTGAAAAGAACCTCCTCTCCCTTAATAGATTGACCATGTTATTTAGCCAATTTCAGCATGTATCAAACAGATGAGATGTATTGGTTTCAGCCACAGGCTTTGGCTCCCTTAACAGATGAGGACACTTAAGTAAGCCTGGTTGTTGTGGAGATTAGGCTATATGATATCACCAGAGTTCATACAGGAGCCCTAAAACCTGTTAGTGAAATCTGCAATCAGCTAATTTAAGTGCATGCATATTTTTTACACACACACACAAAAAAAAAATCTCCTTTTGAGGATCCTTGGGAATAAACTGTAGGTGAATTCATGAATCCAAAAACGCTTCTCTCTGTAGGCAAAGGCACTCTCTATTCCAGATTCTCTATTCTTGTCATTTACTGGTGCATTGCCAGTCACAGACTTGCATAGCTGTGTGAGTCTGGGAGAGGTGACTTGTAGTAGCATTGTCCATTTCACCCTTGTCAAAGTACATTCCTGAATGTGTCCGTTGCCTCATTGTTTTGGGTTTAACTGATGTGTGTGGATGTTCAGTTAGAACCACATACCTCTTAGTGAAAATCACACTCTCCACTGCACACTCAACAGAGCACAGGAGTGTGATCTTTCTCACAGCTCAGACACCGTGTATGTGTACTGTCTGGTTTGCAGATGTGAAAGGAAAGGAGGAGATATGGCCGAGGCAAGATAACTTTTGCACAGATTTCTGCCGTAGCTTTCATCAAGTTTATTTAAGCTAGCAGTTGCCACGGAGATAGAGCGCAGTCATTTGGCACATACTGGCTCTTTTTCTCAGTCTGTTTCAGAGTAAATCTGCATCATAATGAGGGAAGGATTTCTGTATGATATATTGTTTTCCCTACAGACTAAACTCATTAAGTAAGGTTTCATGTTGTTAAACATATTTAGCTCAAGCTTCATTACGTTGTGTAAACCTGCTTGTTTCAGTATGATTACACTTTGAAAGCTATTTCTCCATCCCTTTTTTTTCCACAAATGGTGTTTGGTGTGCCAGAGCAGCTGTGCTTGGTGAGAACGATGTCTTACACATACACTTAGACTCACACGTATCTGGTTTTGAACATACTGAAGAGGATCTTGACCATCCTGCCGATAGGCCATCTCATGAAGCGATCGGTTCATTTTCAACTAGATGAGGGCTACATCAGCATTACACTCTATGAGTGTTCTGTTTAACGTAATCAGACATATTTGGGAGTTTATTATTTCCACATTACATGATGGGTATCTCACGTTGTCTCTGGACACGGTGTGACAGTTCCTCAAAGCCCACTTCCCAGCCATGAGTTTACATATCTGTGAATGTCTGAGTTCCTCCTGGGTTTTGTGGGAAGTATTTTTATGCAGTAAAAGTACATCCCCTATTCTCGACATTGCGGCCTTGCAATTTGCTCCATAAAGCGCAGTCTATGGGCTGCACTCGATGAAAACAAAATTATGTGGTTGTATGTGCTCATTGAGAAACTATTCCGTTGAGCTAGATAGAACGGCAGAAGCGCTACAGTCTGAAGTCGACAACAGTCGGATTGAGTGAGAGCCCCTGCAATTTACCTCTGGCTCATAGAAAAATTACCAGACTGAATGGCTGAATATTCTGTCATTTCTTTTAATTCACTTCAGTTGTCCATATATTTGTTTTCACCTAGTTGTCCCAAACCGGAAGTGGCTGTGATGTTTAGAATATGGAAACCTCAGGAACACAACAGTGATGTGACCACAGAGAATACCTGTCAACATTTAGCTTTCCAAAAACGGGAGATTTGTCTTTCGGGGGGGGGGGGGGGGTGGTCAGTGTTTATACCGGATCTGTGTTTGCATATGTAATACGTTTCATGCACGTGTTTCAACACTGCATTTTGGTCGTTGCTTTTACCTTACCATTACCTTACGCATGCCAGTTATGTATCCACCAGCTGCCTGCCTGCAGCCTACTTCCAAAACTCCAAAGCTGCTTGCTGTCTTATTTGGTTCCGAGGACACAAGTTCAGTGTATCAACAACACTCAATAAGAGTTTATGTGATGTGTTAATCAATTACATTTCCAACAATTTCACAACTAGCCCGCTTGCTTACGACGAGACTCAGGCTGCGCAGTCGGCACCCGCTTCCTTATTTGGGTTTTGTGTTGCCAGGTTTTAGCCTATGACAAAACGGTTGAAATTGAAACTTAGTGATCGTGTATGTGTAGGGTGTATTTCATACACAATCTGGCAACCTGGGAGACTAATAGAAAAAAATGAATGGATCAATGATTTTAAAAAGGAAGTTTGATGGCCATGCAAAGTACGGGAGTTTTCCGGGAGAAATAACAAAACGGGAGGGTGCCGGGAGATGACCTTGAAATAAGGGAGAACCCGGGAAAAACGGGAGTGTTGACCGGTATGCCACAGTCTCATGTCATTATGGGCTGCTATATGGCTGCCCCTGTACTGCTTTTGAGGAGCAGTTTAACAGGGCTGCAGGTGTCACCATGACCGTTAAAATGGTGTTGCTTTTTTTTCTTTCTATATTCTAAAGGATCTATCTGACAAGCTATAATTAACATTCCTTGCACCTGGACCTCTGGAGAATCAGTAGTGTGTAATTATGGAACAGCTGCTCTAGTGTCTCTGTCTCTCTGTCTGTCTGTCTGTCTGTCTGTCTGTCTGTCTGTCTGTCTGTCTGTCTGTGTGTGTGTGTGTGTGTGTGTGTGTGTGTGTGTGTGTGTGTGTGTGTGTGTGTGTGTGTGTGTGTGTGTGTGTGTGTGTGTGTGTGTGTGTGTGTGTGTGTGTGTGTGTGTGTGTGTGTGTGTGTGTGTGTGTGTGTGTGTGTGTGTGTGTGTGTGTGTGTGTGTGTGTGTGTGTGTGTGTGTGTGTGTGTGTGTGAGAGTCAGTTATACATCCATAATTCTCACCATGGCCAAAGTTCAAATGACCGTGAGAGCTTTTGACTTATTTTCATCAGCTTGGTAAAGCAATGCAGGTGGAAATAAACAAGGTTATTAGCTGAACTTATTCATGAGAAAGGGCCTGTTCCCATCACTGTCATGTGGCGAAGATGTATTTCCGGGCCATTAATCTCTAATGATTGTGTGAGACGGTGTCTACCTTGACTGTAGTGGAAGTCATATGAGTTATTCATGTTTGTACGCCTACTTCCTAATAGAAAAAAGCAGAGTAGCTTTTAAGACGGATTTGAAAAAATCCTGCTCAGGAAACTGCTCCTGTTGCCCTGTATCCACACTCCAGCTGAATATTTTAGAGGAGTTGGCTCTTCAAACATTTGCACAAAAAGTCTCTGCCTTTGTCTAAGCTCCAATTTTGTTAAAGCGGGTGCTATTTGAGTAGCCTACCTGATCTTCGTCAGAGCTGGGGCCTCTAAAGGTATGAATGAGCAAGTGTTGTTACTAAACTTAGCTGTAGGTGCATGCAGTCAGACTCCAGGAATGCGGAGTGGTTTTTCCACACTTGAGAAGGATCATATCCTCATGTCCTATCATGTATGTCTGTATGTGCCGCTTCTCACCACTGGCAGATAGGGACTTGGGGGCCTTGATCCTTTTTTGTCCCTCCAGAGTACCCTTACACTTGGACTGAACTGCGCTCTTTGTGGAATCGTACATATATGCTTTCAAAAGCACCCCTATGTTCCTCTCCCCAAACAAACAAATAAGCAAATAAACTAAAGAACCATAACAGTGCAGAGGAGAAGGCCCTGTTTTGCCCCATCAGCTCCATACTTTGCCCCTGCAGCCTCTGCTTTCTCTCCCTCCCCATCACCCAGTCCTGGCTGCCACAGCTGTGTTGTGTTGTTGTGATGTGCTGCGCTGCGCTGTGCTGTGCTGGTGAGTGGCAGACTTCAGTTACACGCAGTGACGCAGCAGAATAAAACTGGAAGCAGCAAGAACTACAAACCAGTTAAAAGAGAGGCTTCTCTCTCTCAAACTCTCTCTCACATTTTAATTCTTTATTTAAATCCACAAATCATATTACAACAGACAGGATTCAAATATTTCAAGAGATAAGATAGGGCTTTGTCACTCAATGGCATTCAGGGGTACAAAAAACATCTCCTGCGCCATACTGCAAGGCTGCCTATAGCTGCAGATATAGAGCAAAACTTTGCTAGCTGTTTTGTTTCTGCTGGAGAGCCCTGCCAGCCTTAACCCACACACACACACACACACACACACACACACATTCTGTCTCTCCCCCTTGACAAGTTTCTTCCCCTTGACGTGGCACTCCTATAAGCAGCTGTCACCTATTCCTTCGGGGGGTAAGAGAAGGGGGGGGGGGGTGACGGGTAGCTGGATGGAAGAGGACTCTCTTCTGTTCCACCAAATCCTACCCCCTTGCTTACCCCTAAGTGACCGACTTGTGTGAGCAGGAAGGCCTGCATTCCTCTGTGGGGTGGAAGGGCGGTGGCAGGGTCATGACCTCAGTCATGTCAGATAGCATGTCGCTCCAGCTGGTCCTGGCTCCACAGCTGGGATACCAACAGGCGTGGAGGTGCAAGGCTGAGCTCAACCCATAAACTATTTCACATCAGAGAAAGAAATAATACTGGCATTCTCAAATGGGTTTTCCCCTCCTCACTTGCAGTGTATTTTTGAGCATTTTAATTCCCTGTGCGTGCTCTCAGACTGGTGGGATGTGTTGTAGTTGGGGGATATATGGAGGAAGCAATCAGGGGGAAGTATTCCTTGTTTGTGTGTCCTGACTGCCCGACCGTACAGAAAATGAAAATGTTCTTAGTTATTTACTGTTCTTAGCTTTTAGTTAGTTTTTGAACTTTCATAGTTTTGACATACTTTTGTCATCCCATACACTAGAGTTCCTGTGAATTTAAATTTGTGCAGACATCAGAAATCAGGCCACGTTACAGTGTTAATGTGCAGTGAATGCTGTGTTTGTATGACTGCTGGAACACTGTAATTTACCTTTGGGGATGAATAAAGTATTTTTTTGTCTGTCTGTCTGTCTGTCTGTCCTCATTGAGCATAGCTGTTATCATGATCAGTGTGAATGTAGTAATAAAGTACTATAATTCGTATACGTGTGCTTTAGTATTCGGTGCGGCTGGGCTTTTTATCACAAGGCTTTCTGCCTTCTGAACAAGCAGTGCCCTACTTTGATGGGGATGTTATCAGTATGTGGTTGACTTGGAAGCGACAAGCACAACCACAATGATACAAGGTTACATCCTGGCGTGCTCATTGCCTTCGATTTGGACGCTGCGTGTATACAGTTGTTATAGTGTTTTGCAACATCATAGTCACTCTTCTTCACATCTGCGTGCCAACTAGTGTGGCTGTGGGAGTGCAAAGTGTGCAGGATTTAAGATGGTTTAGGCTGATGTGTCTCATCTGATGGCCTTTAAAGGTGCCATGTGTAAGAATTGAGGTATTAGCATGCTAAATTACTAGCCACAGCCCGACGGGTGTCATAATACCAGTTTCTGCCATGGGAGGCGGTATGCGGGCAACATAACCGCCAGCCAAACTGCAATACACGAATAACTCGCACGGCTTGTGGGCGTACTTGAACCAAAGAGTATACACCTGTCGGGCTGTGGCTAGTAATTTAGCATGCTAATTTAGGTTGATATCTCTGCAGCACTATACCTTGTCATTTTTTTTAATTACATCATCGCCCTTATTTCCTCTCATTCTTTTGATGCGTGTAGCTCATTTTTTTGGATATTTTTACCTCAATTCTTACACATGGCACCTTAAGTCACTAATGCAACATTGATAAGCCTCCTGTTCTCTCTTTCTGTTTCAGTGGGAAAGACTTCATTGATCACGAGGTTCATGTACGACAGCTTTGATAATACCTACCAGGTAAGTGAGCTCGCCCTGTCTTACTAGTTGCTAGTTGGCTGCAAAATCCTTTAAGATGGGGATTATTAATTTGAGTTGAGTAATAGCCATTGCAATACTTGAAAGTGTATTTATAAGTGTGGGAATATGGTTATGGATGTGGCCTTGTTCTTTTGTATGACCTGTGTTTCTGATCCCCCCCCCCCCCCCCTCCCCCCCCCTTAACCCACTCCTGTTCTACAGGCCACAATAGGAATTGATTTTTTATCGAAAACCATGTATCTTGAGGACAGAACAGTAAGTACATCCTTCATTTGGCTGATTAGTGGTCATTTGTACTAGCTATTGTATGATATTTTATATGTGGTTTATTGTGATACTGTCGAGTATATGCAATCACCCATGTTAAAGGTGCTGTGAGCATTTCTTTCAAATTTCCACAAGGAACCCATATGTGTCCATTCAATCCATCCATAGTCTGTGTAGTGTTCAAGCAAAATGATTGGCTAGCAGGGACGTCCATCATTTTGAAACCGCCCTCATTTGCTCGTCCTTTAACATGCTGAAGCTTTAGTCATAGAATCAAATGAAATCAAACTTTTTGTATACACTACTTTTTGTGCAGTATTGCAATACAATGTGTGTAACAGAGCAAAAGCACAGATACATGTAAACGTATAAATAAAACAAGACCTGTGTATAAATAAGTGAATAAAACAAATAAAACCTACACGGAGACCTCTGGCATAATAGAACACAAAACCCAGGGGACACGCCCTTTTGTTTGAAGGCTTGTTATCTCTCACAGCATCTTTCAAATCAGAGTTACTGTGCTTCTGATGTGTGAAGTTGTCTGAGCACCAGTGTTTTAAAAAGGAATCTTAAAATGAAATGCAGGTGCATCTCAAAAAATTAGAATATCATGGAAAAGTTCATTTTGTCCCGTAATTTATTTCAAAAAAAGTAAAAGTTCATTGTCATAGTTCAAAGTCATATTCATGAAACAGATTCATTACAGATTCATTACACAGTTTCAAGTGAATGTGTAGTGACAGTGAAATATGTCAAGCCTTTTTAGTTTTATTCTTGATTATTCTAATCTTGATGATTGACCAAATGCAGAATCTCAGAATATTACAATGAAGAATTTATGATCCAGAAATGTCGACCTGAGAAGAACTCGGCAATGGACTTTGTTTCCATGATATTCAAATGTTTTAAGATGCACTTGTATAAGACCCATGACTGTGTATGTAAGTGTGGTGTGAAATGAGAATGAAATTAAATGTTTTTAACATGGATCACAGCATTACTGCAGGCACTGTTGGTAGTGGTGATGTGATCTGTTGAGTCATGCCGGCTGTTAAATTCTAATGTAACATTGAACTGGATCTGAGTCTACAACTCTCCAAATCGCTTACCTAGGAACTAACATGAACTTTATTTCAACAAAAATAGGCCACTAACATGTCGTGCATCCATTATAAAATGGCTGTGAGATGTATTAAATCCAAGGCAATGTACATTACCAAACATACAGTAAATAAAAGCTCAAGCGTAGACAGTATATGAAGGTCCATTTATTGTCAAGGCCTATTTGGATGCTGACACTGGGAAACCACTTCTCAGGTTTGGGCAAGCAAATTGGAGCACTCACTTGCCCAGTGGGAAAGCTGGGGGTGGGGGGTATGATTTGTCCAGCCCTGTGTAGGCGTTCAGTAGACATGATGACGTATCAAACACACCCAAATGTCTGCTAGATTCTGTCTGGTCAACTTCCTGCCCCACCCACCCTTACAGGGATTGTAGGATATCACCCTGACATGAAGGAACCTCATACTTCTTTATTAGCATACCTTCATGATCAATCTGTGGACAGTGAACTGAAAAAGCATAACTAATAATAAAAGCCCTATAATCTGCGTTGTTTGCTGAGTAAACAGTGAAAGGGTGTTAACCTCTTTCTCCCTGAGTCTGTGTGTGTGTGTGTGTGTGTGTGTGTGTGTGTGTGTGTGTGTGTGTGTGTGTGTGTGTGTGTGTGTGTGTGTGTGTGTGAGACGGTGTTGACTGCAGAGGTGGGAAGCCTCTATGGCCCCACCATCCTTCCAGGTCCAGGGTAGAACCTCTACTCCCCCCCCCCCCCCCCCCACTCCCCTTCCTCCAATGCCTCCCACTGCGTTCTCTTTCTCTACATTCTTTCAGTCGCTCCTCCTTTTCCCCCTCAGTTTCCCATCCACGCCTTCACACTGTTTTACATTCTCTTAGCCCCTCACATCAGCTGATCCTGTGTTTAGCTTTATATGATTTATTTATGTTACTTATTTGGTTAAAACTGATGAGCTATTTTTGGTTTCTACCTCCGAAACCTCTGATTTGCATACCAGCATGTGCATGCCTGCTTGTGCATTTTTTTTGTTTTGTTTCTTTGTCTTTTTTTCCATTTCTTATTCTGTTCAAGTCTTCTCTTGCTCCTTTCTTTCTGTCTTTGTCTATCTTTCCTCTCCTGCTCAGTCTTTCTTTTTCTCTCTCTCTTTTCTCTTCTGTTTGGTTGTGTTTGCGTTTTCCCTTTATCATTTGTGCCCATCCCACACAGATCAGGTTGCAGCTGTGGGACACGGCGGGCCAGGAGCGCTTCCGTAGCCTCATTCCCAGCTACATCCGCGACTCGGCCGCCGCCGTCGTTGTGTACGACATCACAAGTAGGTACCCCACCAGGCTGCCCTGCCCTGGTGCGCTGACCCCCCTGCCCTCCGTCCAGTTCCCTCCTTCTCTCACCACTTCCTCTCTTCCCCCTTCTCTCCCCTTCCCCCTTCTCTCCCCTCCCCTCTTCTCTCTGCTCTCTCTCTTTCTCTCCACTCTCTTTCTCTGCTCTCTCTCTTTCTCTCTGCTCTCTCCTCTCTCCCCTCTCCTCTCTCTTTCTCTCTGCTCTCTCTCCTCTTCTCCTTTTCTCTCCTCTCTTTCTCCTCCTCTCTCCTCACCCTCTCCTTTTTCTCTACTCTCTCTGTCTCTTTCTCTCTCTCTCTCCATCCCTCGCTCCTCCTCCCCCTCCTCCTCCTCCTCCTCCTCCTCCTCCTCTGCTCTCTCTGGTGCTAACACGACTGGCTAGGTGCGGCTGCAGCTTTGGGACACGGCAGGCCAGGAGCGTTTCCGGAGTCTCATCCCTAGCTACATACGAGATTCCACTGTGGCCGTGGTTGTCTTTGACATCACAAGTGAGTGTGGAGAGAAAAAACAAACGAAACGCGCCGAAAACGTCGCTGGAGGAAAAGCAAAGCAGACAGCGCTGTCTGGAAAAAACAAACGAAACGCGCCGAAAACGTCGCTGGAGGAAAAGCAAAGCAGACAGCGCTGTCTGGACGTCCTCCTCAGACGTGTCTCTCTTTTCTTCGCCTCTTTTGCTTCCTGAGTCCAACGGTTTTTTTTTTTTGCTCATTTGTTTTTTTTTTCTCTCTCCTCTTTTTCTGTCCCCTTTCATTTCCATGTCGCTTGTTTGATTTCTTGTGCCCCTTCTCTTTTCTTGTCCTTTTGGGACTATGGCGTGCTGAGCATACTCTCTGAAAGCAGAGTTTTTGCCATCCGTTTTGATGTCATTTCATTGGTAACAGTGTTGTTGTAGTTGAATCTTTTGATGTACTTCATCAATAGTTGAACAAATTCATCAGTTGTAGTTCCCATGGAAGGTCATGTTGGGAGACTTCCTTTAAGTTTGGACATGAATGACTGCACTGGAGCCACTACTTTTATGAAGTTGACTTTCCATATATCTATCTCTAGCCTATACTTCAGCAGGGACATATGTAGTATATTTCGACATTTTTGACGAATCATTTTTGACAAATCATAACTGCATCAGATGTGTCTGTGGTCTGTAAGAAAGACTAATTTGCATTATTTAGTTTGGACTTGTCTGATTCTCTTTTGTCTGACCCATGCCAAGATAAGAATGGGTGCAGTGCACTGATTTGCAGAGTGTACAGAATTGCACCACAAAGAGTGCACTTCAGTTTGTTGGTTTTGGAACTCTGATGGTAATAGTCAGAGAAGTAATGAGTATAAGATCAAAAGACTCCAAGCTCCCGTAGAGTATATTGTAGATGGGATTTGTAGTTTATTTCTTGTCAGTAGAAGAGTTGTATTTCCGTATTGTGACCTGCTTCATTGCTTTTATCTCATTTTCTTATGCTTTCCTTTACAAGCGCCAAACACTCCACAGAGTCATTTAAACATAATCATCTATCATCAGCTGCCAGTTGAACTGAAGCTCAAACTATTGTTTTTCTTCCCTTCTTTAACACTACCGCTCTCTTTCTCTCTATCTTTCTCTTTCTCTCTCCCTCTCTCTCTCTTTCCCTCCTTCTCTTCCTCCCCATCTGTCAAATTTCATGTTAGATGTCAACTCCTTCCAGCAGACCACAAAGTGGATCGATGATGTCAGAACAGAGAGAGGAAGTGACGTCATCATCATGCTTGTGGGAAACAAGACAGATCTTGCAGATAAAAGGTTTGGACTCTATTGGATTGTTTTGTGAGGTTTGAAATGACGACTGTGGCCATAGTTATATATTGTATTATTCATATATTGTTTTTTTTCTGGCAAAAGGTTTTAATTCCACCATCCAAATGATTTAATATATTTGCTAGAATAGAATGCCCACCAGTGTCTAAACTAAAGCCATGACCAGTAAATGTGGTTCTAAATATATATATTTTTTATAAGTACCTAACAGGCCAACCGTTGTAAAATGAAAGTTCTTTCCCAAAAGAATTGATTTCATCCCTTTCATTTGCTGCAGGCAAGTATCAATTGAGGAGGGCGAAAGGAAAGCCAAAGAGCTAAATGTAATGTTTATTGAGACAAGTGCTAAAGCAGGCTACAATGTGAAGCAGGTGAGTGTGTGTGCGTGTCTGAGCCGTGAGCTCCAACATGCTGCTGCTGCTGATGATCCTCCCTCTCCCTCTCTAGACGTCTTCCAGCCGGGCCCACAGGAACATTCAATTCTGTTCAGTGCAGTTCTATTCAGTTCTATTAAATTAAGTTAAATTCAACTTTTATTCATTTTTGCAGCACCATTAACAGTTGACATTCTCTCAAGACTCTGCTCTCTGTGATTGAGGGAGGGCTAATTCGTATTGAGGCAGGTCATCTGTGACTGAGAGAAAAGCTAACTCGCCTTGCGTCATTGGGTGGAGTCGAAGTTTTCTAATTAGAGGTTACTACTCCAGAGTGAAACTTGAAATGCATCTACCCAGACATTTGCACATTTACACCAACCAACATCCCAGTGTGTGGCCACAAGAGCCATTCAGACATGTACTAACACAGGTTCACACAAGTGTCTTTAAAACTAGAAGAGAATCTTTTGAAGACCTAGATAGGCCTGTTGCATTATCATCACATGCGTACTGGGTAGAGAGCTGCGAACATGCACGCATAGGGGAGACCAGATTGGGTACATGGAGACTTGGTTTCCATGGGAACCCCCGGGATTGGATTGGATAGAAACAGCCACAGCAGCATCAAGAGCCGCGGCAAGCATCTTTATTTCAATGTTCTTACACTATTTCTCTCTTTGTCGTGTGTGTGTGTGTGTGTGTGTGTGTGTGTGTGTGTGTGTGTGTGTGTGTGTGTGTGTGTGTGTGTGTGTGTGTGTGTGTGTGTGTGTGTGTGTGTGTGTGTGTGTGTGTGTGTGTGTGTGTGTGTGTGTGTGTGTGTGTGTGTGTGTGTGTACGTGGGTGGCATCTTCTGTTGTCCCAGACAAATCACCACAGAGGAGGGTGAGCAGAGAGCTAAGGAACTGAATGTTCTGTTTATCGAAACAAGCGCAAAGACAGGCTACAATGTCAAACAGGTAGAAAGAGCGCATGACCTTTGACCTCTGCGCTCATGAACACCATCACGCCTGCTCGCTCGCTTGTGTGCTCTAATGCATCAGGGAGACTCTGTGTCCAGTCATTTGTAAAAGGTCGCTCTGGCCTTCAAGTATCAAGCTCTGCATCTGGAAAAATGAGTCTTGGTGGACAGATACTAGATTTTTTTATATTTTAATCAAGTGGGGTTTTAATCTCATCTTATTTTTTCTCTCACAATAGTCAGTACATAAATTTGCATGGTTCTGACTCTCCAATAAATTGTTGAATCACATCGCACATTCATCAAATCTTTTTTTTTACTTATTTAATGATTCATGACCAATATGTCTGATCATTTTACGATTTTCATCCTTCTGGAGTAATTTGTATCCGCTTTGGTTCGTTTGTGATGCACACCTTTATTTGAGCTTTCAACCATGCCACTAAAATGCAATTTGTTTATCTGGTGTGAGCTTGCATATGCACAGCTTCTCTTGAGCTTTCATTGTGTGTTAACCGAGGATTATCTTCATGGCGAAATATCTTAACACAATGTTAACGTGTCCTTATAACAGAAAGGGAAGAGATGCACGGTGTGTTGCATGCTATGCATTTTGAATACTACATGCCCACCTACCCAGTTTTACTTGTCACTTTAGATTAAAGTAAATTAACCCTTAATAAAGGTGTACTGTCACACCGGTGTGACAGGAATGTTGGACTATGAACGTTCTAAAGAATATCTGGGTTCATTCAGAGCCTTATAGATACCTTTATATGGCTCTGGGTTCATTGAATTCAACATAGAATTTTAGAACCTTGAGTTGTTGCGGAATGGAATCTTATATTAGATTGTTCAAAAACCCACACTGATGGAGCTCCACTTGCACCTCAGGGGTGTACACACTTCTAGAGCTTTGGAGCTCCACCTGCACTTCAGGGGTGTACACACTTCTAGAACTTTGTCAGGCAATAGGACCTCTTACTAGAGGCTGTGTGCCGCCGGTGACCACAGCCGTATCAAATATCAATAATACAAATAAATAAAAAACATAAATATACAAGCCATAACTCTAGGAGTTAATTCATTGTTAGTGGTTTAATGCCAGAGAATGTGACACCAGGTAAGTAAATGAAGAAGGAAATTGCTGGGAGCTGGGATTTGCATGCCGGACGTGTGTGTGTCTGTGGTGGCGCTGACCATAAAGCCGTGACTGGATGGTACTAGTGATGTTTGTTTGTTTTTAGTGCTGATGTGGTTTGTTTCTCCTGCAGCTTTTCAGACGTGTGGCGGCTGCACTGCCTGGCATGGAGAGCAACCAGGACAAGAGCAGAGAAGACAGTATCCTTCCTCTGAAAGTGTGGGTGTCTGTGTGTTTGCGCGTGTATGTGTGTGTTATGACTGACCATCAGAGTGTGTGCACAAAAGTATTTGTGTGTGTATTGTATGTGTGTGTATTGTGTGTGTGTGTGTGTGTGTGTGTGTGTGTGTGAGTGAGAGAGAGATTGTGCTAATATGACTGTAGGTGCAACCAAGTAAACACTGTGCGTGCGTGTGTTGGTGTGTGCAGGTGTGTGTTTGTGCATGTGTGCAGGTGTGTGTGTGTGTGTTTGTCAGCCCATTTGTTGATCTCCTTGACTGGCGTTTCCCAGTGATCGATATTAAGCTGCCAGCAGACTCACCAGAGCAGCCTGTCAGTGAAAGTGGCTGCTCATGTTAAGCCTTGCACCACAGCCACCTTTACCAATCTCTCTCTCTCTCTCTCTCTCTCTCTCTCTCTCTCTCTCTCTCTCTCTCTCTCTCTCTCCCTCACTCTCTGTTTCTTTGCTCTACCTTTACTGTATGTCCTGTACGGTCTCTCTCCCTCCCCCATTCTTTCTGCACCACTTCCACTCTGAGCACTCACATTATGTCGTTCTATACCCCTCCCTCTATTCCTCTCTCTTTCTCTCTCTCTTTTTCTCTCTTGTCTCTCTGCTTGTCTTTCGTTGTCGGGCTCAGCATCGCTGCTTCACTAAAGCTCGCACCATCATCCTCCATCCCTCAGCTGCAGTGTCAATATCCCAGCCTGGGAACACCAAGAGAACACTACCTGTCCATCGTCATTGTTGTCGTCGTCGTCGTTGTTGCCGTGGTTTTTTGCTGACTCACTGAGAAGACCTTAAGCTTAACAAGCACAATGTGGATGTGAATGGTGTTGCTTTTTCTTTTCTCTGTTGTCATGGTTTCATGTTTTTTTTTTCTTCGTTCATTTTTTCTCTTCTTTTATCGTCCATCTCACTTCCACTACGGTGTTTGGAGAAGAAGTTGTCATTGTTTTTGCATAACCTTGTAAAGCACTGTATCATGTTTAATTTTTGTGTGTTTACCTATGTGAACGGATACCCAACCGAGATACTATTGAGAACACTTGTAACGTTTAGAGGTGGCCACTGGCCATGAATTGTGTACAGGACCCACTCAGTAACTGTGCCGCTCTCAGTTCATCTGTGCAGTGTACAGTTCTATGAGCAAATGTTGAGCTCACATCACCACAACGCAGGATCATTTCAAGCGTGCAGTCAGAGTGGGTGTAGTGATGTGACTGTACAACACATCTTTCACAATACCATTTACAGCAAGTTTACACCACGATTTGGACCTGTGTGTCTGTCTGCAAGCAAATGTTTTGTTCAGTTTTCACTTTAAATACATTATGTCACTTTCTTCACTGGTGAAGAGTTGCAATCAACAACACACAGTCAAATTAGACTGCTGTTCTGCCCCTACCTGCCAGTTACAAAATGTATACAGTTTATAGTTGTGTACATGGTTAAAATAAAACACCCTGTTTGGGTCAGTACATCAAAGTCGGAAGAGTAAGCAACTGTAATGAGAATTATGTTTACAAATGATGGATTTTGATGAGTAAAATTGACTCTCATATTGTAAGCCACTGTGTGGCCTACGAGGTCATGGATTGGTTGGCCAGACTGCCATGGCAACAAGACGAGTGCTCAGAGTACTTCCTGGTCTGAACAGTTCCCAGAATTCTCCTCTCCTAGCTCTTACTTTTTACCTCAGCTGCCAGGTCACTGTTTTTTTCTTTTTAAGCAGTTTCTTTCTTTCTTTCTTTTTTTTTTCAATCGAGACTTTTCATAAGTCGCACCAGATTAAGTCATCTATAGATTTTAAAAGAGTGTAGATTAAAAAATGTATGCTTCAAAAACCACAGTAGATGTTAATAGGGCTTCTTTTGTATATTGAGGGAAGTATCATACATCTTTTACTTATATCAGATAATATGCAGCCATGCCTTCTAAGTGTTCCGTTTAGGGCTTCCACTGGTTTGGTTATATTGTTAGCATTGTAAAGTTTGATTTTCATGTTATTATATATCGATTCTTTAGATAGAATTAATTTTTGTTTTCTTTTTTAATGAAAATTATTGAACATGTTGATCAAGTCGATCATGTTGTTATATTTATTTGTACTGGATCATACGTCACACTTTTTAATGTTAGCAACAGATTTTTTTTTTAAGAAAAACATGTCCTGCCCCTGAAATCATTGTCTATGCTAAATCACATGCCACCTAACATCCCCACCTAACACAGTCAAATTTCTAATTCATACCGTGAACAAACAAACATACAGTGCAATGTGGTTATTTTATTTTGTCATATCTTTTGGAAGAAAACTCAGCCCATGATTTATCCATCACTAGTGTGTGTCCTCCTGTATATTGTCATGATTTCTGTTTGGACGGGTTTTAACGGTCACTGCTGTGTGCTGTTGTGTGATGCTGTGCACAAAGCCCATGATTTGCACTGCTAGATATCATGTGTGTCTTATTGACATCCCTAATAAAGAACTGTATTTAGTAACTCTGCACACGCAGGCCCTTTCTTTCCAGTGGGTGCTACCTTAGCAAAAAAGTACAGCAATTAGAAAAAGACTGCATGTGTTGTGATTGTGAAAATTACAACTAGAAAATGGCTGCATGTGTTGTGATTCTGAAAATTACAACTAGAAAATACTGCATGTGTTGTGATTGTGAAAATAAAATTAACACAGAGCAGATTTGACTTTTTGGCTGAACTACCACACAGTGTGAGTATTAAGGTTAATGTAAGGCCAAATATCAAGCAAACATTTTGTAATCTACTTGTTTTGGTTTGCCACCTGTAACTGATGCTGTGGCTTGTTAAACAAACACATTGATTGGTTTGAGTGTTTCAAATTATGTGGTAATTGTTGATGGTCAGTCCAAAAGTAGGAATACAATATTGTTAATATTTCTGAAGAAACATCAGAACCACCTCCAAAGAGTATAGAAGGCTTCCTTACTCTATGCCATCTCTTCTCTGATGTGGAAGATACTGTCTCCCTCTAGGGGTAATATTGGGAAAAGCATATATATGCAAGCTGTGTTTGGATACTTTTGGAAATCATAAAAATAAATCAACAGGGCACAGGAGCTGACATTAAACAACTTTATTACATGGCTGAAAATGCATGTTTACATGTCCACATTAGGTGATAAGTCTTGTATTGGTCTGATGACTACATGTAGTCTAAATAAGCTTCAGAGGAATTTCTAGTCTGCAGTCATTTGGTCTTTTAATGGAGAACCAAAAACCTCAGGCAGTTTCTAACAAATGCTTTGTTCACATTAACATAATGCAAATATAAACATTTCATTATAAAAAAATATAAAGTCCAAAAAAAAAAACAGGGTTCCAAGGCTAGCAATGAAGCACATTTTCAGGTTGGTATTTTTGCACATACTTTCTTATATGCTTATTTGTGCCTGCTGTTTTTCTATACATTATGTACAGGTGGTGTCCTAAAAATAATTATTTCGAGAAGCAGACACTATCTGTGCATGATGAAGTACGCTTCATCTCCATGGTTGTGCAAGTGGGTAATTTCTAATTTAATAAATGTTTTATAACCGCAAAATATAGTGTATGTTTTCAATCTGTAATGCAAGCATCCAAAGGTTTGTGCAAATGTATGACAGGTGACGTGCTTCCCTGGCTAGTCAGAAATAAGAATAGGCCTACAGTCAAGGCGTGCGCAATAACAGCTGCTTAAGGAACAGCTGAGCTGCCTATCATTTTGACCCAATCGATCAGGTGCACCACTGGTGCAGGTAGTGTTCTGATGGTCCAGAGAGCCTTTGGTGGTCCTCTCCTAGCATAACCAGAAGGGCATCCACAGGAACGACCGCATGGCAGCGCCCGCGGCCATGCCCGCCAGCAACCCCAGTGCCACCGACTCGCTTATGCCATCATCGTACGGCTCATGGTGGATGTACACATGCTGGGCCCCTGAAATGGGGAAAGAGGAGAGGAGAGGAGGTTTTACTCCATTGTGTAAAACAAAACCCAATACATCACATACTGTAGAATTCTAATGGGACACTTGTGGATGTTCTTATGTAACTGTTAAAGTGTCTAATAAAATGAGATGTTATGTGTCAACAACAAATGTTGACTTACAGTTGGTTATAGTAAAGTATACGAGAGAAAGATAGAATAGACACAACAGCTATGAGACTTTTGTGAAAATCAGTGTTTACCTCCAGTACCAGGGGCTACGTAGACATTGTTGTGGCCGTCCACTCTAACCCGCTGATAAGTCTCATCGTGGGGATCATAAGCGAACACCTGAAGAAACAACCAAGATCATTTTAAAATACACATTATCACACAAATGTGTATTTCCAAACTAGTGTTTTTTTCTTAATCAGTGAAGATTTGGCTATGCCATCTGATTTCCAACATTCCTCTACTGTGTATTATCATATACACAGCAAGTTTTAAGTATTTGGCAAACACATTTGTCCAAGGCAACTTACAACATATTTGGAAAGTGTAGTAGAGAAATACAAAATACAGAATATAACCATTAAATTGTACAGCTTAACATTTCTCTTATGTGGTGTGGCAGAGACTAATGCTTTGAATAACTGAATGTGCGATCCGTGTTCGACTCAGACTTACCGCGTTACTCTTGGCATCCATGATAGTAAGATTCCATGCCCTGCAATGACAATGACATAAAAATATGTGAATACATTTTCATTTCATGATTTAGAAGACGCTTTTCCCCCCATAGCCATTCTATTGGGTAAGGTGAGTAGTGGGGAGAGATCTGACTTACAGCGCCTCGTCTTCGCTGTTGGCACACAGGATGATGTCCGAGCCGTCCTTCATGGTCAACACCAGCAGGTTTTCTCTCGGGTGACTGTCTGGTGGGAGCACACCTGTGGGCAGAGATATCGAGGTGACATCTACACAAGCAAACTGCACCCTTGGTGACCTTTGACCTTAATGAACAAGTGAGTGAATAAACAGAACCTGGATGATGCTTTTTCAGATATCACCTGCACATGGAAAGGAGCTATGTAACACATACCCACACACTCTCTCTCTCTCTCTCTCCATCTCTCTTTCTCCCTCTCTCTCCATCTCTCTCTCTCCCTCTCTCTCCATCTCTCTCTCTCTCTCTCTCCATCTCTCTTTCTCCCTCTCTCTCTCCATCTCTCTCTCTCCATCTCTCTCTCTCTCTCTCTCTCTCTATTTCTATTTCTCTGCCAGACAGGCCTCAAGCAGATGAGTCACTGCTTTTTGAGCTACATTCTGTTCGAGGTCTCTTCTATTTATAAGGGATTTCCAAATCCCCAGTCAACCATATTTTCACCCTATAAAGCACTCAACTCTGTACAACGCCTTGAGACCATATCAATTATTGATGGTTCAATATAAATGCAGAGAATTGAATTGAATTGAATATATCCAGCCGGAGAATCTTAAAGCAACACAATGCAGTTCTGATGCTACACTGACAAACAATACGGAGAATGAAGTCTCTGACATTACCAGCGTGAGCCTGGATATTGCCCTATGTAACGTTGTTGATGGGATAGGATCATCCTTTTTAGGACCCTTGTAGCCTGGATATTGCCCTATGTAACGTTGTTGATGGGATAGGATCATCCCTTTTAGGACCCTTGTAGTTTTCTGACTAACTGGGTACAATTTTAGCGGTAAAAGGTGTAGAATATTGACACCAAGCGGCATAGATATCAATCAAAGATTCTAGAACAGAGCTCTGTTCTAGAATCTTTGATATCAATGCTTCCATGGGATATCTTTAAAGCAGGGCCAGGTCTGTTCCAGATACATGTGGGACAGAGAGCTGAGGGGCTACTCACCGGCACACTCCAAGCCGGACTTGACGGCGACGCAGGAGTTCTTCAGCCCCACCCGAGTCTCGTAGTCTCTCCGGCTGTCTGACTTGTAGAAGACGAGACTGCCATCGATCCACAGGTCACACCAGTTCAGCTTCCAGCGCTTCAGCATGGAGGCTGTGGGAGGGAAACGCAGGTGATCAACAACAACAACAACAACAACAACAATGACAATGACAACAATAACAACAACAACAACAACAACAACAACAACAATGACAATGACAACAATAACAACAAGAACAAGAAAACTACGCAGTGAAGAAAGTGACATCTGGTGGCTATTGTCCATGAAATGGGCCTTTAGTCCAGATTTAAAGAGAGCGTGTGAGCAATGAAACGGGATTGTCCCTCTCTAATTCTATGATTAAGAGGTCAGGGCATTCACAAAGTGAACACTCTCTCACAACATCTAACATCTCTGAGCTTATTTAGCCCAACACATCCCAAATGGCAAAACTGTTACTGTAAATAGTTTATTGAAAGATGATCTATCAAAGTTGTTCATGAAGACTGATAAACATTTCCAGAGTTTAATTTCTGCCAAGACAGACAGACATATGTGATATGTAGTCTCCCAAACCACCTCCCTCTGAAATATTGTGTCTGTGTCTTGTATTATACATAGAGATGGTTCTGAAAACCCAGTTTAGGTTACAGGAGGCATTCTCCTCTACATTGAATCACGTCAGACTCCAGCCACTGACACACAGACAGCTAATCAGATTAGTCTCTCAATAAGACAACAGTTTCATAACAGCCTTCTCCACCAATAGAATCAACATTTTCAGTACTTTCTTGATAAGATATAGAATCAGTGTCACAGTATGTTAAATTATGACCCTGTTATTACACAGTATAGGTGAAATTGCAATACATGCAACTCAGTCATTAATAACTATTGCTTTGTTGTTATTGCTGAAATTCTGTACAAATCTGTGTCATCATCTGATGGTGTGGACACCATAGAAAAGATATCACCTTACAATTACAAATAGTTATTTTAGTTAATTACTGTTGGAATGATGCATGCACCTCTCTTATGTACACTTAAAATAACAAGAGGAAGATCTCTTCAGCTCACATGGAGGATTAGTTTGCTATTCTTTTGCCCCACTGTTCCTTACTTTAAGCGTGTACCTATTATGTAATTTAAAAACAATAGCAACAACAAAAATGGCATATTCATGTTTGTAAATAAATATTATCTCTAGCCCCTAATAACTCCCCCAATACTTTGCAGTACTGTTGTAAGAAATGTCACTCACTTTTTCTCCACAGCCAGCCAGACTTCATGAGAGCCATTCTGGTTCTGGTCCAATTCAAGCACTGAGGTGACAAAGATCCGTAAAATACTTCCCCAGGATATCCTGTAAGGTGCTAGAGGAATGTCTCTCTGTTTGTCTGTCTCTGTGGAATGTTTCTGTGAGCACAGGTGGCAACAGTGGCCTTAAATTGGCTACCTGTGGTGGGAGGGACCAGAGGGAATGTTCTACAGAGCGGAGTCGGCTGTGTGCTTGTCACTCACCACTGGGTCAGATGATGCCCTTTATAATCCCCTAATAGAGAAAGAGAGGGAGAGGCATGGGATGTAGCTCAGCAGATTATCCCAGATTAGAGGAATATACCAAGTACAACACCACCCCTCCTCCTCTTCTCATCTCATGATGTCACCTACTGGAATTTTCTGCCAGTCCAATTCATTCATCTTACACACTCCTTTGCCTTACTGTTTAATGCCATGCATTCTTACAGGTGAATGGCAATATACACCACACAGTAGACACACACACACAGACACACACACACACACACACACACACACACACACTCTCTGTGACACACTTGAAAGCACACACACATCAAGAAACATCTTAATCCCTGGGTAAATTTAGCTTCAGGGGCAGCAGTTGTAAAACAGATTCAGTGGGTCATTGGTGGGGACGTTTGGGGATGTTTTTTTTAGCCTGTAGATGTTAAGTCGACTCACGTGTGTGATATTGTTAGTTCCAAAAGTTATTTTTAGGATAGCACATATTCTGAGAAGGACAGGGACCTTAGGAAAGATCCCAATTTTCTGGTTTTCTCCAGAGGCAACCTCAGCTGTCATCCTGCACTGTTCCATAACCATCCATTGATGTCCTGTTGATGGCAGTGTTCTGACAAAATGTTAAAAACATCAAATACAATAATTTAATTTTCAATTGTAAGTAAAAAATCGCATCCAGAACAGGAATCACCCATATAGCTTTTATACACATACTGCTCTCTCTCTGTCATACACTCTTCTTTCTTTCCTGAAATACCCAACCTTCCATGTCAGATTTTTTTCTTTTTCACCAGCATAGCGAGTATATACTATTACTATACCGGTCAAAGGTTTGGGGTCACTTAGAAATTTCCATTCCACTCCATTATAGACAGAATACCAGCTGAAATCATTTCCTTTGTTTGTTTGTTTTTTAATCAGGGCAGCAGTTTTCAGATTACACTGTGTGCTTACATAATTGCAAAAGGGTATCATATTAGACTAAGATTAAAATGATATCAGATTAGTAAACAGAATGTGCCTTTGGAACATTGGATGAATGGTTGCTGATAATGGGCAATGTAGATTAAAGTTCATCCATTTCTTTCTACAACATTGAGAACCCTTTTGCAATTATGTAAGCTCAGCTGGTATTCTGTCTATAATGGAGTGGAATGGAAATGTCTAGGTGACCCCAAACTTTTGACCGGTAGTGCAGATACACCAGCATACTAATTGAAGGTGCAGCAAACCACATTTTTCTTTTTCTACATCTTCCTTACTGAGGATGGTTTGTAGTGTTAGTTTTAATTGATACATCATAGGCTATCATTTAGAAATGGCTTATTACACACAATCGATGACAACTGGATGTGAATATCAATTATCCTTTCCTACCCAAAACATCTGGGGTAATGTCCAACACAGTATCACCAAGCTCTGGGCTTGCGCTGGAGTCTTTTGTGTTATCCAAGAGCACAAATGTGTTATGCTTCACAGTTTATTTGAAAGTATTTGTAAAAATATGTTCTGTTTCAATTCTCTAAATCCAAATTTATCATTGAGTTTGTTTTACTGCTTGAACCAAGCATATTTTTGAGAGCAAAAATAATTCTACAAAAAATATGGTTTTCTCTTTGTTCTCTTCAACGTCATTTATAGTTGTTTGTTTTGTTGATTTAGTTGTTTGCTTTATTGATTTTAGACTACTTATTTGTTTGTTCTTTTATGAAGAATCGTAGGCCTACATAACGCAAGTTTTACGCTTTATTGGAATTGAACAAAGGCCTTGATGTTAGCCAGTCTTTGTCTTAGACTCCATGCATTTTAGCATGTTAAGATCATAGGCCTACAAATGGTGCTGCATAATGAACGATCGATGCGTTCACACAATGAATAATGTGAATTAACATCACCGTTTATTGGCTTCTAGTTAGAAATGTTAAAGACGATATAAAGTAACGGTAAAGTTGTCTGACTGACCGCGAGAGGGCAGTCTTCTTCCAGTCGATGCTCCTGAAAATCCCACTGGATCCTATGGAGTCCTGCGGATTTCTCCGTCGTCCGCCACGGACGTACCCCTCTACCGGAAACCCCGCTCAATTTCCATTGCAAAGTTTGCTATTATGTTCCCCTCAGGCTGCAGTTCTCAGCAGTGCCTAAACGAAGGCGTCTGTGCACAGATCGACATGGCCGCCTGATCAGTGTTTAGTACAAACGTGTGTTGCCTTTTGTGAGACTAAACTTGGGAATCTATCCAGAACTGCAAAGGATCTGGAGTTTTTTTGTTGTTGTTTACGGGAATACAGCGATAGGCAAAAGTTTCAAAATGCAGCCTCCTCCGAGAAAGGTGAGTTTTCCCTTGTAACCACTTGGATGCATGAACTACAACAATGTTGCAAAACCTTTCAATTGCGTCGACTATCTTTGTAACACATCCAGCAAAGTTTGTTTTTAAGTTCTTGTAATGTTTAAAAGAGCATTTTCTACAAGCATGCAAACATTTCGCTAAGGATTTGACTCAGTTTAACGCGTCTTGGGCATTGTTCGGTAGCTTAGAATTTGCTATAGTTGGTTGGCAGACAGTTTAGCTGAGGCACAGGAGAAATGTTAGCAGTTCAACTGACGTGTTGGATATTTTTGGCAGTAAATGTTTTGCTGAATAACGATTCGCCTGTAGGCTATAGCTTTAGGCTATATGCTTCACTTTTACTAGAACATTTGACATGTTACTTTTGGATTTGATTTAGGCTAGGCCTAAAGTTACTTTGCTCCGGCGTTCATAATTATTGAACTACCTTATTATAACGCCACTTCATTAAACTCACGGTAGCCTAATGAACCTCTGAAAATCAACAGATTTATGTAGGCCTATATGTATTTTCCCTTTAGTAGCCTATCGGATACATAGCAGAACATGCCATATTTGTAGCCTATCTAGTTTACATTTATTCAAATACATTTTGGGCTACATGTAGGCTTTTTTAACTCTATTTTACACTCTATTTAGAAAACTATTTTAAAGTATTGCAGTGTTTTAAAGTATTGCAGCATTTACAAATAATGCCTTTTGCTTAAAAAGCAAAAAAAAAAAAAAAACAGCCCTCATAACTTGTTCTCTGAGGTGGCACTTGCCATGTAGACCTTACAGAGTAGTTTTCTGATCAGCCATGTAGGAAGGACAGTATCTCTCATTACTGTGTGTGTGTGTGTGTGTGTGTGTGAGAGAGAGAGAGAGAGAGAGCTAGAGCGAAATAATTAACATATACCTCCTGTGTACTGTACTATAAGTGACTCTTAGGTTGAGATATAAATAGGCCTATCTGCTAAATACCTAACCTCAAACACATCATTGGTCCATGTCTGTCTCCCTACCACGCGCGCTGTAGGTGAAAGTCACCCAGGAACTGAAGCACACTCACACAGAGCAGATGAGTCGGCTGCATATCAAGCATCAGGCCGACTGTGACTTACTGGAAGACCTCAGGTAAACAAAGCAACATTAACAGTGGATATGCTATTAGATCAGAAACCTTTTATGTGTTGTTACAAAAGTAAACTTGGTTAGATAGGCCACATTTTTGTATTGGGTATATGGCTACTTAGACATTATGTCCTTAATACATTATTAATGTGTAGGTACAACACATTATTTTTATTCAAAGTTAGGGTTAGTAACATGCAATGACGTACACATTACAAACTACATATTACTTGTATGATAGATGTACATATTTTAAATACTATTATATGAGCATAGCCTATTATGTAAAATTGAGCTTAATAGCACATGAATAGCACATGTACCTAATTAGACATTTTGGGGAACAACTGAGAAATTGGTTAGCTTGAAACTGAATGAAATTCAGGACTTTTCTTGTGGATATATGTTGTGAATCTATTACACGTTAGTTCCTCATTGCATCAGTTTGAGTCTTTCCCATTGATAGCTTCACAAATGTGTTTTATCTCTTGATAAGGAAGGGCCCTGACTGAGGGGATCATGTGAACACTATGTCTGGTCTCATCACTGTCAATTCCAATCACTGAATGTTTCCTCCATACTCAATTCTGCAAGCTACTCTGGCATCACTAATGTTGTAGTTGTTTACTTTTGTATTGCATAGTAAAATGTTGTAGTATGTTACAGTTATTGCTGAATAGTAAAATGGCTAATGTTCTATTCTATTCTGTAGTTGCTGTAGTATCTATAATAGTATCTATAACAGTTATTGGTGGAGCTGCACATATGCCATCCCATTGTATACCACCTGACATATCAGTACAGCTAAAAGTGTTTTCTCTGCGATATCCGAACATATAGCTTTTGCAGCTTTGCTGGAACAGTAAATTGACTTCCCTGTTCTCCTTGCTCCCATAGGACTTACAGTCAGAAAAAGGCAATTTTAGAGAAGGACTACGCTCAGGTTGGTGCACTGATTTCACACTGATATTGCATTGACTTTGATGATGTCTGTGCTGGTTCCCATTTGTTTTGTTTTTTAAGTAGTGCTATGTATTGATGCATTCAAAAGTATATGCTATTGTGGTGGAATATATTGACTATCAGATACTTTTTCAACTGTGGTTCTACAGGCAGTTGAGGGGGGAAACACAATGCAATTTTTTTACCTTAAAACAACACCTTCAAACTCATTTTGATGCTACACTGACCTTGAATACAGAGAATGGAATCCCTGGTATTGCCGTTGGGTATCCGGAACACCTTGTGCGTTGTCGTTGTGTATCCGGAACACCTTGTGCATTGTCAATGTGCATCCGTAACATTGTTGTCATGGGTAGGAGCTTTTTCGCCAATTTCAGAAGATTTGGGTACCCCCTTAGTGTTAAATGGGAAGCCAGTACGTTGCAAATGGACAAAAAGAGGAATTCCTACATTGTGTCAATTTAACAGTGACACGGTTGCAATATTAGGGGATCATGATGTTAGTGGGATTGGTTGAGTCTGTCTCGAGAAATCTAGAGGGTGAAATATCACAATGTCTCTGCTTTGTGTTTCTCTGTGAAGCGCTATAAGCGTCGAGAGAAAGGCTAGATATAAATGTAATGTGTTGTTGTTGTCTGTTTTATTTTTGTTTGGGGAAATTCAAGCCAAATATTTACTCCGTCTAGCACATGTCTGTCCAGTCATGGTCCCTATGCCTGGAAGATGATGTCATGAGATGATGTGGCTTTTTTCTGCTGCTGTGCTGGATGTGGTTTTCATAGGGACTCCATGCTGTCCCTCCATGCTGGTGTTGTTGTGATGATCCAGACCAATGACCATAGAGCGCATAAACAGTATGGTCAGAGTTAAAGTTGACTGGTATTTAGCAGACGCTTTTATCCGCTGACCAATTGGCAGGTGGTGATGTTGCCACTGCGCAACCACGCCTCCATGGTGTCATGCACCTACTGCAGCCTCTGTTCTGAACTAGTGAAGCCAAAATTGGCGTGGCCATATTGGTCAAATTGGAGCAAGATTCGGTGCAGTGAGTGCTTTTTGATGCTAAACAGGAAATTGGTGAAGTCCTTCCCAAATTGACCATATTTGGTTACATTTCGGGTTTGCTCTGGTGTTTTCACTTTGGGCTGAGCTTACATTGCCCCTGCCTTTAAAAGTCATTGACCCAGCGTGTATAAGGGAGGTTGAAGGTTAGGGGTGTGGTAGCGTGAGGGAGATGGCTTCAGTTTGTGGTCATGATGCAAACCTTCCTATGGAGCCGTCCCACTAGTGTGTTTAGAATGTTGCAGAATGGAATGTGGAATTACGGAACCTCACATTCTTGATGAAAGCATTCTTTCATTAGAATATTCTTAACTCCCCTGCCTAAGGGGAATGGACTGATGGCTCTGTGCATGATGGAGTGCCATCACTGGCTGAGGATGAGCTTTATCTGTCACACTAGAGTGAGCCCCGTTCTGTGATTTTTTTCACCCTTCACCCCACAAACCCCATAGGTTTCAAGGCTATTAGGGGCTACTTTGTTGTCCCTTACTCCATATAGGTCTTAGATATAAAGCTGACATTACAACAGTGACTGTACACCCAGACAAAGCAGCATTTACCGTGTAACAGTCCTGTCATAAGCAGTTCTACAAACCTGACATTTTAATCTGCCTGATCAAAACCTTTGGGTTAAAAGAGAGGCAATGGTGTCCTCCTGAACTTTGTGTCTGAATCTACACTATAACTGGTATTTAGCGGACGCTTTTCTCCAGCCCAGTGTCAGAACATCCTCTCTCACTGTGATGCCATGAAAGGGCTAGCAGAGCTCCAGAGAGCCACAGCTGTCGTTCCAAGAGATGACTGATGAAGAGTTTCATCAGGCAGCAGCAGAGCAGAGGATGCTTAGAGTGTCCATGGGGGAAAGCGCTCTATAAAGCCATGAAGCCAGTACTGCATTGAATGCATTAAGCGTACACCTTTCTGCTTCATAGAGTAACCTCAGTTCGAGAAATCCGAAACCTGCCGAGACAACACCTTATTCTAATTCTTATTCTTATCAGTGATCCTAATGATTCCACAGTTATTTTTTTTATTTGACGGAAAAATGCTCCTATTTGTATGGTTCTTTTACCATTCGTCAATTTCTACTTGCCTGGCTGGATGGCATTTGACCTCTGACCGCTGTAATTTGTCGTTCCTTTCTCTTCTGACCAGATACCAGTAATTGTTTTCTCTGTAGGTGGAACTTTGTTCTGTTAATGTTTTATCTCATCGTGATATCTGTTTGGGTTTTTTTTTCCACTGAATGATTAGTATCTTTGGCATCGGTTGTTTGGTCTAATGTTTATTCTCTAGATGCTGTTTTGGGGTTTGCAGAGGACTTTACAATACACTATATAACACAAAGAAGGACAGTGTTCGAAAAAGCACAGAAAGGTGCCCACTGTTCAGCTTAGACACGCTATAGGAATGAAGCGTATGAAATGACGTTGTGTGACTTTGACCTCCTCAGGGGCCCTGGAATACTGGAAAGACACTTCCTGCTGTTGACCCCTGGTGTCCATGACCCATATTCGTGTGTGATTGGGTGGCAGATGTTTCCTCACATAGCCTTGTCAATCTACACTTTCCATGGATTGTTCCACTGTGCATACCGTCTGATGCATGCTCCTATTTCCTCCTTGAATCACACGTAGTAATAAATGATCAGAAGTAATGATAGCGCTGTTCTTGTTTCCCGAAACCTTTGTAAGGGATTATTCCTGAGCAGGTAATATATTAATGACTTCATGGGAACATTGTCACTCATCCCTCATACAGTGCTCTTTGAACGGACCATAAAGTAGAAGCAGGGAATTGTTTTATTGCTCGGCAAGAGCAAACAGCTTTGCCTGTTGCCTATGAAATTGTGTGTGACTCTGATGAAGTGTGTCCTAGAAACATATTTTCTTTAATGTGCAGCACACTGTGTTGTACTTTCATCTGCAATAAAAAGAATAACTGAAAAACTTAAGTATTTGTAATTGTTTAACTTTGAGTATATTTCACAAAATTATATGAAGCATTTTATAGTACAAAGTACTTTAACCAGGTAAGAATACGTCCTGTGAGAGTTGCTGTAGCTTAGTTGTGTAGTAATGTAGTGATGCTTGAAAACCTGTGGTTTTAGAAGAGTCCGCATTGTTGTACACTAATGCATTTGCTCTACCGGATGGAAAAAAATGCATTCCTGAATTAGTGTATTGTTTTATTCTTAACATTTTATGTACATGACTGTCATTTTTTGTTTTATTGCCATTATGCCTGTGAGTCACATACTTCCACTTCATTTAAGTATATTATAGTAGGTTGATTTTAAGGTATGACACTGGATTCAAAGTGTTGGGTAGTGATCTCCTTTGGCGATCTTTGTGTCTATACAAGGGGACATACCGGTGCATCCACTGAAAAAGGGACTCAGGTTTCCCATTGGCCCAGTTGGCGTCATGTGACCTGGAAACAGTGCTGTGTCCCCACTTCACCCCTCCTCCCCCCCCCCCCCCCCCCTCGCTTCTTGCCCAGGTGTTTGGTCAGTCCGTTTCCCCACTGCGGAGAAAAGGACCGCCACTGTCTCCCGTGGGACGTGTCCCTCAAAGATCTGCACCTGCACCCACCCAGCCATCTGAAAGACCCTCTTCTGCACCCCCCCACCCCCCCTCCTCTCCTCCCCATGCCAGCGGCCGCTGTGCCAAGAGAGCTGCGTCTGCAGCCATGCCAACGATGCCAGCGCAGCGGCCCACCACGGCCTCGGACAATGACGGTTTGTTGCCGTGGCGCTTTGACGGCGTCCGTTGGTTGGCCAAGAGCCTCTAATGAGCTGGAAGCGTGTCAGGGCCGAGCGCAGCACTCTGTATTCGGCCGAGGAATGCACTGTCATGGTTGCTTCCCTCTGGACAGAACAAACTTTCTTAGTGACCAACATGACTTTGGATGGATTGTTTTGTTGATGTTTGATGTTGATGTTATTGTTGTTGATTATATTTGTCGATTGAATTGATTGCAGTTTTACACCAAATATTGACCTCCAATCCCTCTTATAGTTAATCATGGGGAACTTGTTTTTGTTCGTCATGTATAGAATCTACTCAGCACACCAAAGTCATCATTTCCCAGGTGACACAGCTGCTTCTGCACAAACAACACGAATGCAGAAAACCTGAATGCTACTTTGTTTAGTTTTCCTCCCTCTCGTCCTGGAACACGGATGTTTTTTAAGCTCTCCAGACCCTGCTGTAGGAATGGACAGAGCGAGCTAACACACACTTAGCTCAGTGGTCAAGATTATTACTAACCGCACACGGCACCCCACTGCTACCCAACAACGAACATACCTGAGTGCTTTATGTAAGGCTGTTATGCTAGAAGTGCATCCAGATGAAATGTTATGGGAAACGTTCAGTTCAAAGAGCCCAGGTACATGAAAACAACATCTAGCAAGCATTAGGCACATGCTTTTTATTGCCTAGCTAAATGTTGTTGATTTCCCCCTGTTTGTTTTTTAAACCTATTTTTACTGCAGGCTCTGCATAAACTGGCCTCACAGTATCTGAAGAGGGATTGGCCTGCTGTCCAGTCAGAGAATAAAGAGCACAGGTGACACACACACACACACACACACACACACACACACACATTTATATGAAATATTTATTATATATTCTTTCATTCATTGAAACAAGCCAAAGTTAAAGTTGCACTTGAAGATGATTTAAATAAAAATAGAATAGGTTATTTTTTCAGATTCCAATGATAACATTGGATTTCAATCCGATTACACAATTTACATCACAATTTTTAAATGGTAGTAAAGAGCATCATCAGACGGAAATTGGGTTGTTTGTTTATTGTGGTGGCCTTTAGGAAACCATGCACTTAGTCAGTCCTTTTGAAATGTGTAACAACAATATCTAGTGTCTTCCCCAGTTTGTACCTTTGACTGATATAGTGATGCTAATGACCACTGTGCTATGCTGTGTCTCCCAGGCACATCTGCACGGTGTGGAAGGCCTACCTGGAGGGCATGGTCCAGGTGACCCAGAGTCGCCTCAACGACTGCGACAGCTACAGGAGTCACGTGTGTGAGCCCATCAAGACCTTCAGACTTCACAAGGAGCAGCAGCTGAAGAGGGTGAGAGCACCAGAGCCCAAATCAAAATCATATTCCCCCCAGAGCTGAAATCAAAAGAACAGAAATCTGAATCATATTTCTCCCCAGAGCAAAATTCTAAATCCTATATCTCCCCAGAGCAGAAATCAAAATCATATCCCATCTCGGCCCCTCCTAGAACAGAAATCTGAATCATATTTTTCCCCAGAGCAGAAATTAAAATCATATTTCTCCTCAGAGGCAAAAATCTAAATCATATTTCCCACCAGAGCAGAAATCAAAATCATATTTTCCCCATCAAAGCGTAGATGTTCCTTATTCATTTTATGCAAAATTAAAGGTAATAAAGGTTACCACTATGTGATGTTAACTCTTTAAATATCCCTTCATGTGTTGTCATATGTAGTAACCTAAGCCAGTAGCCAGAAGAGCAAACCTAGTCACAGTTAAGATTTGAGGTCCTCAGTAGCGGTTGTCCCCCTAGTGTAAATCCATAACAAAATCTTCTTTAAAGTCCCACTAGCATACTCAGAACAAAGTCTTCTTGAAGTATATGTATTTTCATAAATATTTCTTTTACATTTATGATTTATCTTTACTCAAACAACTGCAATTTTTAATGTTTTTAAAAACGGAGATGTTCATATATATATATATATATATATATATATATATATATATATATATATAATTATTATTGTTATTATTATTATTATTAGTAGTAGTAGTAATAAAAACCCTGTGTGTTTGGGGGCAGTGTGTGGAGCAGCTGACCCGTATCCAGGCGGAGCTGCAGGACACGGTGAAAGACCTGACCAAGACCAGGAAGAAGTACCAGGAGACGGAGCAGATGGCCCAGGCCGTGAGGGAGAAGGCCGACATGGAGGCCAGGTAGGTCCTCTCACCGCCAGGCCTGGGCGCCAGGGAGGGGCAAAATAGGACTGATCAAGTGTGCCCCCTCAAATAAATCTTCTGCCTCCTTACGGATGGGCTACACCGGGTGCGTTATTGAAGCACTCTGTTAGTGGAGCGTAAAAATTATTCTAGAAGACTAAAGGTCCACGCTGCTATCACGTCCCATGAACGGAACACTGCAGTTACCTGCCTGGAGTAGCCCACCTTTTAGCGTGTACCGCCACATAATAAGTTTCTATATTTCAATGTTCTCAGTTAAGAGGGACCTACTTTCTGCCAGGGTATCAGCAAGCCATAGAATATGAATGACAAAAAGAGTCTGCTAATTCATATAACCATAAATATGAATATGCCATGTAATTAAAGGTTATTTTAGTTGTATATTAGTTGTGTTAAAAAAGAATGAGGGACCTAAGCGCACAAAAAAACAAAACAAAAAACAACTAATGATAGTTTTGCATTGGGACCCTTTGTTTGATTTGTTGGAATAGCTATAGCTTAGCACTCTCCAGTCGAGCCCCTTTACGCCACGCGAATGTGATGTGTATGTGCAGACAGACTGCACGAGCTCAGTCCTCGCCGATCCAGGCCAGTGTCAGCACAGGGGCTAATTGAGATGATGGAGTGGGCCTGCCCGTGTTTGGGCTCCTCTGACATCTTAATGGATCTCCCTGTAGCACACACTCACCAAAATATTATGCTCCTGCGGCGGACTGCTTTTACGACCCCAGTGCAGAATTTGGGAGACCAGTGTCACTGGCCCCCACACCTCCTTTCGCACTCCCACTCGAACTGCCACTTTAGGCGGCCCGGCAGGAGGGGAGGAAGGGGAGGGGGGGGGGGGGGTTTAGACGGAGGAGACCGGGGGGGGGGGGGGGTTGCTTTTGGGGAGACCTAGGGTGATTGATCTGTCGGACCTCGAGGAAGTCGCACCTTCTGTCCAGGAAGGGGCATTTCAGACGGGGGAAGAGATGGGAAGAGAGGGGAGGGAAGGGGGAGGGGAGGGGAATGTGTTCATTTGCAGATTTGCAGACATGCATGAGGTGGTGGGGAGGGCTGTTCTATTGAGCTGGCTCTTATCATGTAGATTCCTACAGCCAAGCAGAGTGATGAAAACAACCACAATAATGAAACGCAGAGTTCAGCTCCCATGGTGCATTGCTCCAGACACGTGGTCCTCCACCTCATTTAAAGTGATTTAATCTTGTCATGGGGACATACTGTACCTACACTTATACAACTTCTGTTTTTGTCAGACTTCAGACTGTAAGGCATGTGCATGTTGGATCATGTTAGGAAAAACTCATCTCTCTCTCTCTCTCTTTCTCTCACTCCTCTCTCTCTATCTCTTTTTGTCTTTCTCCCTTCATCTTTCTGTTTTTCCCTTTAGGTCTAAGCTCAGCCTTTTCCAGTCCAGATCTAGTTTAAAGCGGGCCAGTGTAAAGGTAAAATTAGTTATTCAGCTAATGTATAAATCACTGTTCAGTTCAGACACAATGCACCATCGATACCAATAGCATGTTTTTTTTTTTAAATAGGGGCTAGTTTTTGCATTAATGATCTTTATCGCTTCGCAGTTGAAAGCCAAGAGGAATGAATGTAACTCCAATGCCACCCATGCTAGGAATGACTACTTGCTTATGCTGGCGGCTGCAAACGCCCATCAGGACCGCTACTATGAGACTGACCTCATCAACTGCATCAACGTGAGTCTGCAGAGATGGACAGACTTCATAAAAAACACTCAACATGAACAGAACTCAGAACTGTAGGGGCATTAAAATGTACAAATGCACATTCACAAGAGGCAGTGGAAACAACAGCCAAATGCTTTAGCAGAGATGAGCCATAATCACCAGTCGCAGTCACAAGTTTCATAAATTCAATTTACATGCAGTATTATTGGAAAAAAGTCTGGGTTACACTTTACTTGACAGTATCGACATAAGAGTGACATGACACTGTCATGAATGTGTCATAAACAAGTCATAAACATTTATGACATGACACTTCTGTTATTAAGTGACATTCGGTTTTTGTCATAACAAATTAAGATTAGGTTTAGGATTAGGGTTAGAGTTAGGGTTAGGATTAGGGTTAGGGTTAGAGGTTAGGATTAGGGTTAGGGTTAGGGTTCTTGTGTCATGACAGTGTCGTTCATGACAGTGTCATGTCACTCTTATGTTGATACTGTCAAGTAAAGTGTTACCAAAGTCTGCATAGCTACAGATTTTACAGAGCTTTACAGTTTTTTCCGCTAACAAGCGCTTACCCATACTTCAGATACTTTTTCTAAACTCTTAACACAGACTCACACCTAGAAAACACAATTGGCCAAATGGATAATTTTCTTCTCAAAAACACATTTTGTTAAATATATTACTAACACATATTTCTCTGCACACACTAACTTTACCAAAACACTGGAAATTTGACTCAAAATGAAATTATTCTGTCAAAGAATGAGACTTGTTTTCACTTCACAAGGTACATGCATTCAATCAAAGTACACCAGGTTTCAAAATACTGGCTATTGTTGACATTACAAAAACTGCATAGACTTTTATGTTTCAGTTTTACAGGTATTTGCATGCAATTTTTACACTAAATGTCTTGGTTGGGAACTGTATGTCCACATGTTATGTTCACATTCAAAAGCATTCCAGTAAAAAGCAAATCAGTTTATTTTTTCCTTTACTGTTTACTACAGGAGGTACAGTAGAAATACTGTTTACAGTATGATAGAACAGAAAAAGTTTTACAGTATTGCTTACAGTGAACAACAAAATATCCATGAAACACACAAGAGCATTCTGAACATAAAAACAACAGCAAAAAGCCCAGATAAAAATGGGGGGGGGGACTAAAAAAAGCACAAAATTACTGCATCTAATCTCTGCGATCTTCAGGATCTTCAGGGTTAGGCCACATGTTTTCATCAACATCGCATTGATTACATGGTCAATGATAGTGGCACGAATTTCATCACTGACAACAATTCTTGCAACCTTTGGAATGCCACCACCACGCATTCTTACACCTCTATCTTGCCCTCTCTTTGGGCCTGCTGTTTTCCCTGGCCCTGCTCCTCTCACTGCATCTCTCACTGGGCCTGCTCTTCTCCCTGGGCCCCTTGCTCTTACTCTTCCTCATCCAGACATTACAGTGTTTGTCTGTTTCTGTTTCTAAAAACATCACTCCTCAAAGTCCTCCTTTTACTGTATACGTGTCAATGTAATAGAAAAAAATAACCCCTGCCACTGAGTCTAAGCCAGACTGGAATCAGCTGTGGTTGGCCCAATTTACCCAACATAAATCAATTGTGTGTCAATTATTCAATTGTTTGTTTATTATCAGCTGAGATATATTGTTTTTGAACTGATATCATTGCATAAGCAGAGGTTTTTATACTGTATCTAAGGTTTGGAATATTGTTTTTGCTATTGTGGGATGTTGTGTGTTAACATTCGTAAATACTGCAAAAACAATCCATAATTTTGTTGGGAGGTATAGCTTGTCTGTTAAGAAAATGTAAGCATTGTGGAAATGTGTTCACTGACTGCATATCGTGTGAAAACGACATGAAATGTGTAAATGGTATGGCCATAAAAGACAGATGCTGTGCTAACTGTATTTAGAGTTTTGAAAATGTGACAACTAGTTGGACAAATGCTTGTTAGCGACTGTAAAAAACTGTAAATGCAATTTGTATTTACATTGAAATTGTATGTAACTTGATATGCTGATACGTAGATGCATATCAAAACATTAAGATTGACTGAGGAAGACCAAAGCATGTTGAGACCCTTAAGAGTAGTTCTCTGTTTGCCTTGACAACTCTTTACCAAATGATCACATAATATGAGATTGGACAAAATTAGTGTATTTTTCAGTAAAATCTCAGTGGTCCCTGTTGAAAGTGATTTTCCACTAACAGAAACAGAACTGAGTCCCTGAGTGAGTTCCTTCATCTGTTCTTCTTTGTCTTGTTAATCCTCTCAGGTTCTGGACGGCAGCATCCACGACCACGTCAAGAGCTATCTGCTTTCTCTCTGCCAGACGGAGCTCAGCGCCTCACAGGCCATTCACAACACGTTCAGCTCCCTTCTGGATAAGTCCAACCAGGTGGGCTGTCCTCCATCATTGTCACAAGAAAATATTCAGTGCTTAAAAAAAAAAAATGTGATAATGGGATCTACGGTATTAGTCACTGCTGAAAACAAGTTGTTCCCGTTATTTCTCATATTTATCAGTATTGCATCAATATTTCCCACCAAACCAGTCCATAGTGAATGATACATGGGGCAACTTTGTGAGCAATATTGCCCGGCAATCACATGTCCTCCTTTGTTTTCTGATTGTATGATCGTGACAATTTGTCAAGAGACGACAATTTGCTAATAGGTTCTCCAGATAAAACGTTCGTGACCCGATATCAATTGGAAAGTGCTTGAACCACATCGGCCAGCAACATGACGCACAAAGCTACCCAGTATCATCATAACCTTTCGATGCATCTGCAGACTGTTGACTGCTGCTTGTGGGACACTCCAGACTAGCGCTCATATATTCCCCCAGACCTGTGCCCAGTGTGGGCATTGGGACACTCTAGACTAGCCCCCAGACCTGTGCCCAGTGTGGGCATTGGGACACTCTAGACTAGCCCCCAGACCTGTGCCCAGTGTGGGCATTGGGACACTCTAGACTAGCCCCCAGACCTGTGCCCAGTGTGGGCATTGGGACACTCTAGACTAGCCCCCAGACCTGTGCCCAGTGTGGGCATTGGGACACTCTAGACTAGCCCCCAGACCTGTGCCCAGTGTGGGCATTGGGACACTCTAGACTAGCCCCCAGACCTGTGCCCAGTGTGGGCAATGGGACAGTCTAGACCAGTGGTTCTCAACCTTTTTTCAATGATGTACCCCCTGTGAAATATTTTTTCAGCCAAGTACCCCCTAACCAGCGCAAAGCATTTTTAGTTGAGAAAAAAAGACTTAGGAAACAGAGCACTGTGCACTGTGCCATCGCTATGCTTCAACCACGACTCCATCGTTTGAGTTTTGACAGTGATTGACAGGTGATGGCAGGTGGCATGTGACAGGTTGGGTCGAACCATCCTGGTATTGGGGGGGGGGACTCTGGGTTTTTAGGATAATGAAATTGAATAGCCTACTGAAATATAAAATTCATTTTATGAACTTTTCCTGAAATATTTATTAAATAATTGTTTTTAAAGTATTTTTTGCATCGATTCTACTTTTTAAATATATGTATATTCTAAAATCTCACATACCCCCCAGGGGTACGCGTACCCCCATTTGAGAACCACTGCTCTAGACTAGCCCCCAGACCTGTGCCCAGTGTGGGCAATGGGACACTCTAGACTAGCCCCCAGACCTGTGCCCAGTGTGGGCATTGGGACACTCTAGCGCCCGTATTTTCCCTCAGCGCCTGTGCCCTGTGTGGGTAGCTGGTGAGGGCAGGCAGGCAGGCTGGTCAGCATGCTGTGGAGGGGGATCTCGTGTTACGTCTGTGTAACACGATGACCGTTACCGCTAGTTTCCACTCGCTTCAGCGGACCCCTATCCACGGTTTTACATGTCGTGTGTTTCACAACGAGTCAGATGTCTGCACACACACACACACGTACACGCACACACGCACATACTCACAGTCATGTTGTACACACATAATACTCTCTCTCTCACTCTCTCTATCTATCTCTGCATAAATCATCATCTCTATTTCTCTTTTTCTAGCTTCATCTCTCTCTCCCTCTCACTCACTCTCTCCCTTCCTCTATCACACACTCACGCATGCACACACACACACACACACACATGGTGTGGGTCCTTTTACAGCCAAGCCCTCGTGCTGTTTGCCCTCTTTGGAAATGTCAGACTGTTGTGGTGTGTGTCTACTCTGTCGGTTGTGTTTACTAAGCTTTCCAAGCTGACCACAACAACACAGAAGAGACTAGAAATCCCCGAGATTCATACTGTAGATCACATGTAAGGGGTACTTTCTGGAGAAACTTTTATTGGACTAAGGGATTATTCTGGGTTATATTTTAAACATGTATCTGAAAGTGTGTGTCTGTGTGCTGATGGTTTTGTGTGTGTGTGTGTGTGTGTGCTCTATGTCCCAGGTGATGCATGACTACCATCAGACGCTCTTTATCCAGGAGAATACCACATTTCAGAAAGCCCCACCCCTTCAGTTTCAGCCCTGTGAAAGTGACTCGGTAAGCACACGCACACACACACACACACACACACACACACACACACACACACATCAGAGAGAGAGAGAGAGAGAGAGAGAGAGAGAGAGAGAGAGAGAGAGAGAACATAAACACACACACAGATTTCTTCAACAGACTTTATAAAAGCCTCCAGTTCCCTCGCTCCCTCCATACCCCACTATGTTACATCATTCATGGCTTTGCCTCCCTCTGACTCTTCTTCTCCACTTGTGATTTAGACAGCAGCAGATGTTGATGTTGACAGCAAAGTTAGCATTTACTAAGAATTGAGCAAGGGATGAATGGTGTGTTCAGTGTTGCCCATCGTAGATGTGGCCTACTTACATTCAGGAAGAGACTCAGGATCATTTCTACTCAGTATGGGGAGAACCATGGCTGATGTCTTATTTATGTAGTGGATATGAAAAGATTATTTTACTGTAGCAGCATACTCGGTAATTTATAACTGTAGATGTTAAGCTGTTAATCAATTCATCATGGTTTGCATCCAGCAGCTCCTCAAACTGTCAAACAGGTGACCTTAAACAATGAGGAGAACCCAGGTGGCAGGGTGGAGCCTCCTCCTCTGGAGCAGCCTGTAATTGGCTGGGTGGAGGGAGGCATGACAGGAAGTGCTCTGAGTAGAAAACATCACCATCCATACATGTACTGACATATTGGCTTACTCCACCCTGTATGTGTAACTGTGGCTTACAGAAATGTATGTTTTAAAACGATTACAACACATCAAACAGGTCAAAAATATTATTTAATAAGAATTAAAACATGGTAATGTATCAGGTTAGGGTTAGGTGCCTTGAAGTCGACGGTCGCAGCGCTGCCATGAAGACGACGATGGGGGCTTAAAACACCATTGAGCGTAAAAATTTGCCTTGCAGAGCGGTCTAATGATCCTGGTCTGGTTCACCATAGATACACTTATTTCTTTATCTTTGTGGTCTGTGCTGCATCTTCTTCCTCCTCCTCCTCCTCTGCCCACTCTTCATCATGCACTACTGCAGAAGACCTGCTGCTCTGAGGAGGACACTGGGCAATTTGTTCAAGCGTGAAGGCGCGTCTTTTCCTCTTTTTTTCCTGTTTTTGTTTTTTCCTCACAAGTCAAACAAGTGGCGGCCTGTTCCCAATGAAAACATTAGTGATGCAGCACTCCCTTGCCCACCGCCTGCAGACGGAAGGGCCCGGAAAGGAGCGAGGGAGGGAGAGAGAGAGAGGAGAGAGAGGGAGGGAGAGAGAGAGGAGAGAGAGAGGGAGGGAGGGAGAGAGAGTGACAAGGAAAGAGGGAGGAAAAGAGAAGGAGAGAGGGAGTAAGCAAGCATGGCTGCAGACTGGGCAGGGGGAAGAGAGAGAGAGAGAATATGGAAGAGAGAGGAAGAGGGAGGGAGGGGGTTAGAAAGTGTTAGTGTGTGCGTCTGCAGACTGGATGGTGGGGGGAGAAGGAGAGAGAGAAATAAGGAGAGAGAGAGAGAGGAGTTAGTGCGCATGTCTGCAGACTGGGCGGTGGAGAGAGAGAGATAGAGAGAGAGAGAGGAGTTAGCACGCGTGTCTGCAGACTGGGTATTTGAGAGAGAGAGAGAGAGAGAGAGAGAGAGAGAGAGAGAGAGAGAGAGAGAGAGAGAGAGTTAGACTGGGCTGTGGGGAGGCTGGGTCTGGGTCGGCCCGTCTGAAAAGAGGGCATTGTGAGGGGCCTCAGTTGGAGCATGCTCAGTGCGTCTGGGCACCCACCGGCTCCCTCCACCTAGCCTCTGTTGCCACACCGCTGCTGAGACAGGAACTCTGTCAGACTGACCACCCCACACACATGCACACGCACACAGCACACACACGCACACATACACACTCACGCATACACACACACACACACACACACACACACAGGAACACGCACACACACACACAGGCACACGCACACATGCACAGACACTCACACATGCACACACACACACACACACACACACACACACTCATACACACACACAGGCACACGCATACATGCACAGACACTCACACACACACACACACACACACACACACACACACACACACTCTCTCACACACACCCCACCGCAGGACATCTCAGAGTTATGCTCCTCCAGACAGCATTCCACTGGCTTGTTATGTAACACCCCCACCTGAGGGGGAAGGAGAAGCTGCAGCCTGGACCAGTGACTGAAGCGTTGGGCTCGCAGCATTTTATAGGTCTGGCTCTTTTTCTGGACTTTAGAAGCACAGATAATATAAGACCGCAGTGAAACACCTAGACACCTCACAGCTTTCATGAGCAGATGTGTTGGGATGTTTTTCAACATGTTGTTGTTGTCGTTGACTTGTTGCGGTTGTTGTTGACTTGATTTGTATTTTGTCTTTTTATTTGTTTTAATCATAAACATAGAGGTTGAATAGATGCCCACTTCTCCGTCTTTTCCATTCTGAAAAAGCCAATTTAGCAGAAAGGTGGTGTGTCATGATGGGGGAATGTATGGTGTTTATGTTGTGGTCTTGTTAAGTTTTTTCCATTAATAACCCTGCTAATGCTGAGACCTAGGCACAGAAAGGGCTCTCTGTTCAGGCCAGCACACCCAAAGCAAACCACCTAGCCAAAGCAGACCATCTCAATGCTGCCTTTCTGTTCTATGATGGCGTCATGAAATGCCATTTTGTCTGTCAATATTTGCACACACATGCCCACAAATAGACACTAGTAATCTCTGTGTTGTTCAGTCGGTAATTTTGTACCTGCTTTCTTAGGCATTGATTTACCAGGATTATACATAACATCAGAGAAGATCGGGGTATTTGTTTTTAGTTGAATAACTACGCTGAATAACCACGCTGAATAACCATGCTTCACACTTCTGTCAAACCTATGTGTCTTTCTCTTAATGGTTATTTTCATCCCCTGAGTTCGATGTGCCAGTTTTACCCCATCTTTCATATTCTCTGTCTGTAATTGATGCATGCTTGCATAGATTATTGATTTTTTTTTTTTTGTAGTGAATGTGAGACCTACTGTAGGATTTGCGGAGTTCATAGAGACGTTTTGGGATCTGTTTGGCTAATTAGTGTGAAGAGTGTGTTACATTTCTGTTTTTCCCCCTCCTCTGTGTGTGTGTGTGTGTGTGTGTGTGTGTGTGTGTGTGTGTGTGTGTGTGTATGTGTCTGTCTGTCTGTCTGTGTGTTTGTTATGTGTGTGTGTGTCTTGTGTCTGTGTGCTTGTGTGTGTGTGTGTGCTTGTGTGTGTGTGTGTGTGTGTGGTGCGCTGTAGGTCAGACACCTGCTGAAGGAGATGGGCACGGCAGAGGAGCACAGTCTGAATAAGGAGGCGCGCAAGTGGGCCACTCGCGTGGCCAGAGAACACAAAAACATCATCCACAACCAGCGGGTAAGACACACACACACCGAAACAGACACGGATAGAGAGAGAGAGAGAGAGAGAGCAAGGAATACGGAATAAGGAATAAGACCATGAAAGCCAGCCATTTGAATGTTGTCTAGACTGTTTTACAATTAAGCTGTTGTCCATTATTCCATTTGATGACACAGCTGAATTTGAATTCCACTGATAAAATTCTAGTTCATTCTACTCCCTTTTTTCACCAGGAAAGCCCAGTGATAATCACTCTCTCATTATCTTCTGTATCTGCCCATTGTCCAGTGCTCATAAGAGAGAAAATCTACCTTTCGTAGACTCTGGCCCAATTGTCCAGTGCTCATAAGGTGTGTTTTATACTTTTCCTAGACTCTGGCCGAGTGCGAAAGTGCGCCGCCATCAAACGAGCAGAGCAACAACGAGCTGGAGCTGAAGATGGAGGAGGCGAAAGAGAGCATCAGGAAAGCGGAGGTGCGTGGGACCTGCCGGTCATGCCAGCGACGCTCTGCTGGATTTGCATTTACGACAGACAGCTACCTACTACTGCCATCTTTTTGACATCTTTTTACATGTTTATCGGCCTCAGGCCAATTCTCTTTGCGTTTTCTTTTCATTTGTTTGGGTGGCCATGTGTTGGTTAGTTTTCTCCTACAGCCAATGAGGCTTCAAAAGTCATTTAGTCTTTTTTAGGCAGCTACTGCCCTCTACTGGTTATGACAGGCAATAGCCTTTTGGTTCATGCTGCTTCAGCAAGTTATACATGACTACAATAATATGTCAAACAAAGTGCACGTGAGTCATTTGACATCTCTGTCAGATGTTTTACTTGTGTGTTTACGTGTGTGTGTGTGTGTGTGTGTGTGTGTGTGTGTGCGTGTGTGTGTGTGAACATGTGTTTGTGAGTGTGAATGTATGTATACTGTAATGCTTTGTGTGTAAACATGCACTGCAAAAACTGCTTATCTAACACAATCTAACCAAGTGTTATTAATCTTATATCAAGATAAAAAAAAATAGTTGGTATTGTTTTCAGTATAAAGAGACTTGCCTAGTGCTTTCTCATGAAATCATTTGACTTAATTTAAGAAAGGTTTGACTTATTTTAAGACATCTCATCCTGAAAACAAGCAAATTTGTCTGCCAGTGCGTTAAGCAAATTTGTCCTAAAAACAAGCAAATTTGTCTGCCAGTGCGTTGAGTAAATTTGTCACGTCAAAGTCAAAATGATCTTACGGGAGAGCACTAGGTAAGTCTTTTCATACTAAAAACAATACCAAATAGATTCTTTGATCTTTATAGAAGATTATTAACACTTGGTTAGATTTCATTTTTTGCAGTGTGTATGTGTGTGTGTAATGGTGTGTGTGTGTGTGTAACAGTGTGAGTGTGTGTGTGTGTGTTTGTGTGTAAAGCTGTGTGTGTGTGAACATGTGTGTGTAACCGTGTGTGTGTGCTGTGTGTGCAGACGGTAAAGCTGAAGGCTGAGGCCCGTCTGAACATGCTGAGGGAGGTGGGCGTTGTCGTGGATACCTGGCTGAAGAGCGCCATGAACCAGGTGATGGAGGAGCTGGAGAACGAGCGATGGGCCTCCCTCAATACCCACGATGCATCACTCTCCGTGAGTCACTCAGAATTGACCACTCAGTGGACAGCACGCTAACTACCTGGATCCTGGGACTTCCCACTGTCCTTTAATTAGAAAGACAATTACATCCATGTTTCAAAATATCAGAATAACTCACTCCTTCATACTCACAGACAACAGTCTGAAGAAACCTACATAGTGAGAATTATCATGAAAGTGAATTGTTATGAACAGTTGTTTACCTTTGAGACTTAGCTTTTTTTATTTGGGTTTATAGATATAAGGTATTACTGATAACTTATTTCTGTGCAACACCAAACAAGTGAGTTTCTGTTTGTTTCTAGCCTCACTAGACATGAGTCCAGTAGGTGGCAGTATTGTGTCAAGATGATTGCTGAAGCATGCTATTTGGACAAGGAAGCTGTGAATAACTAGCCTAGAACAGTGTTTCCCACATAATTGAATTCTATAGGTTTGCAGAATTAACTCGAGAATTAACTCGAATGCAACAGTTTTTAACAAATTAGTGCAGCACGGTTATGATTCTAACCAGATTTAAGCACAATTTAGTACAACCAGGAAAATCATTGTGTGGTGATCAATGTTGATATTGTGGTGGGCCACCACAAATAAGTCAATGTATGGGAAACACTGTAGAAATGTAGACGCACCCTAGCGCCGGGCTAGTGAATAACTGGACTATATCCACATCAGAAAATTTGGTTCTGACAGGCTGCTAAACAGTTTTCCACTTACTTTAAGTATTGAGTGTAAAACTGTTTCTGTTATCTGGTAATTTCCTGAAATGTGCAGTAATTAAATTATTTACAGTGATGTATGAACTCCTTATGAGTAAGAATGTTGTCTCCTTTTACCTACATCTGTGTGTGTGTGTGTGTATGTGTGTGCGTGTGTGTGTGTGTGTAAATAGGGCACAGCTGATTCAGAGCGAGAGGACGATGAGGATGCAGAGGACACTGAGGCGTTAGACGACAGCAGCTCCAGTCCCTCCAGCACGCTGCGGAGCTACCCGCTCACCTGCAAAGTGCTGTACTCTTATAAGGTACACATAAGCTGTGTGTGTGTGTGTGTGTGTGTGTGTGTGTGTGTGTGTGTGTGTGTGTGTGTGTGTGTGTGTTAGAGCTTAGATCGGGCCCAAAAAATCAAGCCCGACCCTACCCAAGCCCGTGCACATTGTGCCCGACCCGGCCCAACACATTAGCTGTAATTATGAGCCCGAGCCCGATTTAAACCCGACATTTATTAAATACGTGGGCCATTATAACTGACGTTCTCAACTACAATTCCGAGTTTTTTGAGCTACAGAAATCCGTTTAGAATTATATTAATGAATAATGCAACAGAGGACGAAGAATGTAAACTATGTTTGTTTATTCAGAATGGAATGGATCGCAAATGAATCCGAATGAAGAAACGTAAGCAACTTAAACGTAAAATTATGTCCCTGCAGCAAAACTCAATGCATTTCTCTGTGAGGGCTTGCCTCGCTCTCAGGTGTATGCTTGGAGAAGTGACAAAAGAGGACGTTGAAGGCTGGCCATCATTATTTCTGGCATGGCAAGCCTGCTTCATGTTCATCTTAAAGTCTTTTTGCTGTCATAGGTGAACATCGTGCGCACTTAATGCACGCAACAAAGCATACTTGACAAATGCATACCTCCGACTTTTCTCCAAACTTATTTCTCCTGTTTTTATTTTTTTCTTTACATCTTCAAGCTTCACGTTGCACTTAAGCTACACAATACAGCACAGCAGGCCCGGAGTGATGCGTGCGAGTGGAGAAGCTGCGCATGACACGTGTTGCGCAAATGACATTACAAATGACATTTTGTAACTCTGAGCCTAACTTATATAACTTTGTACACACTTGTTACTTAGGCCTACTTTGTTAAATATATATTATTTCTGACTATGGCATAGCTTTAGCTCCCCACCCAAGTAGGCTAATGATTTTAAAAAAAATAAAAAATGCTTGATCAAGGACACGGCCCGGCCCGAGGATAGTGGCTGGAAATATCGGCCCGCGGCCCGCTCTACTTTTATAAGGTACACATCAGCTGTGTGTGTGTGTGTGTGTGTGTGTGTCACCTGCAAAGTGCTCTACTCTTATAAGGTACACATCAGCTGGGTGTGTGTGTGTGTGTGTGTGTGTGTGTGTGTGTGTGTGTGTGTGTGTGTGTGTGTGTGTGACTTGAGGGGAACTGGATGGCTTTAATCAGGGCTCAAACACTGTCTTGCAAACTTACGGCCTGGCTCAAAGGCCATAACCAGAACAAAGGTCATCCCCATCACATCCCCAGCTTGTGATTAGCATCAGTGATGTATAAGTATAAGTATATATACACTTTTGATCCCGTGAGGGAAATTTGGTCTCTGCATTTATCCCAATCCGTGAATTAGTGAAACACACACAGCACACAGTGTACACACAGTGAGGTGAAGCACACACTAATCCCAGCGCAGTGAGCTGCCTGCATCAACAGCGGCGCTCGGGGAGCAGTGAGGGGTTAGGTGCCTTGCTCAAGGGCACTTCAGCCGTGCCTACTGGTCGGGGTTCGAACCGGCAACCCCGCCGGTTACAGGTCCGAAGTGCTAACCAGTAGGCCACGGCTGCCCGTGGTAGCATAATGGCTAAGGAGCTGGGCTAGCATTCAGTTCCCTCAAAAATTGTCGGCTCAATTCCCGGCTTCCACCGTTGTACCCTTGAGCAAGGCACTTAACCCTGAGTTGCTCAGGGGAGAATGGCCCTTGTAATATAACTGGCATAACGTAAGTAGCCTTTGGATAAAAGTGTCTGCTGAATGGATACATGTAAATGTAATGCCTTTCTCTCTCCTCCAGGCGTCCCAGCCAGATGAGCTGACCATTGAGGAGCAGGAGGTGCTGGAGGTCATTGACGATGGGGACATGGAGGACTGGGTCAAGGTATCGTCACAAACTACGGAGTAAAACTTGTGTCACCTAGAATATGTTGTATTTGCATTTGAATTGCCGAATTTGAGCAACTGTATTGAAGTGTAGGGAAGGAGGAGATGGTGGGAAAACAGGGAGGAAGGGAAAGAGGGAGGAAGAGAAGGGGGTAGGAAGGAAGGGGAGGAAAGGAATGAGGGAGGAAGGTCTGTGTGTGAAGGGAAGTGTGTGGTAAGTGCATGTTAAGTATGTTGGACATAAACTCGACTTCAGCTTTTAGAGCAGACATTTTCTTCTCTAGCCATGATGTCTTCACACACAAGTTCGATCCTGTATCATTTAAATGTTTCCTAAAGCTCAACTGGTTGAGAAAGTTGAAAGGAAATACCACAGGGCACAATCGATACCCAAGGAGCACTCAATTTGAAATGTATCTCTCATCTGTAAACATAGGTTGCAAATAAGGAATTAATTTTGTTAAAACATAATTTAATATAAATGCAATATAAAATAGGGTCTTTCCTTCATATTGAAGGTTGTGTTATATCCACTGCTCATGTACGTGTCTGTGTAACCCCAGGCCAAAAACAGGGCAGGTCAGGTGGGGTACGTACCTGAGAAGTACCTGCAGCTGCCCTCGTCCAACAGCCTGATGAGCATGCTGCAGTCCCTGGCTGCCCTGGACACCAGGTCCCACTCCTCCAGCAACTCCACCGAGCAGGAGCCGGACGTCACCGTCACCGTCACCGCCAACGCCAACGCTGTGCCCAACGGTGACGCCAGCGGTAGGGCAGCAGCTGAGCACTCCTACAACACAACCACAGACAATCTAATTCACACACACGCACACACTCACACACACACACGCACACACACACAATCTAACTCTCTCTCTCACAGACACACACACACACACACACACACACACACACACACACACACACACACACACACACACACACAATCTAACTTTCTCTCTCACAGACACACACACACACACACACACAATCTAACTTTCTCTCTCACAGACACACACACACACACACACACACACACACACACACACATAATCTAACTCTCTCTCTCTATCTTACACACACACACACACACACACACACACACACACACACACACACACACACACACACATACACAACACCATGCCCAATGGAGATGCCAGCAGTGAGGGAGCAACTAAGCACTCGTACTAAACAACCACACACACTATCTAACTCACTCTCTTTCACACACACACACACACACCCTTACAAAAATGAAATGTTTGCGGCAGATTTGCAGCAAACTTGTGGGTGATTCGTGGGAAATAAATGAGATCATACTGCCAGAAGTAGAGGCAACAATAAGGCAACAATGTGGCAACAATCTGGCAACAATGAGAAGTTTTCCACTAGTGGCAAATGTGTTTGCCAGTAATTTGCCACCACAATTACCACCAATGATGGCAAACTTCCAGTGAACTTCTGATGACAAACCTTTTTTGCATATGACATTGCTGCAAATTTCCCAGAAACCTAATTTGCATGAGAATATATGACCTTGCTGCCAGAAACATGAAATTTCTGTAAGGGCACACACACAACACCGTGCCCAACGAAGACGCCAGCGGTAGGGGAGCAACTGAGCACTCGTACTACACGACCACACACAATCTAACTCACACACACACACACACACACACACACACAAACCTTTTCTTGCCTTTTCTGTTTTAAATAAACAGGGTACTCATTACTTGTGGCAATATTAAAAGCTAGCTTTGGCTGCTCCGCCACCTGTGTTAGGGATATAGCCGGGTGATGATAACGTAAGTGAGATATCACAGATGTGTTACCTCCAATGTAGCCGACAGTTGCAAAACAGTGTGCACATTGTGCTTTGTTTGTTAACAGTCTTCTTGCCTTCGTCATCGTACTTAACGGCTGAACCCAAAATGTTGCCACACTGCAGATTTATAAAATGACGGTGCTTCTTCAAATTTCCGTTTCTCTGTGTCGCTTTCGCTCGCCATCGTCATTGTCGTTGCAACAGAGAAGTGCAATGCAAATGGTTTTAGCTTCCCCTCTTCTCAAGCAGGAGCAGATATTTGCACTGTGCTGATAGACTCTGGGGAAATTCCGAGAAATTCGGATAGGTTCTGTCGTTACTCTGCACCTCTGAATGTACAAGGCGTGTGTTTCAGAACCAGGTCTTGAAAATGAAAAGTGAATGACCCGCGGGGCCTGCGGTATGCTTTTCACCTAGGTGTGCTGTACCGTTCAGGGCATATCGTACGATATGATAACATACTGTATACCATTGCATCCCTAAAAGACACAGAGACATACACTCTGTCAGACACACATACATAGATTCTCTCTCTCTCTTTCTCTCTCTCTCTCTCTCACTCACACGCTCACTCACTCACTCACTCACACACACACACACAGAGACACTCAAAAGAGTTTTAGATGAGTCAAAATGATCACCAGTCATCAAAAAGAATAAAATATGTTGACAACATCATTTTATTGACCAATACTGCCATCTAGTGATAATGTATATACACACAGTTGGCACCCATAGGCAATGACATGTTTTTTTTTTTTAAGTTTTCATGACCTAAATGAAATGAATGTTTTTTGCATATAAGAGCAGCCAACAAAGTTCACCCCTCATGAGGAACTTTGTCTCTCTTTCTCACTGTCTTGAACTTTCTTCTTCTCACTCTCTCTCTTGTTCTCTGTTTTGACCTTTGTCTCTCTTTCCATGTCTACTAGCGGTGACCTTTGCCAAGGCGCTCTACGACTACGAGGCTCAGACGCAAGACGAGCTGTCCTTCCCCGAGGGCGCCATCATCCGCATCCTCAGCAGGAACGAGGACGATGGCTTCTGGGAGGGCGAGTTCAACGGCCGCGTCGGAGCCTTCCCCGCTGTGCTGGTGGAGGACCTGACCGCTGTGGAGAACGGAGAAGTGTCTCCCTGGGGTGCAGACTTACAGGTCTGTATCTGCACAAACACACACACACACACACACACACACATATATATGCACACACACATGCGCACACACACGTGGATGCGTCACTGAGAACGGAGACGTGTCTCCCTGGGGTGCAGACTTACAGGTCTGTGTCTGCACAAACACACACACACACACACATGAGCACACACACACATATGCACGCGCACACACATACACATGCACACACACATATACACACATGCACACGCACGCACACACACACATGCACACACACACACTCAACTGAGAATAGAGATGTGCCTCCCTGGGGCGCAACTTATTATACACCCAGACAAAAAACACAGATTTATATACACACAAACACACGCACACACAAACTCTCATCCTCACTCACACAAACAAACACAAACTAAACACACTGATTCACATCCAGGCGTACAAACTCTAACCCTCACTCTCTCTCTCACACACACACACACACACACACACAAACACACAGTGATCTTTTTCCCCAAGCTTACTTTCATCACGTAAGCAAGAAGACACTGCTTTGTTCCAGATGTCATTTGTGTATTTTGAGAAGCCTGCTCGTAATTAATGTATGTTATCTCAGAGCACATCACCTGTGAGAGTCGCTGAGCAAGGATTAAAGTTCTCCGTCGTAGGACGGATTTCCGTCAATTTGATTTTAGAAATGTCATATTTGAGATGGATGCAGATCCGATGAGAAAAAAAATAGGAGGGGGGGGGGCTTATCACCTTTTGCTTTTCCTTTTTTAAGGCAACTACACATATTAGGTAAATGTTTAAAGACCTAATAGTGTTCTTGAGAACTTTCTGTGTCTCAATCAGTGACCGCTCAAGAAGATAGCCTACGTCAGCCATGAGTTTCGCTTTCTTTATGTTGTAGCTACACACTTCTCGGGCGTTTGCTTAAAAAAAAGAACACGTATGGAGGACTATAACGGTCTAAAAGTTGGATTATAGTGACACAATCGAGACAACTGATGAGGTTGGCCAATCCGTTTAACTTTTTTGGATATGATATTGTGAGCTCTATGTGCGAATTCGGAGAAGAAGCGGCTGTGTTCTTTTCGTGCATCAATGTAGACAATTTCTTACTATCGCGAACTCTTGTCAGGGGAGGTCATTCATTTTGGGTGTCACCTATGACTAGAACAGATAGCCTGCTATGCCACCCGATGTAGGCTACTATTATTGTTACAGTTTTTAATCAATGCAACTAACATTAGGCTATGTATAAAGCAACGCAATATAAACCGTAGCCTATGCAATTTATTATCCCGTCTGTAATGACATACAACAATGTTTTTCACAATTTGCGACGGAAGGTTTTGACTGAGCGTGTTAACATAAAATAATAATAATATTGTCATCATCGCGAACTGTCGAGTAAGGGGGTCAGTCGTGTTTGTGACGCACAGACGGCCTTGTAGCCTATTTTGCTTAGGCCTCACTTTTAACGACAGTAGGTTGTGAGTGTATGTTGAAAAAAAATAACCATACAATTAAAATAGTCAACTTAAAACTTTGCTATAAAATATTATTAATTTATAGCACAAAACCATAACCAGTAGGCCTACCAGAACCTCGCATATTAGCGTCATGATTTGTGTGCGTCTATTTGGCAAGACCACTAGCTGTCCTGGATGCGTTGTTGCTAAAGGAAGGCAGGTGTCAAAAGTTAAAAAATAAATGGAGATGGGCAGCTGTTGGAAACGGGGGAGAACTAACAAGCCATGGTGTGTAAAGAAATTAAAGTGCCAGGGGTTTGATTTTGCGCGGTTCGCTGCAAGAAATTTGTTTATGGATGCAATAGGAAAACGTTTTAGCGTTTTAGCGCCACCAATCAGAAGACCGTACATAAGGTTAACGTTCGTGCACTTCATCTTCCCTACCTGGTGCAACTAGCCACCACGACAGAGTTAGGCTACGTTTATCTATGGCTGACCGTTTTTACGTTTAGAAAGTAGGCTACGCATGTTCTTTCATAGCGCAACACGACCGGTCCCTCACCATATCGCAACCTCTTGTCAACCTTATACAATCTGTTGCTGAAGACAAAAGCGCCGTCTCCAGATTGTCCTTATCAAATGCGCAGACCTCCTGCATGAGCACATACAGTATTGCTGCTCATTGGAAAACTGAGTTGTCTGTAAAACTCAAAATTACCATGTTTTCATTAAATGCGGATGAGGCAACAATGGAAATATGAACAATATCTAGAATGTTCTGATTCGTTACTTTGATGAGGAAATGGGAAGTCTTGCAAACTTGATTTTATAGATTTTACTTGGTGTTGAATTGCAAAAAAAATCTCCCCTTTAAACACCTTTGGCCTGAAGTAATTAAATAAGAGTGTGTTAAAGCCTTTCTACAATATTGCTGCAGTAGAAAAGAACAGCAATGGCTAATCGGCAATGGTCAGGGATGGTACTAAAATATATTTTTGTTCATCAGGAAAACTCAATCTCAATCAAGAACACTCTCAATTCGCCTTATTCACATGGCCATTGGCGGCTAAAACGAGGCTACAGGGTACACAAACCATAGGATTGTTATGTTCTATGCATTCACCTGTAGGTGGCATTAATTATATAGTAAGAGTACCCTGTAGCCTCGTTTTGGTTTAAACAATGGCCGCCGTGTGAATTAGGCGAATACTCCCTTTACTTTGCTGTTTGCATCTTTTTGTACATTAAAAACCAATAGGTCGCGACCGCAAAAGGGGTGCTATCTCTATAGGTAGATATGAACAACGTATGATTTATGGCCTGAAAAAAGTTCAGTCAAACGATTTTTTTTCACTTTAATCCCTGCGCTGAGCTGGTAAGGTGCGTGCAGAGGCACGTGTGCTTGGAACATGTGCTGACGCATTCCTCCTCTTGTTCTCTTGTTTTTTTAACTGGAACAAACTCTCTAACGACCGGAACATCGCAATGTGGTGTGTTCTTGAGCAAACAAAAGTGTGTGTGTGTTTTAAATGTATTCACAGAACATGTGTGTTTCAGTGTTACAATCTTTCAGTGTTACATTGTTGCCCTTATATAACCTTTCAAATGAACCTAATGTGATCACAAAACATGGACACTTGAAAGAAACATTCAGGAAGTTGCATGTAACGCATAACTAGTAATGTGTTAAAATGCCCCCCCCCATTGCAACATTAATAGATGGAAAGTAGATAATAAAGCAAATTGAATTCTTGAAGTGTGTGCTATATTGTCAAACTACATGCATGGCTGGGCTCTAACTACAATCTATTAATTCAGGTGTCCCCGTCCTTCCAGAGCCCGCAGACCACGTCTCCTCCGACTGCCCAGAGCAGCCCCATCTCCCTCAGCCCGCTCTCCAGCCCCCATGGGCCTCCAGCTCCAGCATCAGCACCGGCACCGGTACCCTCCCCGGCCCCTCCTCCGGCTCCGCCCTCCCCCTACACAGGCCCACCCACCACTCCTGGGACCCCCACCACCCCCATGACCCCTGTGACCCCCGTGACCCCTGTGACGCTGGCCACCCCCCCGTGCCCGCCACCGCCCAGCTCCAGCTCGGTGAACGGCTACCACCGACCGCCGCCACCCCCAATGAAGACCTCCGGTCACGGTGAGAGACTTGGCGCTCTCCTCCCGCAGTGCCCCATGTGAGGGGTACTCTAGGTAGAGACGCTAACCACAGCTGACCACAGACTTGCCCAGGACAGGGACAGTTAGGAGTAGTTGTGATCAAACACCCTGTCCACACCTGGTAGGTAAAATCTGATCTTGGCCATTTCACGCTTTTAGTGCCAGGTGAGAACGCAATCAATCTGCATGCAAGATCCGATCATCATGACCACCTACGAATGTATGTACGAACGCATTTTAATGGGATTGGTCTTGTAATGTAAGCAAGAAAATGGTATTATTGGAAAGAGCACTGCTAGTAGCAGCAGCAGTAGCAGCAGCAGCAGCAGCAGCAGCAGTAGCAGTAGCAGCAGCGGTAGCGGTAGCTGTAGCTGTAGCTGTAGCTGTAGCTGTAGCAGTAGATGTAGCTGTAGCTGTAGCTGTAGCTGTAGCGGTAGCTGTAGCAGTAGATGTAGCTGTAGCTGTAGCTGTAGCGGTAGCTGTAGCAGTAGATGTAGCTGTAGCTGTAGCTGTAGCGGTAGCTGTAGCAGTAGATGTAGCTGTAGCTGTAGCTGTAGCTGTAGCTGTAGCAGTAGCATCAGCGGTAGCTGTAGCAGTAGCTGTAGCTGTGCTAGATAGACTTGGCAGGCTGAATGTGAACAGGGCCTTCGTTTCCCTCACCTCCCTCTCACTCAGTTCAGTTACTCTGACACCTTGAAGAAACATCTCATTTCCTCTCTCCCTTCCTCTCTATGTCTCTCTCCCTCAAGGCCACTCCCACGGCTCCACCCCACCACCCAGATACCCATCAGAGGGCGTGGCCGGGACCTTCAGACCAGTAAGACAGGCCGCCGCGCCGCCTTTGTGCAGACTCACCTGTGCCGTGATGTCACCTGTGTGTGCTGGGTGGTGTGATCTTAACTATTCTGTACTTTTTTCTCTCCCGCTCTCTCTCTCTCTCCCGCTCTCTCTCTCTCTCCCGCTCTCTCTCTCTCTCCCGCTCTCTCTCTCTCTCTCTCTCTCGCTCTCTCTCTCTCTCTCTCTGAGCAGGTGCGAGCAGCCCCACCGCCCCCTCCCCCCAAGCAGCAGGCTCAGGGTCAGGTGCAGAAGAGAGAGGAGGTGGAGGTCACGCTGGTGTGAGGATTCTGGGCACCCCCACCCTGCCTTTAGCGCTACCATCACAGTCACCATCGTCACCCCTTAACCCCGGCATTGATCCTGACCTCTGACCCCTGACATCGGTCCTTCCTGTCACCTGGCGTTGGCCCCTCTCACCCCTGGAAGTGACATTCTGGGTCTATGCAGGCAGGCACTGCTGCTAGAGTCTAGCTTCCTAGGCGTTAGGAGGGGAATGGAGTCAACACCAGGGCCTGTGTGTGTGTGTGTGTGTGTGTGTGTGTGTGTGTGTTCGTGTGTGTGTGTGTGCATCTGTGTGACCTCGATCAGGGCTCAGATGACTGGAAGGTGATGATGACCTCTGCCTTCACCTTTTTGACCCTTCAACTATGACCCTTCCATTTCTACTCTCTCCTAAACCTCTGATCCAGTTTCCCTACATTCCTGATGTTCCTGTGATTTCTGTCCTCTGTTGTTGTTTGACCATCAGTGGGGGACTATGACAAGTAGCCGTTGAAGACGCACACATGAGGAGGGTACTCGGGTGAAGGGGGGGGGGGGGGGGGGTCTGCGGGGTAAGCACAGAATGGACTAGATCTACAGGCTGCTGACCGGAACTGGGCTGGGACTAGTAACACCTGATCTAAGAGGAAGAGACAATCTAGAGAGCACCTTTATGGCTGATTTGTTGCAGGAACACTTTCCATACATTCCAGTAGCTGGTAGCTGCCCACCACCAGTGACTGGTCCGGTCTCCACCAGCGACTGGTCAGTTCTCCACCAGCGACTGGTCAGTTCTCCACAGCTGACTGGCCTGGTCTCCACAGCTGACTGGCCTGGTCTCCACAGCTGACTGGCCTGGTCTCCACCAGTGACTGGTCCGGTCTCCACCAGCGACTGGTCAGTTCTCCACAGCTGACTGGTCAGTTCTCCACAGCTGACTGGCCTGGTCTCCACAAGCTGAAGAGCCGGAACAAGGGTGAGGATCAAGAAAGGCTTGAGGCTGGACCCTCAACGACACCTCAGAAAGAGAAGGGAAATGTGGCAATTAGAAAGTTCATGATTTCATGGATTTATACATAAATTCATACCTACATACATATACATATACATATATATATATATGTATGTATGTATATACTGTATGTGTGTGTGTGTGTGTGTGTCTGCGTGTGTTCTAGAAAATGCTTCAGTGTGTACATGTCTATATTTGAACTAACATTTAAGCTAAACACAAGACTCACATGTTTATCAGCTTTTTTTGTTTTATTAATTGTATTTAATACTGTTGGTTTATATTAGGATGAGATGTTTAGGAATTTCTGAAATAGATGCATCATTTGGAAAAGTTTTAGTCTGTTCTCTTAAGCACTTTTAATCTTCAATTCGTTACAGTATTAGTGGCTTTGGTTCTTTTCAGTTATGGAGATGTTGTAAGTCTAGTATCTTTCATTTTCATTGTGTTTGTATAATTTATTTTCTCAGACTTAGTAAATGTTTAAGATGAATTGAGAGCAAGAGAGACAGCTGATAATGCCTTAATAGTTTGTGTTTATGGGTTTGCTTGTGGATTGAATGGAAAAGCCTTAAAGCCTCAGTGTTTCAGAGTGCACAACATTATTTTAGACGGAAACATATTTGGATTCTTGAATATGGGGAGGGGGGGCTGTTTTCCTGGTAGATACGACCTCGATCTATGTGATGTCTGAATGTTTTGTAAAGTTCTCTCTGTAGCCTAGTCCCCCTTCTGCAGTATTGATGGTTTTTTGTTAACGCTTAATGGCCTTCTTACACCAAACAACTTTGGCAAGATTTGGGAAAGATTCATGAAAGATTGGAGTCTTTTGAGTAAAGCTTGAATGGGAGGCATTAGTTAAAAGACTACAATGTTTCAAGAATCTTTCCCAAATCTTGTCAAAGTTGTTTGGTGTAAGGTGGCCATTAGTGAGATTGTGGCGAGCCTTACAGAGAGTTTTATTCTTCATTCTCAGTATTGCGTTCCACGCTGCTAGGAGTGTCCGTACCCATGATGGTGTCTCTACAACTATGTCAGAAAAAAAAGAAAAGTCATGTATGTCTAAGTTGTGTTTGAAATGTGTATCTACCTTGTACAAATCAAAATAAATTTTATGAAAGAAATAGAAGCAATTTTTAATGAGTTTTAATGAATGTTACTCAATAAGTGACTTGGACAGCATTAAAATATGACTATACCACTGCAGCTCAGTCAGACATGGGGGACATATCCGCAAACCTACTTCTGGGGGATACCCCCAATTTACTGACTAACCGAGATGGTTTCTCTCAGAATAAGGGGTAAACCTCCGATGCCAGACTCCACTCAACTATAGAGCCTTCTGGAGGTGGCGTGGGCCTAATTCAATGAAAAACGACAAAGGTACCTGCTTGATAACTCCAGTGAAATGCTCTCGAAGGCTGCTCTGTTGGTAATGTTTTTTTGCCCACAAAGGTTGCTTCATTGGTATTCTGTTTTTTGATGGTGAATATGCTTGGTTGTTGATTGACCGCTGTGGGAAACCCCCTACCTATAGCACAAGGAGTTAAACACCTCTCCTGTGCAGATCTGAAAAAGAAAAAAACTTAATAATACTTCAATCTCCTTCCAAAACAAAGCCATATTCTTCTATTAAGTTTACCAGATACTCTTAAGTCTTGAGTGAACATACCCAGGTTTGTCACAAAACCACATACCGGTACTTTAGCAGTTGCTCTGAGTGAACGTACCCAGGTTTGTCACAAAACCACATACTTTAAATGCGCCCTAGGTCTTCTGTTGAAGCCCACCTGGGGCGATGTTTTCTTTGGCTTTGTTTCGGTGTTGGCTGCACATTGTCACGTACATGGAGCATACCGAAACTTGTGCACACAGAGCAAGTAGACAGTAAGCTCCTGATCATCCTGATAGACCCGTCTTCTGGCACAAGTCAAGGTCTCAAGGGCGCACAACATCAAGGAAAGGATTCAAGACGTCCAGTTGTGTCACTCTGCTGTCGTTGAAGAAATGCCGCTCAAAGTCGTTCCCATACTACACACTAATGGCCAGTTTCCTATGCATGGAGTAAACCTAGACTAAATGCTTTTTCCAATGGAGGTAAAACAAACTCCCAGGGACTCCGTAACCTTCAATAACCATAGGTTTATTTACACAATACATAAGATAAATCAATATATAAAAAAAGTCACAAAGTGCATACAAAATAATTCAACAGACATGACAAAACACCAAAAATACAACTCCATTGTACATGAAGAGCCAGATGTACCAAAAAACACAAGTGTCCTCAAAACACTCATCACCAAGAAGTGTGAGCAATTCCACTCTGCCCAAAGTGCCTTTGGTATCTCTCACGACGTGTCACTGAGTCCACACAACCTCTCGCTGACGTCCCACAGCTTCTTGGCCACGGCGTCGTCCGTGGCATTGGAGCACGGTTCCTGTACGGTGCAGCAGGCAAAGTAGCGTCCGCTCAGGGGCTCGATGCCCTCCTGAAGGGCACAGTGCAGAGTGGTTTGGGCGCCGGCCTTGGGGTCCAGGAAGAAGAGCCGGGATATGGGGTCAACGAACACCATCTGCCACAGGCTGACGTGGCGTGACAGCTCCGTCTTCACAACGCCTGATTGTGCACAAACACAGGAAATGAGAATAAAGAGAGGTGAATTTCCTCATAGATGTGGTATTCTTTCAAACTCACACACTTTGATGCGCGTTCCCTGCGAACTTCGTGAGGGCTTAGGGCTGTCACACTGCGAAATTGTGAACACCCTTTCTGTAAGTCTGCATCTATGCACATTTTACCTACAATTCATAGCATGGTGACATGAAACAAGGGGTTACCCAAAGGGAGGCTGGAAGCTTGAAAAAAACATCAGTAAACTGCCATAAAACATGTTTGAAATGTGTTGTCAATTTAATGATCGGTCACAGATGCTGTCCCATTCCTGTTATTAGCGTTTTGAACCCTTACACCCTCGCAAACGTCTTTGAGGGTTCAGGGCTTAGACCTTAGGAATGAGTGACATTCAGTCCATGTGTGCTTGCCAGAGAAGATGGTGTTCTCAGCATCTTCCGGTACCCCTTCCCCTGTCTGTGAGGTGGAGCAAGTGGGTTTGTCTCTAAGCGCTGAGGACTTTTAATACAGCATTGTAAGCTGGGGACCAGTGATGTCTCCTATTTAATGAGGGTCGTTCTACTTTTACATAGATGGCCTCATTAACCCCTCTTTCAAACCATCCATTGTCTCTGTCCAGGATATAGAAAACTGTTGGGTGTAGACTGATGATGGTGTTTGGATGAACACCGAAACGTTTAGTACCTTTTAATCCTTTTAGTCCAGTGTTAAAATTAAACTTTTTAAGGGAACTACCATCACCTGGATGTATTTTTACATATGTAATACTTTTGACGATCGATCGATAAATCGATAGAACACATGTGAGATCTGTGTGTGTGTGGGAGAGTATTGGCTTACCAGGGTGAACACTATAACAGGTGACATTGGTGCCCTTCAGTCTCTTGGCCAGCTCGTGGGTGAACAGAGCGTTACACAGTTTACTGTTGCAGTAGGCCAGGAAGAACTGCCAGCTGTAACGGCCGGTGCCCAGGTCCTTGTTGGCCACAAGGGAATCCAAGTCGATCTTGCCCCAGCGGTGGGCCATGGAGGACAAGGTGATCACACGGCTCGAAGGGGCCTCTTTCAGGCGGTCCAGCAGGAGATATGTGAGCAGAAAGTGACCCAGATGGTTGACCCCGAACTGGATCCCGAAACCATCCTCAGTGCGCCCATCGCCCACGAGACCTACGGAAACCCAAACATGATCAAATCGAATAATAACAATGGCGAGCACTTACAACTAAGCGTTTCATTCAGTCTACGGAATTACCGCATTGCTGTGATTTTTTGGTCAACATACATTTGTTTGGTGAGGCATGTAAATACCTAGATTATAGAGTTCAAAAGAATGTAATAAAAATGTTGAAGTGTAGGTGCATCGTGAGGTGTCTGCAACACGTAGTATTGACTAAAAGAGCATTTTAATACAGGGGACAGTTAATGTTTTGATATGTGGGGCATGTTTTACAGGTATATATGGGTGGGTAGTCACATGACTGGTTTAATTTGTTCTGATTGGATGGTTGTTACATATGGTGATGTTATTGGAATATGTGAATAAAACTGATTTGAGTCAACTTTGTAACATCTGACCTATACAATCTAACCATCTGATATTTTAGTCCATGTGAATGAATACCAAATTTGAAGAGTGTGCCTCAATGCATTCTTGAGATATGGCCTTCACAAGAATGACACATGAGGGCAGTGAGTTTGACCTTTGACCTCCAAAATCAAATCAGTTCTTACACTTCTGTACTAAACTGACTCATTGACTCCTGAGCTACTATACATGTAAGGTACTAGGGAAGAGATGTATACCAGCATTGTTGATAAGCAAATCCAATCTGGACTCCGTCTTCAGGAAGGTCTCTGCAAAGGTGCGGACAGCCTTGAGGTTGGCCAGGTCTAGCTGCATGTAGACCACATCAGTGCTTCCAGTCTCCTGATGATGAAATGTTATGTAGCGGTAAGTGTCTATAGTTCATTCACTTACAGTTGCACTTATTAGACAAACAGCGTTTCCAAAACATACTGACAACATCATGACAAAGACACGACAAACGTACCAGCTCGATATCCTTAATAGCCTCCTCAGCTTTTTGCTTGTTTCTGCAGGACAAGATGACCCTGGCTCCTCTTCTAGCCAATTCACAGGCAGTGGCTTTGCCAATTCCAGTGTTTCCCCCTAAAAAGACAATGCATTATAACCATCATTTCAAATAGATTTACAAATGTCAAGGTGTAGCAGAGAAACGGAGTAGAAGGTAACAGCCGCTTATAAAGGAGCAACTTCGCCATTTCAGCCCGCGCCCGCTATATGGGCCTATCTCCAGAATTCCAGGCACACGCAGTGCTTGAAATGTGACTTGAACATAAGACAGACTAAACAAATAGTGAATGACATAACGTTACAGTTCAGCCTATGTAGTCCACAAGGTTTAGTCTTACATTTGACATCATGATCAATGTTGGCATTATGATAGCCTGATGCCAAAAAATGTAGGCCTATTTACAATGAGGATAAAATGTATTCAAATGATCACATAGGCTTACCTGTTATGATGACCGTTTTTCCAACCATGTCAGATGAACTCCTACATTCTGAGCTTTTGAAGATGGTTTCCACCAAAAGCATGTAAACTCCGACAAGTACAACGATTGAGCCAATCAAAAGCAGCATCATGAAAGTCTGGTAGGCTACACCGACGGTTCTGTTCAGGTGAAGTAGCAAGACCGGCGACCGCACAGCGTTTATGTAGAGGCCTGAGTGCAGTCCTGTTCGACCGGTTTCACACTTTCGAACATTGAGCTATAGCAGGCAAACCGGTCTAGGTTTACCCGATTTTGAAATCTGCCAACCAAAAAAAAGGAGAAAGAGTGAGCGAGAGAGAGTGAGAGACATCGCGCCTTTAATTTCTTGACTCTAAAAATGTAATGTTCTCGCTTATAAAAGTGTCGGTCCAAGGCCTACTTAAAAGTGCCTTTCATAAACCCTCATGCCATTCCGACAAAACTGACATTGATAAAGGCCTACACTTCTAAAGTGAAATGCTTACACAGCACGCTTTAAGTTGGGGAAAAAAGGGAAATACCTAAGATGACCTCACCGCCAGCCACCGCGGCCTACACGATTTGGTATTTCAAGAATTATAACTACAGCGGAGCGAACGTAATAGTAGACCAGGTTGTGCGTAGTCTAATTGGAATGAAGGGTTGGTCAGGCTGTCGTCACTTTTCTCTTGTTAGTTGGCCTACACTAGCAGTTAGTTAAGTTCGCCTGCTTGCGCAATTATTTGGCACTCAGATCTAGGCCTAAGCTATTTCTGCGATTTCTTGAGTGCTTAGGCTACTTTCAGTAAGCTCTTGAACTAGGAGCGTGAGATAGCCTACCTAATCACCTGCCATCTTGATCTTGTCTCTTGGCTGAAGTGGCTTGGAAGGACCTCTCCACACAGAGGCGTGACAGATATTGATTTGAGTTGCCACCCGGGATAGGACGGGCGGGGCCAACCCATTGAGTTATATGAAATGCTATTTTACACTAGTAGCCCATCACCCACCAAAATATTAACAGAATCTTAGTGCTACTAACATGCTCTTTTTGAATTTAATTGGCTAACATCATGAAATCCAGTATTATGAGGACTTTACCTCTCAGGTTTATAAGATAATATCCAACAATTTGATTTTCAACTTTTTTAGGAATATACATGACTACAGCTAGTGTTTTTTTTTGTTTTGTTTTGTTTTGTTTTTTAAAACATGGTTAAACTTATAATTGTTAAGTGGATGGACCTGTTTGGATTTCTAACTGTCCTGACTCATGTGGATGACAGTAGCAGAAACTATGCCCTATGGCTACATTAAGCAGATAGAAAGCAACCTAAGCCAGTGTTTTGCAAACTTTTTTGTGCCACGACACACTTTTGACACTTAAAATGTCCCAGGCACACTAACATCCTGTGTGAAGAAAAAATAAACATACCATAGCCTAAAATTTTAAATAATACACAGATATGGCCTTATTATGGCTTCTATGCAAGACCTGCTCAATAAAACAAGCGCCCTCTGTTTCATTTGTAGGTGACTATATCTAATTTAATTGTTGTTATGAACTGGATATGTGATGATTCTATACTGGATATGGGGCCCCCGTTGTACAATGCCTGCATACCACAAATAGTGCAATCATACAATCAATGAGAGCATGTGATTATACATTCTTTGATGCAACAGTTGCTTTTCTGGACCAGTGAGTGACATTTGGGTAATTTTCTGCGGCACACCTGATGATCTCTCACGGCACACTTGTGTGCCCCGGCACAGTGGTTGAAAAACACTGACCTATCAACCTAGATAGGAAGTGGCACAAATGTGTCAAACTCATAAATGCAATAGGATATCAGAAATAGGCCTAGGTTGGATATTTAGAATAAGAGAAATAAATCAAAATGCCCTATGGGATCATTTGAGACATGATATTGCCACAATAAAGGCATCTGAGGAGTACGTTTGGTTAACTGTGGATTTATTTACATGGTACACAAGTCAACTCATTAAGTATATTTAGTGTCATTGTATAATAAAGATGCACAAACAAACAAACAAACCAAAACATTGATGCATCTCCACCTATGTTGTGCAAAACATAAAATAAGATATGAAATATAATGAGATATGAAATATAATGTGTGTGTGAGACAGCGAGAGAGAGAGAGAGAGAGAGAGAGAGAGAGAGAGAGAGAGAGAGTGAAAGAGAGAGAAAGAGTGTCTGTGTTTGTATTTAATTAATTATTCCCAAATTAAAAAGGGCATGAATAATTTTGGACATGCTATTTTCCATAAAAATTTTAAAAAGATTTATTTATTTAATTTTTTTTTTTAAATATTTGTGTTTCTACCGCATTGTCTTACACACTTTAGACATGGTGCTGGTGTCATCTCTGTCAGAGCAAACATATTGGTCAAGAGAAAATCAACATGGGTCAACATTAAATCGCTATTTGCCAGGGGTATGAATAATTTTGGGTTTAACTGTATGTATATTACCAAGCACTTTGAGCTGCATTCTGTCTATAAAAGGTGCTATACAAATAAAGCTTATTATTATTATTATTATTATTACTATTATTATTATTATTATTATTATTATTATTATTATTATTAACAAAACACTAATAAGAGCAATAAAAAACAATAATAAAGTGTGTCTAAATAAGTTTGTACTATAAATATGACTTAAAATGCAGTGATAGTGCAGTATAAAATCCGCCCTTTAAAATGCAGTTCTTTGACCCTAAAATAACGGTTTCACTGACTTATAATACAGAATGACATCTCTGACATTGCCAATGCACGCCTGGAACGCTTGATATTGCACAATGTAATGTTGATCGGGTAGGATCATGACCCTTTTAGTCAGTTTTTGACTAACGATCATGACCCTTTTAGTCAGTTTTTGACTAACTGGGTACCGTCTTGGCGCCTTGAATATTGATGCCAAGGCGCAGGTATAAATTCTTCCATGGTGTTTCTTTAAGGTTGATTGCTCTGTCTGATTGCACACTGTTCAGTGCAGTGCTTTTGGTAAAACACTGTGAGTCAACACCATGACCAGAGACCACATCATGTTTCCATGAGGGCACATGTTGAAATGTTAGTTGAAATTAGTTCATCAGCTCTTTTGTAGATCACTATCAAGAATCTGTCGTTTGAGATAAGGCTATTGTCTACGTTTGAGGGCATCTGTTTGTACATTGATTGCTTAATGTCTTCCTGTACAAAGGGAGATTTTACCATTGCTACCATAACTTATATTCGTGCTTTAGGACAGGGGTCTCCAACAGGTAGCTCGCGAGCTACCAGTAGCTCCCCACCTGTTTCTAAGTAGCTCTCCAAAAGGTTTGAGGAAGATGTTCATAAATCTGATAACCCAGTCACTTGGGAAACATGTTAAAATTCCTATGAAATCAAATTCACAGTCTGCAAAGAGAGAAGGTAAATGAGTTGAAAGGAACCTTTAAAAAGCATACAAATCTACAAAATTCATCGGTTTTGGGTGGAGATCAGCTATGTGAATACATGGCATGCTACTACTAGCATAAAAGCTCCATGTCCATTTCGTCTCTAATGAAAAAAGGTTGAAGACCCCTGCTCTAGGGGGTTCAGACCTCTGTGTCTGTCTGTGCCCTGAGACAATGTTGATTGTTTATGGCACAGTGATGAATGAAATGAAATGAACTGGAATTGAACTTGAATTGCTGGTTTCCTATAAAGTCTTCATATGCAGCACTAATAGTGTAGTTCGATCATGTCTGAGGATGATAAATCAGGATGAAGTCATGATTCCTTTTATTGATATTGATGTTATTGTGATATTAAGCATAGCACTCTATTGCTTTGTTTGACAATAAAAACAGTGAATTAAAAAGCACAAACACAAAAAAGTTAGTAAATAATAGACTGCCTGCAATTTTGAGGCATAGCCTTTGAGCTGGCTTTGCGTAAACATGATGAGAGGGACAGCATGAAACAAGTTCCATTTTTTTTTTCTCAGAAACACAATGACCATGCAATAAAATGCATCCGTTTCATTTCCCCATCACCACACACATACACACATACCAAACAAGCATTTTTCAGTTTATTTCTTCACCTTGTACTCTGCACGTAACATCGCTCTATAAAGATTAAGGTAAGATATCCTTGAGGGATTACACTACATTACTTAATGGATTTAGGATTAATAGGATAATGCATGTAAGGATTAATACCTTATTTCCATGTGGATAAACACATGCTTTTTACACAATTACAGCAGTATGCATGTTGTGCTTTTTACATACTGTAAGCATAATATCTAGATGTTTGTATAATCTGAAGTCTTAAATGCATATTTTTTAGCTATTCAACCAGTCCTCTGATCTACTATGAATGCAAATGTATGAAATGAAGGGTACAACATGTAACTATAATATAGGGGTCCTTTTCTGGCATTCTTTTAAAAATAGATACAGTAATATTGTTCATGAAAATATTTTTGGGTTAATAGTGCAATAGCCTTTGTATACTATATCATTACATAAACTATTTCTGTATCATTCATCATTCACAACAGTCATCATTTAAGGGGAGGGGGGCTTTTTGCATCTGTGCCCAGGGGTTCATAATCCATCCATGCCTATGGCCGTCAAAAGTTTGGAATGCCCTAACTGACTGACTTAACTAATGACTTGTTTGTGATTTTTAATAATATTTTTGCATGATGGGAAATGTATTGAATTTCTGTTTGGGGGTACCCCAGACCCCACCACATTTGGTCCCAGACCTCGCCACAGATTTGGTCTCCCCCCCAATGTTGACATCATGGCTACATCCTTGCAGTACCACACATACTATCCGTACACATTATACAGCCATACATATACTGTACATACAAGTCCCTCACCATGACCACTTTCTTTCAACATTGCTCACCTTCACCATCTCTTGACTGTAAGAATACACCTTGGATCGTGCTCATTATTTCCTGTATCCATTATTGTAATTCCCTTTTCATCGGTCACCACCTTTTGTCTCCTCATGTAAAGTGACCTTGGGTTTGTGAAAGGCACTTTAAAAAAATGTAACTTTATTATTATTTAATCATAATAAACCATTTCATACATTGCTGCACTCTCTCACACAGAAGATGAATCACTCGTTAAAGATATTTACATGCACCTTTCCTGCTTTTCTGCATCTCTCACTGTCAGAGATCACTATGGGCACTGGACACATCCTCTGGCTCTTCGCACTCTTCTCCACGCTGAGAGGAACTCTGGCCACTTCCCACACTCACCTGCAGATGACGGAGAACGCCATCATACAGGCCACAACGGCCACCTGCCGCTCTCGTGCTCTGCGCACGGGAAAGGCATTTGTTCTCCCTGTAAGACATTTGGAGTCACTCTGATGGTCATGTTTCCTGTAGTTTAAACTCATAAAGTCATATAGTAGAAATACCTGTTCAGAATTAATTACTCTATTGTCTCATTAATTCAGAAAATTAGCCGTTTTTAATTAATGAGATAAGTATGTTGATTCAGAAAAAAACAGGTGGAAAAAATGTGATGCATTGCGGTTGCGTAGGCTACAGTTAACAGTTCTGTCAAGTGAATGCTTTATAGTTCCATTCAGTGATGACTGAAAAAATTGAAATATGTATGAATGAATATGAATGTAAAAGGATGTATGAATGTATGCATGTAGCCTACTATCTATCTATCTATCTATCTATCTATCTATCTATCTATCTATCTCTATCTATCTATCTATCTATCTATCTAACTATCTATCTAACTAGTAACAGTAGCCAATAAATAAGGTGGTCTTACAAATCTCATTTGTTGTAGCCTGGGCCAGTGTCAGCAGAGGCTCTGGTGAAGGCCTGCACATCCTCGGCGTCCGCCATCAGTTTTCGAATGGCCATCAATGAGATAAGCCTAACTAAAGGAAGCACCAGGCTGGATGACCGTCAGTCTGTGACATTTGCACAGTGGCGTAAGCTCATTACAGACAATATTGCTGCCGTAAAGTCGAGTATTCAAAAAAAGAACTTTGAAGCTGCGAGAGAGAAATTAGGAGAGGTTCTCCATGCCCTACAGGTAACTTTCTGAGAGTGTCTTGCATAGCTTTCATGAAGTCATTGAAATAGTTGAATCACGTCAAAAACAGAAGTAGCCTACTTAAATCAAGTCAAAATATAATAATATAATTAATATAACACTATAATGTTTTAATCTAAAGTTTTGGTCAAAATATAAGTAATGGTTGTTGATATTTGTTTTTTAACACACTCAAATTAAGTGTATTAAAATGCTTACCAACAAATTCACAATAATTACCAATATTTTCACCAAAACTTTAACCAAGGCTTCAGTGTAAATGCATATGGAAATGTGCCTTTCAGAATGTTTACGGTCACGGTGATCCGATTGAACTGGAAAGCAAGTTGCCCTACTCCACACTTATAAGACTTGCTGTACCAATTAAAAATGGTATGGTATGACAACATTAACAGCTCATACTGTCTCGTTGTTTTTCACTTTGTTATGTGTGTGTTTGTGTTTCTCTGTGTGTGTGTGTGTGTGTGTGCATGTACCAATAGCATGTATGGTGGAACTCATTTGTTGATATGATCTGTTCAGATTTAACAAGCTGGGTAAGACCTACACCTACAATCAGCAAAGAGGGTCAGGAGATCGCCACAAAGGCCTCCGTTGATCTCCTGCAGGACATCAGAGCAGCAGCTGGGGATGCCGACTTCCTACGGTACCACATGAAATGATGTCACAACCCAGCTTGCGGTGGGCCGCAATATAAAGCTGGAAGAGATAAAAAAATTGCCAAAAATATATGGAGCTCCTATGGGCATTCATTTTTTGATTAGGTTGAAATCTAGGAAAAGAATATAAAAACGGCGAAATATAACAAATATAGAAAACGCATGTTGAGCTCAAGGGTGGCGAGAAGGCAAGTCTGATGATACCCACACTCTTAAAATGAATGTTTTGTCCCTATCTGGACACAGAGATGTGTTAAAAAACAACGCAAGTTGTGTTATTTTCAACACATATTGTGTAACAAATAAAAAAAGAAAACAACACAAACTGTGTTGTCCCTATCTGGACACAGAGATGTGTAAAAAACAACACATTCGTTTTAAGAGTGCATGCACCAGTCAGTAATCGGAGGGTGCTTCACTGGCACGGCAAGGCCAGAGGGGTTGTAGAGGTGCATAGCAATGGGCACGTCCAAAAGCCTTGAGCGTGCTCTAGGTAGAGTGCATTTGCCGGATATTACGTCTGACAAGGCTATCCAAAAAGTCAGCATTCTCCCTTGTTCTCCCTTTTACTGCTGTAGAGACGGACAAGGACTCTGACAATGACGTTACTAGCAAGAACGGTACTACCTTGGTCCCTTCCCTTCCTGAGACTGAGAATTGGTCTGGAGATGCTTTGCTCACGTCTCGTTTCCAAGGGGCATAACCAGCAGTGAAATTAAACAAATACACCATCAGCACCACCATTGGATAGTGTTCAATGCACTTCACAATGCATCTCGCTGCCTTTTAAGATACCTAACAAGAGAATGAGGCAACAAGTGCTGTTTCAAACCGATCAAACTCTCTTTTCATGCCTCCTAAGACAACTTCGAACTACCCCCAAAATGGTCATTATTGAAGGCAGCTGCAATGTATCCTCTATGCTGCCTATTACCAACAATCAAATACCGCCCAAATGGAAACAGGGTCTATAACTCATCCTGTCTGCAGCACATTTAAAACAAACTTGTGTTTGTCCCTATCTGGACATAGAGATGTGTTAAAAACAACACAAGTGTGTTATTTTCAACACATTAGATTCAACTTAGATTGATAGATTGAGATAGATAGATACTCTAAAGGGAAAATACTTTCCAAGGGGAAATTCAAGATACTTTCCAAAGGGAAATTCAACAAATTCACAACTTTATTGTCATTGCGGAGAACAAGTACAGAGACAACGAAATGCAGTTTGTGTCTAACCAGAAGTGCAAAAAAGCAGAAAAGTGCAATCTGATATAAAAAGTAGTTGGTGCATAGACAGGACAAAAGATATAGTGCAGTGTAGACAGTATACAGTTGTTTTCAGAAGGTGGTTTAGAGTAGTATAAATTAAATATAAGTATGTGCAGTATATTAGCAGTAACTTTATAAGAGCAGAATAAATATGTCTATGTAATATGAACAATGTATAAACAACATGTACAGATATGTGCAATATAGTGGCAGTACCATTATAGTAGTAGTAAGAACAATATATGCAGTGTATTAACAGAATATATTACAGAAACTGAATAAATATGGATATTTAGTATGAACCATATAAACAGATATGTACAGTGTACAGCTATGTGCAGTGTGGTAACAGTACCATTGTAGTGCAGAAACAGTAACATTATAATAGTATTAAGAATACGTGTATGTGCAGGATGAAGAGCAGTAAAATATGGCTATGTATAAGTGTAATTACAGTATGTACATTGGTAAATAAACAGACACTATGGATGGGATAGGGTAGTACAGTTGTGTGTGTGTGTGTGTGTGGGGGGGGGGGGGGGGGTGACTAGGGGATGTCCGCCTCCTTAACATTAGTTTTAAGAGCGAACCTAACCACGTCTTCCTTCTTCTCTTGCTCTTCCACTTAGGCTGATGAGGATGAGTCAGACCTCCATCGCAATGTGCTTTGTGATTGACACCACAGGGAGTATGTCAGATGACATTAGTTTTGTGAGACAGACTACAGCCACCATCATAGACAGCAAGAGAGGCACTCCTGACGAGCCCTCCGATTACTATCTGGTACCCTTCAATGATCCAGGTACAGTCTGTTTTGTCTTTGGTGTCTATGTCTTTAAAGATTATGTTTGGACAAGACGTGCAATGACCACATGAGTTTCCCCTTGTGCATTGGATAATAAAGTTCAACTTGACCTTGACAGTTCAAGATTGGTATTGGTGTAAAGTGGTTCAGTTTTTCAACAAAATAGTACATTTATTGGATATTGAGGGGGAGGTGGGGGATAGTGGGTAAGGTTGCCGTTATGTATTATTGCTAATTTTCACTTTTGGACTCTTTTGCAAGCTTTTGGACCTTTTTTTAAGACTACTGTTGCAGGAGAATTTCAGACGCGCATTAATAGTCTTACAGCTGACGGGGGTGGAGATGAGCCTGAAATGTCACTGTCAGCGCTTCAGGTATGAGGACAACTGAGCACACTGTTCACTATAGTACTGTATATAAAATGAGCTGGATAGGGTGCAGTATACATAAACATTTATTAATTTAGCAGACACTTTTATCCAAACCAACTTACATATTATGTAATTTATATTACAAGGGCAATGTCCTGGAGCAACTTGGGGGTAAGTGCCTTGCTTAAGGGCACAACGGTGGAAGCTGGGAATTGAACCCACAACTTTCCAGGCTACTGCATGTTAGCCTAGCTCCTTAACCACGAGGCTACCACCCATATATGTAGAATCCTGTATCATGGATATATCATGATGTGGGGCTATTTTAATTCAAAAGGCCAAGGGAACTTTATCAGGATGCATAGTGTCCTGGATCCATTAAATTAAAAATAAAAATCTGCCTGCCTCTATGGGAATATAACATTGGGGTGTGTTTACTTATGCCCCCTGTATTTTAAGGAAAAGCATTATTTATTTATGATACATTATTCATTCACAAAGAAAATTGGTGTCCTTAAAGGTTGGATTTGTACTCATTTTCATAATTAAGGCATTAAGATACATTTCCAAAAGATTATTTTTTTATTCCTCTTTTTAGTCATAGCATGGGTGTCCTAACTTTGTAACATGACTGTAGTAGTAGTAGTAGTATGGTATTGTATGGTATAGTATGGTACAGTATAGTAGTAGTGTGGTGTTGTATAGTATACTAGTAGTATGGTATAGTAGTAGTATAGTAGTAGTATGGTATAGTAGTAGTATAGTAGTAGTATGGTATAGTAGTAGTATGGTACAGTAGAGTATAGTATGGTATAGTAGTAGTATAGTAGTAGTATGGTAGTAGTATAGTATAGTAGTAGTATAGTATAGTAGTAGTATGGTATAGTAGTAGTATGGTACAGTAGAGTATAGTATGGTATAGTAGTAGTATAGTATAGTATAGTAGTAATATGATATGGTAGTAGTGTGGTATAATATGGTTTGGTATAGTAATAGTATGGTATAGTATGATATATTAGTAGTAGTATAGTAGTAGTATTGTATGGTAGTAGTGTGGTATAATATGCTTTGGTATAGTAGTAGTATGGTGTAGTATGATATATTAGTAATAGTATAGTAGTAGTATGGTATAGTATGATATATTAGTAGTAGTATAGTAGTAGTATGGTATGGTAGTAGTATGGTATAGTAGTAGTATAGTAGTAATATGGTATATTATTTATTGACTCCGAGGTATCCTCTCTATTGGAGCTAGCATGTTATTCCTCATTTTGTAAGCTGCTTTGGAGAAAAATGTCTGCTAAATAAATGAATGTAAATGTAATGTCCTTTTTACACATTCTGATGCTATTTCTAGGTCATTTTTACATGTTCTAACAAAACCACCTCTAAACATACTCACTTTAACAACTAGAGAAGATTAAATCAGATGGATGTGACTGTAAAAAGGGCTTGTGAACAACACATATGTCCAGTTCCAAACTAAAGCAGACAAACCCAGCTAGCCATCATGAGTTTTCCAGCTCCTCAAGCGCGTCTATATTTTCCTGAATATTTGTCTCCTGCTTCTGTGCATCTTCTGTCCAGCTGGCCCTCACGAGTACACCACCCCATTCAGAAATATTTCTGTTCACGGATGCTTCAGCTAAAGACATTTCGCTGAAGAGTACAGATCTGGTCCTGATAGAGAAGACGAAGTCAACAGTGAGTATGAGCAATGCTCTTAAAATTCTATCATCACTGACAGGCAGAGGTGGAAAAGTCCAGTAAAAGTCCTCTCACATATTTTCTCCAACCTTTTATTAAAGCAGCTGATTCTAATTGGCACAACACCTCAACCAGGTAGATGAGCTAATTAGTGAAATCATAAGTGCACAGGTAGAACCAATACATGGTAGGACTTTTACACCTCTGCTGACAGGTAGGCTAAAATAAAGCAAAACACCATTCCTCTGGTTCACTCTTTATTACTCTTTAGCCAACATGAATTCCGCCAGCCTTCCCTTAATCCACCCCACTCACTGGTGTTTCTTGTCCACTACTCCTTCCTCTTCTGAGGTAAACTTCATGCTAACCAATCCGCTGGGAGTGCGGCGTCGAAGGAACGCTGATGAGCAGCTGCGATCTGATGAGCAGGAGCACGAGCACGAGCACTATGAGCGTGAACGTCGGAGTCTGTCCAATCCCAGTTACAGGGTTTACGAGGAGCTGGCCCACGCATCTGGTGGACTGGCTATAGAGGTTACCAAGACAACCCTGCCCAGGGCCACATCCATTATCACTGATGCATCAAGCTCTGCTAAGGTAGGTTGACATTTCTATTGGTAAAAAAGAGAGAAAGAAATTGATAAATGCGATCTGCTAAATCCCACTCACTTTTTACTTTTTTGATATTGACCACCATTGCCTAGGCTACAACATATTTGTCAAAAATGTACAGCAGTTCCTTGATTGAGAGTAGGCCACCATCTATTCAGCTATTCAGCTATACAGCTATTCATCTCTTTAGCAGATATGATATAGGATATAATCAGTGGCAGCTGGTGACGTCTTAAGTTGAGGAGAATAGGGTAAACTCATTTACATATTTTCTATCGTTCGGCTGGCAGCCAAAACAAATAGCCATATAGGCTACTTGAGATTTTAATCAAGAATTTGGATTATTTATAAGGATATGTGATGGCTGGTAAAGTAACCTATAGAAGGAGTGAAGCGTTGTTCATGAAGATATTGCATTGTCAATGGCAAACACCCAAAAATCAAACAGTTAAATCAAGCATTAAAACAATGTGTAGGCTACTACAGAATATCAGAAAGCTGAAGAGTAAGTAAGTAGGTGAGTCTTTATTAGGTTCATTGATTGAGCATGATATGTTAAAATCCCACCCACAAAAGCAAGGGCCACAAGTGGACTGTAAGACAGGACAAGATAAAAGGTCTATTTTCTTTTTTCAAAGTTGTCAGACAAGTCACAGTTTATTGTTAAGTTGAAGCAACATTTATCACTTCAGAGATCACCAAACAAGGTTTAGCTATCACTTATGCCATCTCTTTCTCTACAAATTTCAACATGAACAATTGCATCCTTTATTTTTGCCCTTTAGGGGCTCCATAATTAACCATCGGTGTTTTACTATATATTTTCAAAAATAAATATAGCTTGACCGCTTAAGCTCCGTAACATGTCTTTACTTTTGCTCTTCGGAACAGGTGACCGTTTTTCAAGCTGTGAGGGACCGATCAGAACAATTCCCCTTTCACATGGACACAACATTAAGTCACCTTGCTATCTACATCACTGGGGGCCATATAACATTTACCATCACCAGTGCCATGGGTGAGAAGACCCTTCTGGTCAACCTCAGAAAAGATTATTTAACTGAGTAAAGTGAATTAAAACCTGTTAGCCTGCATGCTAACCGTCCTTTAAAATGTTTTTTATAAAGGTGTCTCTCAGACCAGCACTCAAACAACAGGTGCACTGGGTACCATCAACAAGGTGGGGAATGTATACACAATGCACATCAACGCAGATGTCAAGAAAAAGGGATTATGGGTCATTAAAGTTCAGGCATCTCAATCTTACACAGTCAAAGTCGTTGGTAAGACCTATTTTTACTGTTTTGATAAACATGTGCATATCTGATTAGTCATTCAGTGTTATTATCATATTAATTAACATAGAATGTTCAGTAAGGTTTTCCTTTGCATATATTTTTACATCCTAAAGTGTGTGGTTATTTTTCCATATTCTCATGCCTACATTATTTGGTTGATTTCAGATTTCTGAGAGAGAAGTTGTTTGGGTTTTTTTTTTGCACAGACATTATGCGATGGGAAATGTGCTACTCTTCATTTAACTGTTGTTTTCAGCTAGTTTAATGCATTTGTATTATCTCTGTTGAGCTGCTATGAACTCTGTGCTCTTGCCAGGAGTCACTTTCAGCATAAATCTACGTCACCTATTAGCTAGCCTCCAGGTATGTCACAAATCAAAAGGAATATTTCTACAAGTGCTGTGACACAAGCACATCAGTGTAATAAATAATAATTAAAGGCATTTAGTGAAGAAGAGAAATTAGCTCCTGCTAATGTAGAATGCTGGGAAACCGGTGAATTTTCTCATTATAGTAGAGAGGTCAAATTGCATGACTGCCTTAAGGCCAGTGTTGCATTTTGCACTTCTGTCACGCCGACCATGGCGGACTATTGCGTGACCCTGGCAGACTATTGACCCAGCGTTTCGACATCAGAGGGTGCGTGTGAGGCTCTGTGCAAGACACTTGTGTACCCTCCAATGTTTTGAGATCACATGGACGTGCGGCCGGCCACTATGCTTCAAGGGCACCAACTATCCAAAACTCATCCCAAACTCATGGAACAAAGCACCACTTAAATTAGCATGGCTGTGTTCAATACCTTGTCAAGGTATTGGATTGATGTGGTGTCTAGTCCAATTCAAAATCATGAAAACATACAGTGGATTATTTCCACCACATTTAGATCATCCCCTTACCCTAACCTACTGGTGTCTAAAAAAATGTAGGGCCTACTTATCTAGCCTATAGTTGACTGGAGGATCATGGGATTTTTTTCTATGTTGGCCTTTAAAAAGGACTGTCCTTTTGTTGTGTTATATTATCACTCATGAACATTTTATTCTATGCTAATTCAGATTACTTTTTTATGTATAGGCCTATATAAATCTACATTCTATCTCTAGGCTATTGTTTTATTATAAATTACACTAAACAGCTCTGAAAGGAACAGATCTTTCTTTTTATGAAATAGCCTATACATTCAGAGATTTCTTTGTCATAAGATTTTGAATTTCATGCTTTCATGAGTATGACATTTTGTGCATGACTCTACCTTTTAAGGACAAAGCCCGATTGACTTCCTGTACAACTTTGTGGAAGTAAATGAAGGCTCTGACTCATTTGTGGTTCTTGACAGCCGACCCTCTGCCAGTAAGATTGTCATGTTGCTTTCGAGACACAAAAGATACACATCTGTAGGCTAGGCCTACTAAAAATACATGAAAATATTTCAGAATGCAAAATGACTGATCTCAAAACTGCCATATTCTGTCTTAATCTCAGGTGCGAAGGCCACTTTACTGGTGGCTATCACCATGCCCGACTCTGTGAAAGTAACAGAAGTGGCTATGGTGCCAGAACACGGCAACATCGTGCTTGCAAGTCTTAAAAAGACAGAGATGGAAAGCTACTTAGCGACAGTGAGCAGAGTGCCCGAGGGCAGCTTTGCTGTTCAGCTGAAGGGGACGATCCTCAAAGGATCTTTTGAGATGTTCCAGAGACAGTCGTCCACCCAGCTAAGGGCCTCAGGCGTGACAGTCACAGTAAGTACAGCCCAGTCAAAATGGTCAAAGAAATGGATGAAAGAACTAAAAAAAAGGACAATTGAAGATGTGTCAGAAATCAATTTGCCATGTCAGATCATTCTAAAAATGACATTCTAGCTGATGTGTAGCAGGAAATAACTAAATTAGTGCAACTGTTTGTTTCCCAGGCTGAGACAACGGCTAACCTGAAGCCCGGCGTCCCGCTTAACATCCCTTTCACGGTAGCCACTGCCCGTTTAGGAGGCAGATTCATTGTCCGAGCGAGGAACGACCGCAACTTCAGATTGTCCTTCCCCTCCAAGTTGACTCTAAGTGCTGGCGGCCATACTGAGAGCACACTGACCATTGTAGCTCCTGCAGGCACCCCCTCCGGCACAGACGTCACACTGACCATTGAGGTCCAGGGTCCCGGAGGCGACATTAATTATGCTGTGCTCCGCCTCACTGTATTAGCTGAGGTAAACATTCTTTTAAATATTTTTTTGGGCCTTATTATGCTTTTCATCTGACAAGACAGTGAAGAGAGTGACAGGAAACAAGAGAGAGATAGAGTGGGATCGGGAGATGACCAGAGTCAGGGCTCCTACACACAGTTGCGTTCCGTCAACGCATGCCAGTGGGTGTTCCCGACGGTAGCTATGCAAATGACTTGAAGTATATTTGAATTGGTTGGTGCCGTCCGTAGATTGGCTTGATTGGCCGGTGTCGTCTGTCGGTGCAGCAACAGCTGAACTTCTCAACACGAGCGACGGGAGAAACGCGACGCAACGGACCCACAATTCAGTTCAGCAACGGATGACGTAAGCCCATGTAAAGTGAATGGGATGCGTCTCCAGCACGGCAACGCACGCAGCTGTGTGTAGAGGCCGTTAGACTTGAACACGGGTCCTCATGGGCAAGTGGACCAGAATACGGTAGGCCTATGGGTGCTGCAAGCAGTTGCGCCACAGTGCCCCCCAGCAGAGGTAAACCTTCTGTGAACTACAACCATTAAAGGGTAGGCTATAGGTGCAGTTTTGTTGTGTGTAAAACATTCAAATCTCCCACAGATCTACCACAGCGGCCAATCAACAGCCTAGCCTATTTACCACTAAAAACAAATTAACCAACAGAGCAACCCTTGTGGGCAAGAAACATCCCCAACAGAGAAGCCTATCAGTGACTTTCACTGAGGTTATCAAGCAGGCACCTTCCTTCATCTGTGTTTCATTGAATTAGCACCCCCTCCCCCCACCCCCCCGCCACACACACACATGATTCATGAAGGGTTCCCTACCAACAAATAGGCCTACCGACAAAGTCAGAGGAAATAACAACAGGATGTGAAGAAATAACCAGTTTGACCAAAGATCCTTGGTTTGACTTCATGTCAAAATAGCGTCTGCGCTGTATTTCCAAGATATCAACTAAAGTTAGCATGCAAACCAGCTAGCCTATCTTCGGACAGTACTCTCTGGTAATACCGCTTTGTGCCTCTGGGAATGCTATAGGATGCTGGGTGTTCTTCAGGTAGAGGTTGAGGGTATGCTATGCTAGGATTCTAGTTTCTTGCATGTGTAGACGATGTATCCCTATTGTGGTTTTATCGTTTGGTGTTTCCTCCTTTCAAGGTAACCGACAACTCCCCGCCAGACTGCCAGGTGACCAGTGTGGACGCTGAATGCTTTGGCGACTGCAATCTGTCAACTTGGAAACTGTTCGCCGAGCTGACGGACGGTAAAGGCTCAGGCATTAAGACCATCACAGTCCAGCAGGGCACTGGCACCCTCGCCACAACCGTGACGCGCCAGGGCGGAGTGGATGTGACCCAGGCCACCTACAGCGCCTCCTGCTGCTCTGAGAAGGTGGAGCTGGCGGCGGTGGATGCCGCGGGGAACGTGGGCACCTGCTCTTGGGCCATTAAGAAAGAAAGCTTTTGGCATCCTTACTGTTCCTGAAGACAGTGCTTTTCATATAATTATTCAACAGCGCTGTGAATTTTAAATACCTTTGAATAAATACTTGTTTGCATCAACAAACCAGAAATATTGGGTGTTACCTCTTGTTTTATATGGTATCGCACATTTGAATCATGGTCTTGATAAATACAAAGGTATTGATATGATAAGCTGCCAAGACTATACAATTTCACAACATGACATCTCCACTTAATTCGCCAAAAATTATTTAGTATGACCGACAGGCAGACTGTCATCGCAAAGAGAATTACGACGACATTTTTAGCAGTCCAGATGTATTCACACATAACAGAGTATTTAAAATAAAGTTCAAACTGTAGCCAACTAATTAAAGTCAATACAATACCTTTAATTGAATAATTAAATTCAATTCAAGTAGTATAAGTCTGTGAGCAAAATCTGAATACATATGTGATAATGCTGATACCAGCAACTCATATGAAGATGTGGTTCAGGCTTATTCTTTCTCATCAGTCCATGGCCACAGCCCTATCAGTGCTCTTAAAAGATAAGGCTCAACAATAGGTTCAATGTTTCTGATCGGCCTATCCAATTGCATAATTATGTGGATTAAACATATAGGCCTAATCCATATTGATTTTTAAGTTCCCTTACATTGGAACTATTGGAGTCTCAGTTGGACCATCGCAGGCTCAATTGACATAGTCGGTGATCCTGCCATTTTAAGGTCGATTGCTTGGCTCAGTGCAGTGCTTTTTGAAAAACGTTTGTCATCACCAACACAACAGCAGAGGACAGCACGATTTAATAGTCATCCCTTGTTGTGTTTTTTTCTTCAAGAAACTGCCACACATGTTGAAATGTTTATCATATTGTAACATTCTGCACACTCACAGTGGTACAGACTATGCTATCAAACTGATCTTACTTTAATTTGCACAAATCATGTGCACGGGGAAGGCATGTCCGGATCTGATGTACACTTACATGAAATTAAATCATATTTGCATTCTGTGCACCCATTATTCTCAACAGCAGACCTTACCGGATATGAGGATATGAAGCACGCATCTGTACAATAAGCTGTGGAGGGCGGTTTTGAAATGGCAGCATTCTACATGGTCTCCAACTTTGGGCTGAAATTTAAAACTATGTGAAACTAAACTAAATGCAAACTATTTATGTCTACATATTTTTTTTGTAAATTGCTTAGCCATAGAGTATCCTTTCTATTGCATTTTCTATGTATTTAACTAATGACAGAAAACATAGGCTAATGAAATGCATCCACATATCCTTATGCACAACTATTTTTCCAGACTCAAGCAAGCCTTCCTCAGAAATCAAATTACTTTCTTGCATCCTTAAAGGGATAGGCACTCAATTAGACCACCATCAAAACAATGTAATGCCATTAAATAATGTTAGTAGTCTAGCTCACATGGATGACCTTTGCTATGAAGGTTTCATTTTCAATTCATTATCAATAATAATTTTCTGTGCTGTGCCATTTTATTTTATTTTTTGTTTTGTATCAATTTTTACCAATTTATAATGTACTGTAAATGAAAAAACTGAAATAGAACACAAAAGACAAACATGAGTAATCCTGTCTATGCTGATACTAAGGTTTTTATTGTGACCACTGACCAGTTCAAGTCCTGCGATAATCCTTTTTTCCATAGCAGATGCCTTGAATCTGTTGATGGTTAGGCCATGTCATATTTGTAACTCAATCTGTCCATTTCTTTTGACAAAACTCGCCAGAAGTCCTCAAGGAGTTTCTTCCTAGCTTAACTGTGACTAGCACCCCTGCTGCTGGAAAAATGTCTAGGGGAAACAATGATTTTGGGTTCCCAAATCAAAGCCTATGCCTACAGTACATGATGTTTACTAGGAAAATGGTCCATTCATTGTGCCAACTCAAAAATGATATTTGCCCCCCCCCCCCCCAATCTGAGCAGTCTAGATACAGGCCTGCTCTTAGGTAGGCTACATCTGATTCATTGTGAACCTGTGTCAGTGATAGAAGTGGGCCGGTATTCACCGGTACGCCGGCACTTCTACATTTTACTCCTAAGCGTACCTGCATAATGCGGCAGATTAGTGAAACCATCGTTCACTTTCGGCTCCCACACACAGCTGCGTGCTTCGCGTTGCTGGAGACGCATCCCATTCACTTTACATGGGCTCACGTGATCCGTTGCCGAACTGAATTGAGGGTCCGTCGCGTCGCGTTTCTCCCGCCGCTCGCGTTGAGGAGTTCAGCTGTTGCTGCACCGACAGACGGCACCGGCCAATCAAGCCAATCTACGGACGGCACCAACCAATCACATTACGGTTTTACTTCAAGTCATTTGCATAGCTACCGTCGGGAACACCCACTGGCATGCATTGACGGAACGCAGCTGTGTGTGGGAGCCTTTAGTGATACAAGCATCAAACTTGGCACAAATATTCTTTGGGACCCACTTTATCCAAAAAGCACATTAGCCACGCAAAAAAATCCAATATGGCCGCCATTTTCCAAGATGGCCACCGTTGAAAGCCATTATACTTGGTTTTTGACTTGGATTGGAATTGGATAATCACATTTTGATGATATAATGGGAAAAATAGCACATTTTAGTACTAATTTTAGCATAATTGAATTGTTTCTTGTTAATAAAACATATGTTGGCTAGGTTACTTCAGCAGAGGCAGGGGCATGTGCATGTTCTTTTTTCAGTTTAATATAATTTCAATATAATAGTGCAGATTGACAAGAAATTAGCAGGAAAGAGAGACAGGGCTGGATCGGGAAATGATCACTAGTTTAAACTGAACTTCAGAGGAGGCAGGGGGACTAAGTAAATGCATGTGTTTGTTTAAATATATATGTGTACAATATATATGTGTACCATGTATTACCTCAATAGACCAACAAAGACTAACAGGAAATGTGTGGGAAAGAGACAGGGCCCCAGTAACATTTAGTGACACCTCTGCTCTGTAACTATAGCCATATCAGAATGTCTGCATTACAAATTAATTTAATCATTGCATTTGCAGGCACACAAAGGAGTACACTCAAGACTAATGCTGTAGCATTTACATATTCCCAGACATTCAGTCTTGACACATTTAGTCAATTGTTGACAGCTCTCAGCAATTGGTGGGAGTGTCATCCACTACTTGCCAAATGTCACCTTCTTTCCTCCAACCCCGTGGCAGGACTCTCCATATTCATTTGATATATACTTGCCTGGCCCCAGATACAGACAGCTTGATAGGTTGCACACTTCACATGTTTAGCAAGAGATGCCCTTGTTGATGGAATGGCATCATAGGACCTCTGCTTCCGTGCAAACAGGTCAGGTCATGTTTCATCAATTCCATCAGCAGTGCTGTTCTTGTTGTACATTGCTATGACAAAATTTAAGTGTGCTAAGATCCACATCATCCATTACTGGTGGGTATTGACTGAGCTTCTCAAAGACATTAGACACTTCAGGGCACACTTCTCAGGATTGCCAGGCAGTCCATTTCCCTCTACCACGAAACACAACATCACAACCAGTGAGGGCATGGACAAAAGCATGCCATCTGACAGACTTACCATGACTATCCGACTTACCAAGAATATCCGTGTCACAGGCCTTAATCAACACAGATTTCTTCTGCGCGCATGTAGCTTAGCTGTGTGTGTGGAACGTTGGTAAACCTCACTCCCTGACGCCTCAAGAGTGCTGCTGGCATGCGAGCTAGTAGCCTGGGCTTTTAGCTCAATCGTCAGCATGCTCGACTCCCAATCCAAGGTGCTGCTGTTCGCGGGTTCGAGTTGGGGCGTGTGCAGGGCTGAATTGCACAGGTTCAACACAATGCAGGTTACACGCAACTGCATGAAGGGCATGCAGAAAGATTCTAGTGTCAGCCTCTTCATGGTTGCAAGGACTTAGGCCTTCCAGTCTGTCAGGTTTATGCAAAGACCATTTTCTTCATTGGTCACAATCACCACATTGTCTGGACACCAAGTCACAATAAGGTAAGCTAGAAACCCAAAAAGTTCAGTCTTGTTGTCATTGTCTCGCAGGAAACTTTTCCAGTTAGGTGGTACTTTGGTTTTGTCAGACACACATTAGGGCTGATGGGTTCTCAGTTATTCCAATGGCACCACCATCACCTTTGACAATTGCATTGGCCTGTTCATGGGCTTGATCAAAAGTCAATCCGGAAAACTCTGTGGGTCTTGTGGACCACAAAGTTCCCTTGCTGGCCAACTGAGGATGTGTTTGTTGTAAAGAGACCAGGTCTCTAAGGTGTATGGAAAGCCATCTAGCATAGTTGACAATATTGTTTGCAAAGAAGAAGGGGATGAGTGCAGACAATGATTGACAATACAAAGTGAAGTTTGCTTCTCTGAAAGACCTGATCAAAGAGAACATCACCAATTGCATTGACATCACAAGCTCCCAGAATTGAAACTGTGGACTCTTCATCTGCTTCTTTTCACACCAGTCTTCCCAACTTGTATGTATGGCCTTGATCGATATTTGAGAGAGAGAATAAACGATATTCGAGAGTGAGCTTCGATAAACGATTTTCTAGTGCAGTCCAACTATTTCTGGCCGCCATCTTGGAAACTAGCCTTGAAATAGATTTCTTTCTTTGCACCATTTATTTTGTCATGTTAAAATACATACAAATTGATGTCTAGAATGTAAATACGCCCAGCCATTAAAGTTCTACAGCAAAAAAACGTTTTTTTTACATTTGATGTGGCGGCCATCTTGAAAAATGGCCACCATGTTGGATTTTCAGGTGGCTAATGTGCTTTCCTCAAAAAGTAGGTTCTAGTGATTATTCATGCCAATTTTGGTGCTTGTATCACAAAGTGAACGATTGTCCTGGAATATGGACAACCTGCCGCACTACACTTTTTCTTGCGTACCGGCAGATCTCCTAAGTTGCCAGTACTCTGTCATCTCCAAATCAGGTTCCGCGTGCCCTCTGGGGCTAATTAAATCAACTAGCCTACATTTCCCAGGAGCTTGGCGCTACGCGACACTCACCTGTTTCCCCAAACTGCTTCTCTGACAGGCAGGCGGCGGTCTTAAAATGCCGACCAGTCTAGAATTGTGAATCAAAACACTCCAACACCGGCATAAGTAACATGTTTAAAAACTATTGCGTTTTAAGCGGGAACACATCAAATTTATTGAAAGCAGAGGAACGTTCCATTAGGTTACTTGCCGTTGCTCCATGACCTGGCAGAGAGTGTGCATCCATGGCAAGTTGTTTTAACGTTCAAAGGTTAAACATCAGACATGGCAAGCCATCTGCAATTAGAATTATAACTAGAAGCAATGAAGCTACAGATATTGATAATACAGTGAAATATAGTTAAATATCATGTACAATTGGTTTTGGCATTTTGTTCTCTTTATTGTCTTCTCGGAGTACACCAGAATGCTTTATTTACATGTTAAAATCCCCACATTTTCTTCTGGGGAATGCCCAAAGCAAATACTTTGCAAATATGTAACCTTTTTCAGCCCTTCTCAGTTTGCAGGCATGTAAATGGGCCTAAGCAGTAAGCACACTGTGATTCATCACCAATAGTATTTTTTATTCACTGTAAAAATTAAGAATATAATAGCCTATTTGGTGTCTCGATACCAACTGATACATTTACTGATATCGATACACCGTACGCAGAGGTGGACAAAGTACACAATTCCTTTACTTATAGAAAGTATAGATACACCTTGTCAAATTACTCCAATACAAGTGAAAGTTGATAAGTCAGATTTTACTTAAAGGAACCATATGTAAGATTGTGGCCAAAACTGGTACTGCAATCACTTTCAAATTACTGTAGAGTGGTGTATCCCCTCCCCCCTGACTCGAGGTTGCCAACCCGGATGCCGAAACACAACTGACTTTGTGATTAGGTGGAGGGTGGCGCATCAGGCCAAAACACAACATGACATGCAAACACAACATCAACATCAGTTGAGGGCTGCAACTGGCCGGACTGCTGTTGTCAGTGATATAAGTATTTGAAATGAACATGATTTCTTAATGTCTAGTGACATACCAGGGCCATTTTATGATTTAATGAAATACATGTCTTACATACGGTTCCTTTAAGTTGAAGTACAGTAGTACTTGCTTTTAAAAAATACTTAAGAATTCAGAAGTACAAGTATTTTTCCTTTTAAATGTATTGTAATGGTAATGTTTATAATTGGCCATTAATAGGGTATACATCCTTTGGTCGGTCATAGGACTTGAACAGTCCTTTAGTTCCTTACATCCAACAAAAATATTTTACCTATTTGTATAACTTTGCAACTGCTCAAATGGATGCAATAATATAATTTAAATAATTATTCATTCTCTGTTCACAAATCTTACACATTTCCACCGCCGAATACAAAACCAGATAACTCAATGATGAGTAGATTATTTATTGTTTAATGATGGAGGCTAAATATCTATGTGGTGAATGTCAGATGATTGTCTAATTTCATTCCAATTTCACAATGATCCTGGTTAACACCAGACCACTTCTCAAATCTCAAAGGCTCAATTGCTTAACTTTGTCTGGGTTCTCCCAGGCTACACAAAGGATGTTCTGATGAAGAATCTGTTGTCACCACATTACCACAGCCAATTCAGCCAAGTTCAAATTGAACTATTGAAAAAATTAACTTCAAGATGGTCTGTCGCATTATTGCATTTAAAGAATCAAATGTGGTTAAAAGCAACAAGTACTTCATGTTCATATTTAAAATGTAGTGGAGTCAAAAGTACACTAGGCCTACCGTAAAACTTCAAATAATCGCCGAGTCCCTAAGAGACGCCTGTCTCTTTTAAACGCCTGGCGTGGCTACAGGTTTGGGTTAAAGGCCGGTCTCCAGTAGAGGCCTGGGCCCACTTCCCCGATAACGACGGAGACACGCTCTTAAGAGGGTTTTCTACGATTCATCTTACGATCGTTCGTTTGGTTTTTCCGACTGTTCCCCGAACATGATCGTAGCGTGAACGCCCGTGCACTGCTCTTAAGATGCTCTTAAGGGCAGCTGTCCACGTTAATAGTTCTGAAATATCATCTGATTTGACGGTGATGTCAGGTGACTGCACGTCACAGCTATAGGCCTATTAAACTTCGGATCTACACATTCATTCACATCAATACGAAAATAGAAACACTTTGACATCTGCATGTAAGCATCCCAAGTAGGTTATATACCACACAGACACATAAATAATTGTAATTATTTTAAGATTAGATTGTTGCACCATGCGATAATTTTTCGCGGTGTCACTTAAGAACACGTTTGAAGATAAGAAAGAAGTCGAGTAAGAAAGAGAGGAAATGTGTAAGCTTAGATTTTGATGCAGTAGGCTACAGACCAAACCACATGTTGCTTTCTCTGCTTTTTACCTCATAGGCCTAATAAAATATTCACTTAGCAAAGATAACTGGCAACGTCTCGTTTCATAACTTGATTGCATTTTTGTTCGCTTTTCATCATATTATTATGACCATTAAATGTAGGCTATTTTGCACGCTAAAATCTGATTCATCACAGGTAAACACAATAAAGAATGGGAACGTAAATTGGATTATGTATTCTAAATTGTAATTCCTTTGTATGTCCTGTTGGTGACCTCAGTGAGAAGTACTGTTAAGACGCTCTTAGCCGGTAAGGAGTACTCTGGAGCACTCGTAGATCTACGAGTGTTTTCACGACACTCTTAAGCTACGATGGTTTCGGGAAACAGCGATGGTTCGGAGTAATTTTACCCTAGGGTTCTTTGCACCATGACCCCGAGCCAAACACCCTCCCAGAACCTTTTTTCCCTTGGTCGAGCCCTGGTCGAGTAGCGACGTCAGAAACGAATGACGTTCTGCAGTCATGATGGAACCAACTTTTATCTCGTAAATTACCCCACTAATAGTGCCCTGAATGGTACGAAACTTCTGCAGTAGTACAACTATGACATTTAGTCCAATAACGAGGCATTAGAAAGTTTGTAAGTGCACCAGGAGTTTATTTAAATAAGACTTGCCTGATTATCTGCTACTATACCGCTGCGTCAACGTTTCTTCCGTGATTTGGGGAAAGCCTGTAAAAGTCCTTGCAGGAAGCGATTACATCAACGTTTTTTGGTATATCCAGTTTTAAATATTTTTTTCCGAAGTGTTTACAACTTAGTAATAACTAATAATTGTTGCAAACTGGACTACGAACAAAATATTAGTGCATTCCTGGATCTACATCCTTATGCATGCTTCCTGCCAGGACTTTTACAGGCTTTTCCCAAATCACGGAAGAAACGTCGTTTTGTGTAAAGGGAATTAAAGGCCTGTCTCATATAGACGCCTGTCTCTAATACTAGCCTGTGCAGTTTGGCGATTTGGGAAAATAAAAGCCTGGGCTATTATTTGGAGTTTTACGGTATTTATCTTTCAAACATAGTGGAATAAAAGTCCCCGTGTACGATACATGTGACTGATGAGTACCAGCACCTTTTTTTCTCCACTTCAAGCACTGGCCTCTGTCAACGTTGAGCAACAGAGCAGGACAAGGGTTCATGTTACAATAGCTGTTTCATATTTCATAATTCTCTGTTTCCCTCTATTCGCACTGGCACAAAACAGACAGTTTGAGACAACATTGACGGCTAATGGCACTGTAAATGACATTGCATGAACTAAAATAGAAATGTTTATAATTTGGTAATACAGTTTAGTATAAAGTATTAAAATGCAGAAAAAAATAGCATGTTTTAATTATATATTTGATCATGTCTGATGATCCTCTAGCAAACAGTTTAGTCAATTTAGAAGTGTATTGCTTTTCCATTTACAATGTAAAGTAAAAGTAACTTAAAATACTGATCACTTTACTTCACACATTCAAAACACATACTTTTTATTGATGGTTATGTTTTACATACTGTGTAATGTATGTAATGCTGTATGTATGTAATCCAATGCAATGCTATCATATGTTTTCTCACTCTAGCCAGTTCAAAAGTGCTTTCGCACACCTCTTTTTTAGGACAGGTGTGTCAGACAAGGTAAGGGTTACCAGTGGTACTTGTTGAAGAAGTCCCACACGCTGTCCATTATGCAATGCAAAAACTTTATTTCACTTCACAACATTTCAGTCATACTGACCTTCCTCAGATGAATCACCATGAAACTCATTCCCCTTGAATGGTACCGATGGACCAAAATTAAGGGGTCTGGCTTGAGGACTAATTATAACGGGAGTTCAGTAGCTTCAACATAAAAGCGGAATAGGGATGCCACTGTGCTTGTGTTGGAATTCATGATTCTGTTAAACTTGTTAATCAACACAGGTTAATGTATGTTCTGATAATTTGCGGTTTGCATTTGCCTGACATTAAATATATGTTATGCAGCTCTGTAAAAATTAATTAATTACATAAAGATAACTTGATTACATAAAGAATGTAGTTTAAATAATTAAACTGGGGAAAAAGACAAAGCAAACAGTCCACAGATACTGTACCTGGATAGCCTGGGTGAACCCAGACAAAATTGTTAGCAAATCTGACATGAATGGACAATGGGCAATGGGCAAACGGACATGAATGAGCCCCTGTCCAGACCAACCTGCAGACCAACAGGTTCGTCTGGGTTCACCCAGGCTAGTAACTCGACACTGTGTTTAAAAAAATAAAAAATAAACGTTAAAAATCTCTCTGTGGTCAGGATAAAGTAAGATAAGGTGTAATGAATGCAGGGATGAAGGCTGGATGTTGGGTCTAGGTTTGGGATCTGCAAAGTGTCAGTTGTTACTGGAGCTATATAAACCAATACAATTGGACTGCAACATATGGGACATATGAGATCTGGCTAAATGTACCAAGCAAAATGATCTTTTACTGTAAAATCATAGCAGTTATGAGAACAACTCCACTCTTGCTATGACCCCTGTCAGTGCAGGGCCCTGGGAATCCTCCTCTTGCCCCCAGCCCCTCCTGCCCCCTGCCTCTCTTGCCCCATGCCACTATTGCTCCCTGCCTCTATTGCCCCATGCCTCTATTGCCCCCTGCCTCTCCTGCCCCCGTCCTCTCTTGCCCCCTGCCTCTCTTGCCCCTGTGGCTCTCTTGCCCTCTGCCTCTTTTGCCCCCGTCCTCTTTTGCCCCCTGCCTCTCTTGCCCTCTGCCTCGTTTGCCCCCCGTCCTCTCTTGCCCCATGTCTCTCTGTGCAACTGCATGGCCCTCTGTCTCTTTCACTACAGGCCACAGAAGTGCTCGCTCAGTTCCCACAGTTTCTTGGCGGCCGCGTCATCCTTGGCCTTGGGGCCCACTTCCTCCACAGCGCAGCGGGCGAAGTAGCGTCCACTCAGCGGCTCGATGCCCTCCTGTAGGGCACAGTGCAGAGTGGTCTGGGCGCCCGACTCCACGTCGGCGAAGAAGACCAGGCCCAGGAGCAACCAGAGCATCCTCCACACAGCACCACCGTGGCGGGCAATGTCCGTCTTGATCACACCTAGAAAAACATTTTAATTGTAATTGTAATTTATTTATTTGAACAGGGAGTATTGTTGTTCTGGCACATTCCCTTGCCTTTGATATTGGGCAACTTATTTTTCTTTATAACAAGTATTGTATTGACATTATTCCCACTGACCTGGATGGAGGCTGTAGCAGGTTACATTTGTGCCCACAAGCCTTTTGGCCAACTCGTGTGTGAAGAGCACATTGCACAACTTGCTCTGGCAGTAGACGGAAAACACGTCCACGCCGGAGTAGCCCATGGACAGGTCTCTGTGGGTGCTGAGGCAGTTGAAGTCCACGCTCGCCATTCGATGACCTATGGAGGACACATTCACTATTCTACTCGGGCCACACTCTTTCAGCCGCTCCAGCAGCAAAAGGGTTAACAGGAAGTGGCCGAGGTGATTAACACCAAAGATCATTCCAAAGCCATCCTCTGTCTTGCCATCAATTGCAATCCCTGCATCACAAAGTAAATGTTAAGAAAATTACATAAGCCAGATTGAAAATCAATGCTATGCCAAATGCACTCTAGATACATCATGGGCCCTAATTTAAATGAAGGGCAAAGAGCAGAGTCTGTCAATTAGCAAAGTTCTCACACCTGAACTAGAGAACTAGGAGCATTGAGTTGACTTATCAATGTTTGCGATTCAGGTCTTGGCACATGGTGTTACATTTGTGGATTGATATTAGCTTATTGTATTATCATTGTGTTAAATTAGCAGATTGATATTAGCTCATTATTGTATTAGCATTTAATACTTTGCACTTAGCCCATTTTTCAAATTAGGGCCCAATGTTTGTAAATCAAATGTAGGCCTACCTGCATTATTGATGAGAATATCAAGTCTGGCCTCTCTTTTAAGAAAGTCTTTAGCGAAGGACCGTACCGACTGTAGTTTTGCCAGGTCCAAGTGCATGTACATAACCTCGCTGTTTCCACACCTCTGTGAAGAAACAGCTATTTAAATGTAGGAAACTAGGAAAGTTAAGTGTTTAATGCTGACCTGTAGGCCTATTATTTCCCAAAAATAAAAAAATGCATCTTGAGGGATCAGTGTCTTCCCAATGACAGTTGTCAGTGTAAATACGCTATATTGCAAACCTTAGTCAAAATAAAGAAACCAAAAGCTTAGAGTGTATACTGTACATTTGAATAGACTTTCTACATATTATAGGAACATCAGTATTGTAGCTCTTGAAGCAGATCTATTTCAACAGCGACAAAAACATCTTCAAATTTGCACAGCACATACGCTTAATAGCCCTTCAGGGGGGTATTCCAAGTGGTTTAGTGACAAACCTGGGTAAGTTAATTCAGAGTAAGGGGTAAACCTCCTAATAGAAGAGCTGTATGGCTTTATTTTCCTTACAAAGCAATGCCATAGGACTCTTGTTGGAGGAGGTTTACCACTTACTCTGAGTTCACTTACCCAGGTTTTTCACTAAACCACGTACTACTTGGAATACCATAGACAGTGTGGAATACCCCCCTGGACTTCTGTGGTTGTGATGTCACCACTCAGCCCCGTGTGTTCTTACCATTCGGATTTCTCTGACTGCTGTTTCGGCTCTCTGTTGGTCTCTACAGGCTAGAATGACTCTAGCGCCCCTTCTGGCTAAGTCCAGGGCAGTGTGCTTTCCAATACCCGAGTTAGATCCTGCAGGGTGGCATCGAAAACAGTCATAACAAAAATCTTCTGTAGGTATGGTACAAACATGACTACATTACAGTACAATGCAATACTAAATGCCGCATTTGCATGTTAGTGTACTTGTTTAATTGGAGGTCAAAACATGTATTTTATACCTTCAAATAGAAGCAAGCTTTACAATGTAAGAAAAAAGTTTAAGTGTCCATATGAATACATTATTAAGTACTTGCCTGTTACAATAACAGTTTTCCCATGGAGTTGTGCTGTACTTTTGCACATTGGCAGTTTCAAAAATCTATGACGCAAAACTAAACATATTCCTAGAAGTACCACAGATGTGAGGAGCACATATACGAACATGTTGTATCCTGCCTGCCTATATGTCAAATGAGCTATTAGTCGCATTCAGCATTCCCTGTGAATCAATGGGAACTCTAACTTCAAATCTCTGAACAGACTCCAGAGTTGAGTCTAAAGTCCACAGACCATGAACGGCGGGGAGGGATTGGGATAAGCACAATCCCCAAGGGGGGTGTCAATGAAGCCATTCATCAAGCCCTCACTGTTGAGCACTCTCCATGGATGTGCTTTTCCTCCCTTAAACCATGCAGTTGGCAACCAGCCAGTCATAGGCGCAGAGAGACTGAGACAGGGTCTGACTGCCGCAAGCAAGCAGTGCGAGCATTCCTGAGGGCTCAAGCAGGCTGCAGGCACTGCCCTGCTGCAATGGGTTTCTCAGCTTTATTATGATACTTATAACTAAATAATAACTGTTTAGCTATAATAATGAACTGTTTAGCTATAATAATTAAAGCTAAATAATAACTGTTTAGCTATAATAATGAACTGTTTAGCTATAATAATTAAAGCTAAATAATAACTGTTTAGCTATAATAGTTATAGCTAAATAATGATTACTGGCTCTGTTGGCTGTGGCTCCTCTCTCTCTCTCTTTCTAGTAAAACTGGTAGAGCAGGGAATTACTCTGGGGTTAAAGGGTTCAGCTCCCACGAAAACTGAAATTTGTGTTTGTTTGTGTGCATATTAGCACCTTACTTGTCTGACTCTAAACTGATGTAACCGGTATCCGTGGAATCGGCTGGCTGCATTGCAGAACCACTCGTACGATCAGCAGAAATGGCCTTCACTTTGTAGTCACAGTGACCCAGCAGCAACTGTCATTTCATAAGAATGTAGAGTTTGTGTTTCTCATCCAATACATTTTTCTTTTGTCAAATATCAGCAAACAACATTGTTTTCTAGTTGGAAAAAACTCTGACGTTTGTGCGAAGTCCTGATTCTGTAAACAGGAAGCAAACATGGTGGGAAGGGAGGGCTCTCATTAGGTTGGATTTTGAGTACAAATATCAACAGCCTTTCTCCAGAACCATGGCCTACATGGTTCAAGTATATGATCATTTCAGTGTGTCGGGGTGTTATACAAAAAAGAATAGCAACCAGAATACAAAGTGTTTTCTAAGAGTTCTTATTTAAAGTCATCTTTAGTTATTTACAATGTTCAATAGACAAAAAGAGTCTGAATTGTAAATACACGGATTGGTATGTCTTTTTCCAGGTGAAATTTCTTTACAACAGAAATCTCTCTGTGACTGTGATAACAGACTTTGACAAGCCCACTTGAACATGTCTAGGGCTCGACTAAACCTTAGGTGTAGCACTGCCGCCATATAAAAAAACCAACAAAAAAACAAAAACAAAACAATATATATGTACATAGAGCCCACATTTTCCCTTATTTTGTAAAATAATGGAGTAGTTTCTATGTATGGGGTATGGACATTTAAATCTTCACAAAAAATGTTTAACGGAAAAACATACAGACATATACAGTATATATATATATATATATATAACTATAAACATGTGTACAGATTTTAGCACAGAGCTACTTGTGCAAAAGTAGCAAAACTAAAATTTGAACAAAAACACACATTCAAATACAATACCTGAAAACATAAAAAAAATAAGAGAAAATAAAATTTCTTGAAAAAAGTGTTATAAAAAACCTACCATAACTGGCACAAAATAGAGCACTTTCTTTTCTTTTTTTTTAAAAACAAGTGGAAATCTTTCACTTTCCATTGGTTCTCAGAGTATCAAGGACGACCAAAGGATCCCTTTCAAAGTGTAAATCCAAATAACTGTTTCTCATTTACAAAAGAAACAAAACAACTCAATGTGCAACTTGCCCACAAAAGCTGGACAAAGAAATTACTTCATGTCATGCAAAAATGTATGAACCATTAAGTTAAACAAACGCAAGTCTGTACAAGTCCCAGTGGTCTGAGCATGCTCAAAGTGGGGCTAGGGAACGGCGTTGTGGAGCAGCACGGGCACTTGGTGGAGCTGTGCAGCAGCAGCAGTGGGCTTCATGTCCACCGTCGCCCCCTGCAGGCTGGGAGCGGGACTGCAGCTGAGGGTGGGAGCAGCGGTGGCGCTCTCGTCCTGGCCGCCGGGCTTCTTGCCGACGAACTCTGTGATGCTGAAGAGGAACTGCTGGCAGCCCAGCTTGATGTAGCTGCCGTGGTGGAGCAGGGCCGTGCCCTCCCAGCCCGCGCCGCTGCCCCCGATCAGGCTGGAGCCGCTGGCCTTGCAGACGCAGGAGCCGCTCCGGGCGCCCGGCGACTGGCGGCTCATCACGCCGCTCTCTGCGCCGGACTCCTCCATGTCCATCGCCTGCTGCCCCTCACTCTTCCTCCTCTTCTTACAGCGGCCTACGCAGAGACGCACAGTTAGCAACAAACACTTTTTATTTTGTGATGAACTTTTTATTGTAACAGAAAAGATGAAAAGCGCAACACTGCTTTACTCAATGTACAGCCGGTTTATTGATGAACTGACGTTTTGGTCAGTCAGACCTTCAGTTCAGACGTTACTTTGAAGTTATCCTTGCGAAATAGCTGCTGCTGCAGTATAATTTATCAAGGTATGTACACTCTTAAAAGTGAATGTGTTGTCCCTATCTGGGCACAGAGTGTTAAAAAAACAAAGTGGTGATGTTTTCAACACAAGTTGTGTTATTTTCAATACATATTGTGTAACAAACAAACAAAGGCCAATACACCTTTACGATCTGTCAAGTCACGTGTGTGTTTGTGCGGTGTGTGTGTGTGTAGGGGGGGGGGTATTGAAAAGAGTGGAATCTAATGCAATTGAATTAGAGATGCACCGATATGGAATTTTAGGGCCGATAACGATAACCGATATTTATTGGTTTGTTGTGGCCGATACCGATACGATAACCGATTATATTACTCTTGAAAAAAATTTGTCAAAAGTGATTTGGGGAAAGCATTTAATAAGCATAATTTTATTGCAGTAATTTTACCTACCACCAAATGATGGACAGAACTCATAATAGTCCTCAATAGTACGGCAGTCAACAACATAACAGTAGCTTAGCCCTACAGTATGTGTGGCTCCTTTAAGTGAACCTGATGTCAGTGAATTGCGAGTGAGTGGCTAGAGAGTTTGAATCGTTTTCATTTAGGACTAAACGCTCAGCTTGGAATAAGCTACAGTATAGCGACCAAATCAGAGTTTGTGAGGGAAACTTAGGTTTAGTTTCAACTGCGGGTAACTGAATAAAGCTGCAACTCCTCTGACTGTATCTTATGTCCGTCTACTCTGTTGCGCACAACCTGCTGCAGCAGAAATGAAAGGCGTTAGCCCCGAAGGTTTTAATAACTTATTATGATGACCTGTCTAGAACTGAAGCACGAATGGTTAGCATATTTCTAGGTAATAATACAAAACCCACGCTAAAGTAATGCAAATATAATACTAAAACACAACTTAGAACTAGGCCTACTTATGTACTCGTCCCACTAACGAGTTTGTTTATTTGTTTCCCCGACCAGCGCGGTAAAGTGCAAACACACCAGCACAAGACGGCTTTAGATAGGGCTGAGCTCCGCTCTGTTAAGGTTAAATGGCGGATCATTCATGAGAGGATTTTGAGATGCACAGATTCCCAAATTAACGCATATCCACAGATTTTGTTAGAGTGGTGAAATACATTCACACCGCTGACATTATATTGGGGAAAAAGTATAGCCAACCAAGCTCAAGTAGGCTAGCTCAGTGTAGCCAGACGTATGCCTAAATTAGGACTTTAAAAAATATCGGTGCAAATTATCGGCCAGAATTCTGTTATCGGACCGATAATAATATTTTCATTTTTTCACTTATTGGCTAATAATATATCGGCCGCCGATATATCGTGCATCCCTAAATTGAATGTCTAGACTCTAAAGTGTGTGCAGCGCTTTAGAGTTCATCCTCTCGTTCTGCAACAGAACTCATGTACTAATGACAGGAGTGAGGCTATCTAGCCAGATCGTTTTAAAATGGATATATTTCCTCCGTATTTTACAATAATTTGGATGCGCCAAATCGAGTTGAGAAAGGCTGTCAAGAACATGACAATCAAACAGATGGCGATGTTGGCCAATCAGATACTTGAAACAACGTTACAGTCCCAACACTCCCACTTTGGTGGGAGTTTTTGAAAATAACTATTTCCAAAGACCGAAAATGCATAAAAGGCCAAAACACAATAAAAACATGTCTGTATTCAAAAATACCTGGCTATGTGTGGACATAGCTTGAGATGGGAGCTCTGTAACCAACCACATCTCAACAGCACACATACCGCTAGTGGGCTAAACAGCAATGGGTTAGTAGCCAGTCATCTTAAAAGCAGCCTCAGCAGACTGCTGTACGTAAGCCACTTAGTTGGCCTGGTCGTGTGCGCTTGTGTGTGTGTGTGTGTGTGTGTGTGTGTGTGTGTGTGTGTGTGTGTGTGTGTGTGTGTGTGTGTGTGTACACGTGTGTGGGTTTCCTGAAGGGATCGTAACGTCTTTGCAGCGACACTCACGGATAATGCTCTGCACTTGGGACACCGTGCTGCTGGCTGGGGAGGGGTGCGTCTTCTCCGAGAAGTCGCAAGAGTACAGCACGTTGTCCACCGTGGTACCGTGCTCGCTGTAGTTCAGAAGCTCATATTGCTTGGTGTTCTGGAAATGACGACGAACAAAAACATGTTCTTCAGAGGACAACTCAGGAGGAATACTGTAGAATTACTATAACTGAGACATACAGCTTCTGAGTCTTACCTCGTCATAAAATATGCAGGCATGCTTCCCTGACACATAATTACAATGACCATAGTTTGTAAGGCACACATCCATATCAGCACCTGCAAAGCCCAAAATATGGTATTAGAAATGTTCATATGCATTAATGCATTTTATAGCGTTTTGCTTGGAAAAATATCCACATGTATTAATGATAAGAAACTACAAACATAATACCTGTTCCAATATACAGACTTCTGAAGCACATTTTTATAGAGGCCCCTTTATCTGATAAAGGGTAGAGGACCGCTCGGGCCTGCACCTGTTTACAAGAGGACTGAGCTGAGAGAGAGAGAGAGAGAGAGAGAGAGAGAGAGAGAGAGAGAGAGAGAGAGAGAGAGAGAGAGAGAGAGAGAGAAAGAGAGAGAGAGAGAGAGAGAGAGAGAGAGAACAGGGGGAATATACAGGGGTCAATGCAAATCAATTGAAACTAAATCAATGAAAGAAAGTGTACTGTGTGTACTGTAACTAGCTACTAATATAGTACGAGGCAACACATGTACGTGTAGAACTTATAATGTATTTTAAACTGGAAAGAACATGAGTGCATCTTCACAACTGAGACATGATGAAAAGGCAAAGCAAGGCAGTTTTATTTGTGCCAAGGCAGTTCAATGTGCTTTACACATCAGTAGAAATCAGCAAAACATCAGCAAATACCAACAATTCAAATATAGTAAGTCATAGAATAATTGAAATAAAAAGAAAAAGCTTTACCTTTACTGCTCTGGTTTGGTAGAGAGGGGGAGGTGGTGGGCGAAGGCGGGCTGACGAAGGTGGACTTTGCAGGGGGAGGTGGGCTGGGTTCAAAGAGCTGCTGGATTCTTTGCCAGGCTAACAGTTTCACGAGCCTCTCGTCCAACGCACTCAGCTCAATATCTGCACAGGGCAAAAGGATTTTAGAGTGATGAAAGTGGAGAAATAAAGTGACATTTTAAGTACAAGCAAAACTATTTCATTAATGTTCATCACTTGATCATCAACTTATTTGTCCTCAAATACCTCTATGAAAATCAAAAAAAAAAAAAAAGAAAAAAAAAAATAGTCTAGGACTAGAGCTACTCCATGTTTGAGAAACTAACCCTAAAGCTAAAAAGCTGAGATAAGAGGACAGGCTGTCTCACCGTCTCCACCCTGCATCAGCTCCTTGAGACTGCTGGTGAGTTCACCAGCGTCTCCGCTGCCAAACCCAGACACCAACGTGCTACTCCAGGGCATCCCCGCGTCCAAGCCCACCTTTCCCTCTGCAGGAGAAGAGGAGAAACAGCGGTCAACATGAATGTCCACAAGTACACTTAGCTAAACACAACATACACGCTATATTTTGACATCGAGTTTGCAATACAATCAGCGTGTGTACTGTGTGACAGACAGAGGAGTTTAAAAAGGCGAAACTGTGTGTGTACCTGATGGTGGCTTTGGCGTGCGGACTTCCAGCGCGGCCTCTGGAAGCGTGATGGCACGAGTGCCGGCGGTGGGCGAAGACCACGCCCGATTGGCCGGCTCTGGTGTCTGCCGTCCCACAGCTTCCTGGTTGGGCCTTAGTGAAGGAGACGCGGCGCTGGACGACGCGGTTTTGCTGGAGCTGAGCGAAGGCGGCAGTGATGGCGACGGCGAGTCCTTCCCTGGCGATGTCACGCAGACGGCCTCCTCCACCTTGACCACGGCCTCGGTGCTGGTGTGGTTCGGAAGGGTAGCTGCGCTGGTGGAGGTGGCTGAGGTGGAGATGGCTGCAGGGACAGGGGCGTGGGCGGCGGCGGTGGTGGCGGAGGTGGCATGGGGCGGGCAGCGGGCTGTATCTGGGCCCGCGGGGTCACTCCACTTGTGCTGGTGGACGTCCTCCTGCGTCTGGCTCAGCGTGTCCGACTTGTGCTGCTGCTGCTGCTGCTGCTGCTGTTTCCCGTTGGACTGTTCGTCCCGCTCCACCGGGCCGTTTGTGGTCCCGCAGTTCCTGCAAGGCCTCTCCGTACACGAGCTGCACTGCGCCGCTCTCCTCTGCACCTCCACCGCACCGTCAGACTTGACCGCTGCCGCCCCCTGGAGGTCAGACGTGGTACTGCAGGGTTTGGACTCAGCTGCTGCTGCTGCTGCTGAGGGATCTGCCTTGTGGACGGAGCACGGTTTCTCGCCCTGTGACGCGGACGCCACGACGGGCCGGACGTCGGCGTCGTCGTCGGTCAGCACGGCGTTCCAGTGCGCGGTGTGGGGTTTCCTGGTGGATAAGTGCTTCACGATGCTACACTGTAGCGAAATGACCCCTTGAAGCCACTGTGGGAGAGAGCAGAGGGGCGAGAATGAGACTCTGACCCACACCAGTAACCACCCATCAGCCTCCCCCCCCCGCCCCCCATCGTGTATCCATCAATCATGCTACCAAACTATACCTGTTAATAAGACCATCAGTTTACAGGCTCATTTGACTTCATGCAGAGCTGCGCAGATCTCTCTGTACATCTCTCCATATGTATGGGTCAGTGCACTCAGTGAAGGCCGTAGAGTAAAGTCGTCACCGGCCCCTACTGCGCAGCCTTACCTCCTCCTGGTCGGCGTCGCTGGTTAAGTGCTGGTGGGGGTGCGAGTGCTGGCGAGTGGCGTCGGGGACGCTGGGGCAGACGAGTTCTCCATCGCGCACGCCAGCAGGGGGCAGCAGAGAGGGGGGGCACTCGTACTGGGACTTAATGGCATCTGGGACCTGCAGCACGCAATCAGGACAGTTGGCGGAAATTAAAATGAGAAGCAAGAGTGCAATTCTGCATTGTTCACACAAATCATTTTGTCAAAGAATCTGTGTCCAAAGAGAACGCACCCATTAAATGAGTACGCGTGTGTGGTAATACATTTATAATTTATTTTAAAAATGATGACGGTGCCGAATCTCTGTTATCCGTGTGTATTCAACAGGGTGAAGTTTTGAAATACAGAACCAGCATGAAGAGAGAACACATTTAGTGTAACAGAAACATCTGGTACGTATGTGGTGAGTGTTTATTCAGTGCTCGGACAGGCACTACATCACGCAGCCAGTCTTTGAACTGTAACCCCTTCAATCCTTAGCCTATCACAGGGTTCCCTCTCAAAGTCAAATGTAAAACGACTTTCCCCTGACAAAAAAACTACATTTCCATGACTTACTATATAATGAATAGTACATTATACCTGATTTCAGAGCAGCTGCGTAGCATTCAACAATCTTTTACTTTTTTAGAGCAGGAGATGAATAAATGGGCATTGAATAAACATTGAATAAACAAAGTTGGGCTACTCAAGCAAGCAGTAAAGCTAATAACCAGATACACCAATTCTGCATGGAAATATATTTGTATTAATGTATTTGGCAAGTACATTTTAAACTGCTACAAAAAAAAAATCCCTGATATTCCATGACTTTGACACAAAAATTATAAAATTCCATGATATTCCAGAAATTCCATGACCCGTGGGAACCCTGCTATCAGTTTCCTTGTCTAGAGGCTAAACAGACAGGTCCTCACCTTCACCATCCTCTTGTCTAGAGGCTAAACAGACAGGTCCTCACCTTCACCATCCTCTTGTCTAGAGGCTAAACAGACAGGTCCTCACCTTCACCATCCTCTTGCTGAGTGTGCGTAGGGCCCTGCGCCTGGGCGGCTCGAGGCGGTGTATCCGCTGCAGGAAGTCAAGCTTGATAGCATGCTGGGAGATGCGGTCTCTGAACTGGTCAAAGAGCTTGCAGCGGTTGGTGAGCGTCAGATTCCTCTGGTTCAACTGGGGAAACACAAAAAAAAACGCAAATTCTATAAATTCTGTGTGGCTAAAGAGCTATATTTAATTATTCATGGTTTATAACACTTGTGCTGCTCTGGTGATATAATGAAAAAAATACATTTTCATTTAATGTATGCATTGCCTATATCAGGCCTTTAATTACAATTTGTTTACTTTTTTCTGACTTGAAAAATGGACGTGACTATCCCTAGCCTGACGAGCCAGACCTACATTAAAATGTAGGGTCTGGGGACTCACCATTCACAGTGCTCAGTCCGAGGGGAATAGGATAGCGCCAAGCGCGGAGTCCCATGCGTTTTCCCACCAGCGGAGCTAGTTGGCTAGTTCAAACTTTTTGCCAACTTAAGAAAAGCTTAACTCGTGTCACGCTGTTCGCCAACAGCAACATCCACCTTCTTTGTTTTCAAGTAGCATGGAATTCACTCCGAACCGTTTCAACTCTGCCATCAATCATTATGTTAAGCCCGCCTAACGACTCTATACACGATGTGATTGGCCCTATCGAAGTTTAATTTTTCCAGCTCGCAAGCCAACGGAGAGTTGCTAGACTAGCCCGGGATTAGCCTAGATTTCTAGGCTAGACTATCCCTGCAACAATCAATGAAAACTGTAATTCTCATCTTTGTAGCTTTACGACAAATAAACACACATTACATACTGTATGCTGTGCTATGAAATCAAAATTAATATTTATCAAAAAACACTGCTATGCGCTGAGGACCAGGGTGGGCTGTGGATCGGTCCCCATATAAGGGCAAGATAATGTGGATCAGGGGGGTATTCCAAGTACGTGGTTTAGTGACAAACCTGGGTAAGTTAATTCAGAGTAAGTGGTAAACCTCCCAATAGAAGAGCTGTATGGCTTCATTCTCCTTACAAAACAATGCCATAGGACTCTTGTTGTAGGAGGTTTACCACTTACTCTGAGTTAACTTACCCAGGTTTGTCACTAAACCACGTACTTGGGTACTTGGATTACCCCTCTGCTCCCTCTGAGGGTGAGAGAGTGTGAACTCGTGAACTCACCACCAGGTGTTCGACGTGGTTGGGGCACATCCACCGGCCCGTGGGCATGGCAGTGAGGGGCGGGTCCAGACAGTCCATGTGGAAGAGGAGCGGGCAGTAATCACACTGAATCAGCGGTGCCAGACGGCAACTCCTGCACAACACACACACACACACACACACACACACACACACACACACACACACACACACACACACACACACACACACACACACACACACACACACACACACACACACACACACACACACACACACACACACACACACACACACACACACACACACACACACACACACACACACACACACAGTGTAAGTCTCCAGCACAGACTCACTTAACAACACACACACGTCAAAGGGTCAGTTTCCCTAAACGCATACGTCAGATTTTAGGTAACAGTTCAAGCTTGTATACGTATGAATTTTATACATGAAATACTGTGGTGCAGACTCCTCCTCCAATCCTCCATCCTGCCTCTCTGGGGCACTCGGACCTCGGCCCCACACACACAGGGCCCACTGGGTAAGGCAGGAAGAGGCCCATAGCATAGTGCTGGTATGCCAGTGTTTCCCATACATTGATTTGTGGCGGCCCACCACAATATCAACATTGACCACCACACAATGATTTTCCAAGTTGTACTATTTCAATTGGATGGAATTCTTTCATTGTAGAGCTATGTGCATCTTTGTAAAGCCTCTCCTTGTTTCTGTTGTCTCTCAACGAACCTACATGCATGTTTAAAGGCAACATTAACAATCTTGCAAGGCACAGAAGACAACTAGAAGGCTAAATTGTGCTTAAATCTGATTAGTATCATAACCCCGCTGCGCTAATTTTTTAAAAACATTTGCATTAAAGTTAATTCTGCAAACCTACCACCACAAATAGAATTAAATTCTGTGGGAAACACTGTATGCCCTCATACATATCAAATACTACACACTGGAGTTCGGTAGAACTGTTCTTATCGTTTTCATCAAGAGGATTTCGGACTTGTGGTTCATTACGAACTTTCTGCTTCAGATAAGAGAGCAGCAACTTAAAAGGTCAGTGGTCTCTAAAAAAGTAAACGCAACAATTCAAGGTGTGCTTTTACTGAAAAGCCTGTATGATTTCTACCCAACCATTAGCATCAATAGGTCACATTAGAAAGGCTAATTCGATTTGGAGAAAATGAGCCCAGTCTTCTTTTTTTTTTTTTTGAGAAGATGGAAACTAACCCAAATAACCTTTCTGGCCTAAATCAATATACAGCTTGGGACACAAACGTTTCTAAATTGTGCGCTTGAAATGTACATTCAAGAGAAAATCAGACATAATTATCCTCACCAACTAATGTGTCTTGATATCATAAGCTCCACATCCTGCTAAACGTTCAGTGATTTTCTGCTGTTCATAACGGTGTCTGTACTTCAGGCATAGATGACTGTGTGTCTGTAGTAGGCTGTATTTGCAGCAGGGTACACCTGAGGTTGGGTACCTATTGCAGGTGCAGCACACTTTGACAGGTAAAGGATATACCTTAGGTTGCGTACCTGTTGCCACTTGCAGGTGTAGCACACTTTGAGAGGTAGAGGATACACCTGAGGTTGCGTACCTGTTGCAGGTGTAGCACACTTTGACAGGTAGCGGGACCAGGCCGTGGTGGTCCAGCTCGTGGTGGGGCCTCTTCACGTTCTTCCCGGTCATCTCCTCTTTCCTCCGCCTCTTGCTAGTTCCTATGGAGACACAACGCCACAGACCACCAACAAGTTAACCACAGGTGATGGAACGCTTCCTCTATGCAAAAGCTCTTAGAATTAAGCGGACTACAGTCACTACAATCTCAATTTCAATTACACTTCAATGATCTCAGTATCAGGAATAAAGTCAGAGAGGCTTATGTTTGAACTCATAGTTACACAGCCTTGGACTGTTTTTGCTTTTAATGTGGACAGTCAGCAGCACACAAAGCTTTCTAGAGAGGGCAAAACAGCATGGATGCCTATCAACAGTGATGGGTTCTCTTCTGTATCATCTATGTCATATGAGATGAAACCTGGCACAGATGTTTGCATAGTCAGGGCCGGCTCTGTCTGCTCTGAGTCAGCTGTTTCATATATGTGTGTGTGTGTGTGTGTGTGTGTGTGTGTGTCTGTGTGCGCGCGCACACACTTTGGAAGGCCCCCGGTCCCCAATTTCTTACCTGGGAGCGGTGTCGTGCAGTTAAGTTCCCCTGGCAGCTGGAACTGCGTAGGGTTTCTCTGCGTCGCCGCAGCAACCAGGAGGTCAAAGGTCCTCTTCAGGTTGGCCGGTGTGGACACGCCCTCGGGCTCAAACCCCTGCGCGTCGTCCTCGACGTCCAGCAGGTCCTCCTCGATGTCGTTCTGCTCCGACGGCGTGGGCGTGTCCGTGGAGGAGGCGTTGGACGTGGGCGTGACCGGCCGGCTACTGGGCTTGCGCTCCAGGAGACGCACCTGGGCCACGGCCACCCGCAGCCCCGGCGCGCCCACCATCACCGTGGGGTCCAGCCGCAGCGTACCCAGTTCCAGCTCTGCCCCCGCTGGTGACTGGGAGCGCTTGGACAGCTGCTTCTCCTTCTCCAGGAGACCGTTCATCTGCTCCTTCTTCTGCTCCCGCTTCTGAGAGAAGGGGGGATATTTCAAAAGAGAGGGGGGATCTTCAAAAACCTCCTGAAGACCCATCAAATCATCACAAGCAGGCACTGAGAGTTTTCTTCAAAAATAACTAGCAGGGATGTCGGTTCCTTAACAGAGCTACCAGTCCTTAGAATGAATTTGATCAAAACATAGCAAAGCAAACTCCAGTGGCCTTGGTGATGATGATACAGCTCTTCAAGGGTTAATTTATTCCGTAACTAAACCCAAAGAAACAGAACAGAGACGTACCTTCCTGCGCACAGCACAGCGATGGCACATCCAATCTCCAGGCGGGAGCATCTCCCTACTCAAAGGTGGATTGCTGTAGATTGAACACACACACACACACACACACACACACACACACACACACACACACACACGTCTTTAAATATATTCAGGGAATTTGATCTACTCTTTCTAAGTCCATCATCTGACAACTGATACAGTATCTGGATGAAATCCTAACTCTAAAATCAGTCAACAGTAAAGTTCTTGTTTCTACCAATCAACAGTAACAGCTGCTTAAAAAAAAAAGCAGGACTAAAATACACTGAAGCTATGAGCTGAAGATTACATGTCATCTATAACCATGTACAGACATGCATGTGTGTGTGTGTACATCTGTCTAGGGAAAACTAGAAAGGTTAGCAAGAAAAAACTTCAGTTCTAAAATCACCTTTGACTATCCAGCATGGTACAGTATAAACAAGGGTTAACCAGCTACAGTAAATCTGCTCAAGGCAAGACCTAGACATGAATTCATCATGATTCTGGTCACTGGAAAAAGTGCTGAAACTGCAATGATGAGGAACACACATTTTGTGCAGGTCATGCTTTTTAGTGAGAGAACGTTAGAACTCTGACTGGGCCCCATGAAAGCCGGTTGGACCATAACGTCTCTGGTTCTACCACTAAGGTAGGCAAATTTATATGCCTTTTGGGCATTAGGGACAAAAAAACCAAAACCTTACACATAGTGGAACTGAAGTACAGAAGAAAGCCTTGCCCGGTCTCTTTACACACATGTGTTCATTTAAACGCACACGCACACACACACACACACACACACACACACACACACACTCTCACACACACACACACACACTGAATAAGACCCACCAAAATCAGACCAAACAAAGAGCGAAAAAATGAATTCCAGATCTTTCACAACTGTGACTAAATGTTTATCTAAAAATAAAGTGGTAGAAGACAATAATGTATTGGACTACACAATGAAAACATACTACAATAGCATAAAGTGGAACTTGACCAGTGGTTTCCGAAAGGAGGAAGAAAGCTGGGTACCATTCCAAAAGTTAAGTAACTGCAGAGGATCATATAACCTAGCGGAGCAACAGAGACCTTCAGCTATAATAGCATTCTTTCTGAAGCACTGCTTTTTCACCATGATAACCAATTGTAACTCTACAGAACATGTGGTCTGCGATTATATAAACAACCCTATCTTCTCTATTCCTTACTGGATTTGAGCAAATCTACTTCCTTGGGATGGAAGAAACTAAATATTTCAACATCTGCATATGATAAAGGACTTTCCAAAAGCCACAAACCACATAAGATGCAAACAGGCACTAACAAAAAGTGTCTCATTACCATCCTATACGACTACCTAGTCTTTCAGACCTAAGAGGAAGCAGATATGCCTTTAAGGATAAATATGCAAGACATTTGTACATAAACGCACCAGTTGCAAACTGTTTGGTTAGCATTTCTTCACCAGAAACAAACATGCCTTATTCTCTAGTCCTAACCACATCTATGATGCATATCTTTGATAGTTTAACCACAACATGCAACAGCATAGTCAGAAACACTGCATGTAAGTTTGGCAGCTAGTTACTCAGACACATAGCAGGATTGAGCTATTTTTAAGAGTGAATATAAGGTCAGTAGTTCACACAGGCCTGTAAATACAATGAGGGAAGTCTGCAGGCCCCAAAAGGAGCATCCTCATCTTCCCTGAGGTATTTCATGAGGTTGTGTTTTTATGAGCAAAAAGGTAAAATTTTCATTTTACCAGCATAGCAAGTGAAAGGCAGCGGGGCAGTGGTCACAACAGAGCAGGTCTCCCCCTTCTCTGCAACTGTCGCAGGTGTCATGATTCATCGCCCGCCCTGTCCGCCTTGTGCTTCTGTCGAGCTTTCGACTCCTTTTTTCGCTGTCCTCCGATTTCGGTGGTGACACCAGGTTCTGGATTTGCTGTAAAGCACAAGAGCAGAACATTTCATCTCTACCCACACCTAACTGATGTACCCAAAGTTATAAGATCTGTCAAATACGGGAGTACATGAACGTGTCTAGCACACAGCATGCATGTATTACTGAGACTTTATTTATAGTTGTTTGTAAACAACTTTCACATAGACAAGTAGTCTGGCTAAATAACTACTGTAGCAGGGTAGCTAAGTTTGACCATGGCGTCCTCTTGGGTTGCTCCAAGACGTGTCAGCCATGGTGGGCCCTGTTCATCTGTATTCAACTTGGCTAAGCTAACGATAGCTAGAGGTCTCAAATAGCATCCAAAGAAAATGAAGTTAGACAATATCTGTTCAAGACTACACGTTACTGACAGGCCATCACAGATTCCCTTGACATGACACATTGGCGTACCCAGCTGTATACATGCCTTTTACTGCTGCCATGTAAAATAAATTAATTCATTGAGATCATTGTTTATGATATAAGCTAAATTAGCTCGGGAGCTATCTCTGTATACACTTAGCTAACCAATGTTAGAAAGCTAGTATAGCTATGCTAATACACAGCCTGTTTTGTTGCTTGAAGGCTAGCTGGGGTTGTGCATCGGTTTAGGTAAAGAAAACAATGCATTTTGACACTTAAAACAATGTGGTTTTGTGTGACATCTTACCTCCATTAGACCACCGGAGGTATCCAAATCGTACACGATTGTCGGAGTCTCCATTTTCCCCCACATTCATACAACTGATGTTAGCAAACAGCCGATATATCCAAACAAATAGGCTAGCTAGAGGCTAGCTGGACAAGTCTGGCTAGTCCGAGCAAGCAAATGCTTTAACAAAAGCACTCGAGTTGTATTTTGTCGAAAGCCCTATCCAAAGCAAGGCCTCTGTAATTTTCCATAAAATTCCTCGTGAAATGCGAGCAGGTAAATCCTTAATTCAGTCCAATGTTTGCTAGCTGGCCAGCAACTGTAAGCTGTGACGTTAGCTAGCTAACGTGCGTTAGCTTGAAATAGCGTCACCAAGCTTTTCTTCATCTGCAAGCCAATCAAGCCTTAGGTGTTGGCATGCAGCTCAATTTACTGTTTCAATGCTCTACAAAAACATATTTTATGAGGAAGAAAGGACACCTTGTAAAAACAATCCAGTCAATTGTGTGGTACCAAAATTCAAAAAGTGTAACCTTCCAGAGGCCTATCCTGTGTAGTGATGATCAGACGCACTCCGGTGGTTGTTGTCGGTAACGCTAGCAATGATGCTTTGTAAAGAGACAAATGTATTGTTTTCCATGATTTTGGCGATGCAATTATTCACCTTGAGTCCTACTTCTGCAGCAAAAACATGTACTGTGACAGTCGCCAATCCTTCAAAGACGAAGTATCCGTTAATGTTGATACTCTAACGGGAAAATCATTGTTGTTATGAATAAGCGCCGTGCATCAGTCCCAACATAGCTCGCCACATCCTCTCTACGGAGTTGGCGCAAACTACCGACGTAAAATTGGTTTTACATTCAACATTCAAAAACGCTGGTCAAAGACTGGAATACTGCCCGCCACTGCTGCTTTACTGATGCCAAAATCTTCCAAACATGTCAAAATAACACCCTCAGAGTTAATATATTATCAGCATCATAAACAATTACAGTGTGTGATAATGGCAAAACATTCGTTGAAAAAAAAAAAAATACATTAATGCCAAATGAATCCCCCCCCCTTATAATATTATTGCAAAATCAAATATTATATTATTATATTATATTTATTTGTGCAGTGAAGATTTCTTCATTCGCCTGGGCTTTTAACCCAAGGCAGGGTCCCAAAGTGAGGATAACTTGAAATATCAAATTTAACACAACTTTACGTCGGTGCATGATCGTACACTTCACTTTACGCACTTGACAATATGCGCATGCGCCACTCAAAAAGACCTTGCAGCCATATTTGCAATGCCAACAAACTGCTTCAGACTCCCTCATTTTGAGTAATATGGACTTCAACACGATATAGTTTAACAATTGCGGGCATAAGAATACAGTAATAGAAATAAAACTCGACGCCTTGGTTTAATAATAGGTTAAATCGCTGGCTAACAGTTACAACTAGATAGTCTTCCCTTTTTCATAGAAACATTGTTTTCAAATGCCGTGATCCTATTGGCTTACTGTAATCACGTTGCAGCTAGGACCAATAGGATGTTATTTGAGGCACCCAGTTGGTGGAGCTGAGCAGAATAGTTGTGGAGTAAAAAATGCGTTTCAGGTTACTGTACAATACTCTAGGCCTACTGGTCACAGTTCACAACTCCAGTGGCTAGTATTCCTGTGCTTATTTCATTCAGTGACTTGGAACTGCATACATCTGGACCTGCAGACTTAAATATTGAAAATAAAGTAGTCCTGCATAGTAGTCTCTCAAACAGATTTATTACTAGCCTACTGAAAGCAGTGTCTGGCCTATACCATTGTTCAATTTTTCTTAAATCAAGACAGTTTGGGCACTTCATAGCCGTTATTAAGCTTTAGAAAAGTTTGCCATCTGTGTTACAAAGTGAACTGATTCATGTTATAGACTCTATTTAGACTAAACTTCAACTTTTTTTTAACAAACCCGAAGTTGGCCTCAGAAGCTGTCAGTGTCCTGCTCCCTAAAAAAAAAAATCAGTGATCAGTTGCAGACTAGGCTACTTATAAAGTTCTCAATATATGAAAATACTACTTTTAAAATGCTTTCACTTATTAGGCTGTGATGCAGAAATGATACAAAAATCTGTATTATTAAATATTATCCTACTTTATTATTCAATTTTTATTATCCATCCTACACTGCTTATGGCAGCCGTGGCCTACTGGTTAGCACTTAGGACTAGTAACCGGAGGGTTACCGGTTCGAACCCCGACCAGTAGGCCACGGCTGAAGTGCCCTTGAGCAAGGCACCTAACTCCTCACTGCTTCCCGAGTGCCGCTGTTGCAGGCAGCTCACTGCGCTGGGATTAGTGTGTGCTTCACCTCACTGTGTGTTCACTGTGTGCAGTGTGTTTCACTAATTCACGGATTGGGATAAATGTAGAGACCAAATTTCCCTCACGGGATCAAAAGACTTATACACACACTTATACTTTACTCTAACAATGTTTCTGCACTGTAATGGTACTGTTACCACACTGCACATACCTGTACATACTGTACTTATCTGTCTATATGGTTCATACTGAATATCCATATTTATTCTGTTTTTCTTCTGTTAATACACTGCATATATTTATATTTTTCTTACTACCCTTATACTGCTACTGCTACTCCACTGCAAATATCTGTACATGTTGTTCATACATTGTTTATAACCATATTTATTCTACTCTTATAAGGTTACTGCTAATACACTGCACATATTTATATTTAATGTATATTACTGTAAACCAACTGTAATGTCTACACTGCACTATGCACTGTCTATATTGTATATCACTTTTCTTCAAATTTTTTGCACTTCTGGTTGGATGCAAACTGTATTTCGTTGTCTTTGTACTTGTACTCTGCACAACGACAATAAATAATCTAATTGATTACAGTATGCGAGCAAACTTGTGGCAGTGTAAGGAGGAACCAGGAGGCTAATAACATTTGTGTTTCTCCTTTTAAACACTACTCTTGGTGATGGGATTTGTGTTATCTCTGCACTATGGAAATATCCTGTTGATTTGTGATCATGACATTGACAGAAAACCAGATGCAAGAAAGAACACACTCACACTTTTATATTTATGTATAGCTTTTTAATAGGAAATCTCTATACAGCATGGCTGTGGTGAGATAACACAACTGTTTTAGTCCCTGTAGGCCCTTTAACATGATTAGTACCCTCTGACAAAAATAATCCTTGGCCATCCGTGTACACAGTGTAAAACGTGTAAAAATTAACAATGTGGACAAAATTGTTCAAATGCACATGTATTACAATAACTCTGTTTGGAACTTGTAGTGAGAACACCAGACACATTTCCTTTTGGAGATTGAGTTTATTCACAAAATGCTTAGGAAAGACAAAACCCCATGCAGATATTCTGTATAATGGCTTTTTTTGTGAAATACAGACTTAGTTGCGATATGTATACAATGGTCCTGTGGAATCACTGCAAATGAGTTAACAGACATCCAGCAGCAGGTTTCAGCTGAACCATAACGCCTGAAGTAACAAAAGGATAATTGGAAGTCTTCATAATTGTGTAATTTTAAAATGTTGGGGGTCTCTTGCAGAAACGGCAAAAAGGGACAACACAATGAGGATAAGCCATTGTCAGTGAACCTTTACAAAAATAATACCATGTTGCTCACAGTCTGGTCTGTACAGAGCTGGCTCGTATAGGTCCTTTGGAGACAACATATTTACAAGATCCAGGGGGGGGTGGAGAGTACGAAAAGGCAGGGGAACAGGGCATCGGGGTCTCAAGGTTAAGACCTTGTTTGTATGTGCGCGCACAGTACCTTCCCTGCCTGAACATTCTTTCTCTAAATGGACACCTCATATTGTCTTCTTTCCTGTGGAAGTCAAAAAACATTACCAGTAAGATCATTCAAGAGCTCAGGAATCAGACAGGGAAGTGATTTTATATTGCCTTAGTTAAACTATAATATAATGACCTTCATAAATTATACAATATCAACAATATAGCAAAAACAAGGTCCGATTGCAATGTAAAACATGTATTCATGAAACTCATCAAAAATCAGAGATAAAAGAAACTACTTCAACTCCTTGAACAGTGGTTGTCTTAATTCTTCATTATTTAATATGAGACAATACTGAATAAGACAACAAACCCTAATTATGATGCACAGTTTACCTGCACATGCTTACAAAACATAGTGAGACAAAAAGAAAACAGAGACAGTGTTACGACACATGTAAAAACAGACTTAACAAAACACTGTCATATGCAGAGAATGAGAGAACAAATGCTAATCTGACACAGACAAGATGATGAACTGTTGTATACTAGTGTATACATTCACATGTCTTGATTGACGTCTGCTGACAATATGGGTTGTTGAGCCCCCATATTGTCTGTGTGTGTGTGTGTGTGTGTGTGTGTGTGTGTGTGTGTGTGTTTTCATGCTGCTGACCATACACAATGCAGATGCAGAGTTTTCAAAGGCCGACACAAAGCGACACAAAAAAAACTGTTGCAAGGAGTCAACACAAATGCTGGACAGATGGTGGCTTGTTGGAGTTGTGATATGACTTAGTGCTGACATTCAGGCTCTATGAGAGACCTCACCTCGTGGTTCCTCTACATGTGCAGCCAGAGCAGGAACAGACAGACAGACAGACAGGCAGACAGACAGAGGTATTGATTATTGAAAAGCACTACTAGCTAGGGCCAATAGAAATAGGGTCTGGAAGAGAGAGGTGCATCCTGGGAGTTTGTGAGGAAGGAGACACCACAGTGTCACAGTGTTTACACCACAGATCTGTTTATGAAAACTAAGATGAAGACATACTGGGAACGACATAGCTAATAAAGTACAAAGCACTGAGCTATATGTTTGAGTAAAGGTGATATTCTGTTACATGTCTTGAAGATGATTGAAATAGGATCTCCAAAACTTTCCCTGTCCGTTTAGTGTAATTGCCTTGTCTGGTTTATGAAGTTCTGTGTTCTTTCGGTGTTAGAGACAACTATCTTTCTAGATTTTGTTTTGCAAATTCAAAGAAAGCAAATATGCCTCCTGATATGCCTCATTGCTTTGGTGTAAGCATTTCAGTCAGAGTCCGCAAAACAAATAAAATAAACTTCAGTCTCTATAAATAAACAGCAGCAAACATCACTATGTGATCACATTTAAAAAGAGTTAGACCTAAGCTCGACATTTGGATTTGCATCTTTAATAAATAACCTTTTGCTTTCAACTCATTGTCATTTTCAACTTAATTTTCAACTTCTCCTTAACACATATTGTGTTTTACTTGATAACAGAACTTCAACGTGCACATTTTTAACTATATAATACAAACTAGAATGCATTTATATTAAAGTGCATGTAGATTTGCAGAGTCAAACATTCCTCATGCCTGACTCAGGCAGCTTATTGTCAGAATGTTCTTCCTCTGCCCTACAGTGATCAGATCTGATGAAATATTTTAAACACTGATTTACACAAATAGCATGACATGATAAAGGAAGGAGCATGACGGTCACTTCAGGGTTGACAGTACACACACAGTGACCTGACAGTGAGGGGGTTTCTGTAGGGTCATGCAGGGTCTCGATGAGGGATAAATACTGTGCCTGAATGAGTGCTGGTGATTTGGATGAAGAGCGCCCTCTGTTGGCCTGATATGAGATGACATTACAGTTCACACAGGAGATGATGAGAGGGAGTTGAGCGGGTTGGTTCAGCCCAACTCGGCTCCGCTCAGCTCGACAGGGTCGTGGTGATGAGAAAGTTCAGGACAAGACGATGGTGTTCTCTGAGTCCACGTCTCTGAGGTTCAGGGCGTCCATACTTACTCCGGTCTCGTAAATGGGATTGCTGAAGGCCGATTCCTCCGTCATGTTGTCGTAGGGGGGCAGTGAGGAGGTGGGCATCTGCAGAGGTTTCCCTTGCAGTCTTGGCGGAAAAAGGACAACAGAAGCAGCTTTCATTCATCTTAAACAGTGAAGGTACTCCCATTCACACAGCCAGGATTGTCTCCAATTCACAGAATGTGTGCAAACAAGTTTTTAAAGTGCACACATAAATTGGACAGCTGGAAGACCAGTGGAAGCAATTTGCACAATTAAGAGAAAAGAGATTCGATAATTATCACAGACTATACCTTTAAATACTATGCTACAACTCCCACCCCCCAAAAAACGAGGTATCATTACACTCCATACTAATGAAGATATGCTGTGGTAGAGGCATTCTTATACTCACTTTGAGAAGTAGATGTATATCACAAGGATCACTGACAAAACAACTGCTACTGGAACCATGACTGCAATGGCTATGTTGGTGCCTGGGCCTGTGTCTGAGTCAGAGCTGTCAACTGAACACATGGGGACGGTCAGTAAGGAGTCGGTCTATAGCAGTCCCATAGCCTGCCTAATAACATAGGCCACATCACAATGTGAATACTGAAGCACGATCACTACTTACCATCTAGCCGCCGCTCATTCATATAATCTGAGGAGGAGGCTGTAAGAAAAAACACAACATGGGGAAA
>NW_027468870.1:20191876-20199376 GCF_046254945.1 Alosa pseudoharengus | reverse complement strand
AGCACAGATGCCATACACAACAACTCAAAATTGATCACACCTTCAAATGATGTGACACAACCAATAAGCTAGTTCAGAGTGCAAACAGGTTGCTGAACAGTGCAGCTTCATATCAACAATGGACAGCATCAGTGAGACAATAGAATGCATTGTAGGCTGTAGACTGTAAAGTACTTCTCATTTGCAGTACTGAAATGCCCATCCTTTTAAGTATACCTTTTTCACAATTGTTAAAACACATTTTTGAAACCTTCCACCCTTTTTTTTTCCAACTGTAAACATAAAATCTCATTCTCAATACTTTATTTTTACTGGATTTAGAGTAAATGTTGAATCCACTGAGTTAGGAAATGTGTTTAGCTTTGCTTCGTTTTGTTTTGTTTTTTAAATGCAAAATGCATTTACTGTATTGTAAACAATGAACATTTCTCCTGGAGCTATATCAGCTGCACTGAACACTGTGTTTTCTGTTTTTGATGTAGTGTGTCATGACTGACCAGTAGTGTTTTCATTTTGACTGCTTTGTGAATGGTCTGAAGACAAGGCTTGGTTTTGAGCACATCTGTTTTGAGGCAATTGTAGTTTTGCAGAGGTTGTCAGAGGTTTTGTGAATGTAGTAGAGCCACATTGTTTGCAGGGATTAAAGTGAAATCATTTGACTGAACTTTTTTCAGGCCATAAATCATACGTTGTTCATATCTACCTATAGAGATAGCACCCCTTTTGCGGTCGCGACCTATTGGTTTTTAATGTACAAAAAGATGCAAACAGCAAAGTAAAGGGAGTATTCGCCTTATTCACACGGCGGCCATTGTTTAAACCAAAACGAGGCTACAGGGTACACTTACTATATAATTAATGGCTACAGGTGAATGCATAGAAACATAACAATCCTATGGTTTGTGTACCCTGTAGCCTCGTTTTAGCCACCAATGGCCGCCATGTGAATAAGGCGAATTGAGAGTGTTCTTGATTGAGATTGAGTTTTCCTGATGAACAAAAATATACTGTATTTTAGTACCATCCCTGACAATTGCTGATTAGCCATTGCTGTTCTTTTCTACTGCAGCAATATTGTAGAAAGGCTTTAACACACTCTTATTTAATTAAAATAATTAAAATAAGACAAAAGTGTTTAAAGGGGAGATTTTTTTCTTGTTAATATGCAATTCAACACCAAGTAAAATCTATAAAATCAAGTTTGCAAGACTTCCCATTTCCTCATCAAAGTAACGAATCAGAACATTCTAGTTTGTTCATATTTCCATTGTTGCCTCATCCGCATTTAATGAAAACATGGTAATTTTGAGTTTTACAGACAACTCAGTTTTCCAATGAGCAGCAATACTGTGTGTGCTCATGCAGGAGGTCTGCGCATTTGATAACGACAATCTGGAGACGGCGCTTTTGTCTTCAGCAACAGATTGTATAAGGTACCGTTGACAAGAGGTTGCGATATGGTGAGGGGCCGGTCGTGTTGCGCTATGAAAGAACATGCGTAGCCTACTTTCTAAACGTAAAAACGGTCAGCCATAGATAAACGTAGCCTACCTCTGTCGTGGTGGCTAGTTGCACCAGGTAGGGAAGATGTCCTGAAGTGCACGAATGTTAACCTTATGGCAGTCTTCTGATTGGTGGCGTGCTAAAACGTTTTCCTATTGCATCCATAAACAATTTTCTTGCAGCGAACCGTGCAAAAACAAACCCCTGGCACTTTAATTTCTTCACACCATGGCTTGTTAGTTCTCCCCCGTTTCCAACAGCTGCCCATCTCCATTTATTTTTTAACTTTTGACACCTGCCTTCCTTTAGCAACAACGCATCCATGACAGCTAGTGGCCTTGCCAAATAGACGCACACAAATCATGACGCTAATATGCGAGGTTCTGGTAGGCCTAGGCCTACTGGTTATGGTTTTGTGCTATAAATTAATAATATTTTATAGCAAAGTTTTAAGTTGACTATTTTAATTGTATGGCTATTTTTTGTCAACATACACTCACAACCTACTGTCGTTAAAAGTGAGGCCTAAGCAAAATAGGCTACAAGGCCGTCTGTGCGTCACAAACACGACTGACCCCCTTACTCGACAGTTTGCGATGATGACAATATTATTATTATTTTATGTTAACACGCTCAGTCAAAACCTTCCGTCGCAAATTGTGAAAAACATTGTTGTACATGTCATTACAGACGGGATAATAAATTGCATAGGCTACGGTTTATATTGTGTCGCTTTACACATAGCCTAATGTTAGTTGCATTGATTAAAAACTGTAACAACTAGATGTACCGCAGAGCGGTACAAAATATGACCGCCGCCCAGTCCAGCACATTTTTTCCACAAAAATAAATCACGCTGAAAGGCCTATATGATTCTAACTGTCTCACGAAATTGCATTATCCACACTCAATTCTCACTGGTATCTGCTAGACAACAAGTACCAAAACATGATTAGTTCATAGATTTCACATGTAAAATTCATTTTATACAACCCCACCTCCATCTTGCCTGTTCATAATTCTGAGAAATTCTTGATTGTTTGTGTTATGTTTATGTTATGTGTGTGGGTGTGTGTGTGTGTGAGTGTGTGTGTGTGCCTGTGCATGCAAGCGTACATATGTCTACTGTGTGAGTATGTGTCATACGTATGATTACTGTGAATGTATGTGTGTGTGTGTGTGTGTATCTGTTTGTGCACATGTGTGCACATTAAATGGGTTAACATGACCCCTGGAGGCAAACATAAGGGAAAAAATGGTTATCCTAGGCCCTACAGTTCTCAAGATATTCACAGAGAACTGTGTCTGCCCTACCCTCCTTTCGGGGGGTCCAGTCCAGCGGAGGGGCTACAGATCAAAACGAAAAACGATGGTTCCATGCTATCCATGTGGGGTTACATGCCCACCAAGTTTCGTGTACCCCGGTCTTTCAGTGTCTCGGGACTCATTGATGGAAATTTGGGCATGCGAGAAAAAAAAAAAAAAAAAAAAAAATTCTGACTAAACCTATATGACCGCCGCTTCGCTGCGCGGCGGTCATAATAATAGTAGCCTACATCGGGTGGCATAGCAGGCTATCTGTTCTAGTCATAGGTGACACCCAAAATGAATGACCTCCCCTGACAAGAGTTCGCGATAGTAAGAAATTGTCTACATTGATGCACGGAAAGAACACAGCCGCTTCTTCTCCGAATTCGCACATAGACCTCACAATATCATATCCAAAAAAGTTAAACGGATTGGCCAACCTCATCAGCTGTCTCGATTGTGTCACTATAATCCAACTTTTAGACCGTTATAGTCCTCCATACGTGTTCTTTTTTTTAAAGCAAACGCCCGAGAAGTGTGTAGCTACAACATAAACAAAGCGAAACTCATGGCTGACGTAGGCCTAGGCTATCTTCTTGAGTGGTCACGGATTGAGACACAGAAAGTTCTCAAGAACACTATTAGGTCTTTAAACATTTACCTAATATTTGTGGTTGCCTTAAAAAAGGAAAAGCAAAGGTGATAGCCCCCCCCCTCCTATTTTTTTTCTCATCGGATCTGCATCGATCTCAAATATGACATTTCTAAAATCAAATTGACGGAAATCCGTCCTACGACGGAGAACTTTAATCCTTGTGTTTGTGTAAAAATAAAAATAAAACCCATTCTCAGCCACTATTATACACTATTCAATAAAGAGAGACAGACAGACATAAAGAGAGAGAGAAAGAGAGAGGGAGAGGGGAAGGAGATGAGTGGAGAGGGAGAGAGAACTCTTTGTTGGCCGAGGTCATCTATTAAGCCGCATATTTGACAGGTATCTCTCAGGGCTGCCTAAACACTGCCGTGGGTTTCGATGATGAAATACACTGTTAAAAGTTGCAAATGAAAGATTTACCTTCAAATTTAGGAATATAAAGTTGACACCAATTTGTATGTGTGTGCTAGACATCATTAAGCCACAGTAAAAGTCAGACCTCATTTACGCAGGTCCAGAACTCAGGCCTGGTGAGTTTGTCAACTTAATTCGACCAGACAGGGAAATACCATTTGTTCTGCTTATGTAATGTACCCAACAAAATAAATTGCACAATGCATTAATACCTTTGGCTCTTCTCTAATAGGGATGTTGTGCACTTTCAGTAAGTAGAGCCACTATCTAACAGTAGTGAATTGGTCCTCTGTGATTTGTGGACAGTTCTGTATAACTCCATGATGACCATAGTAAATCCAATACGGCTCCATTACAGGAAACTGTTCACCATTCAAAGTGGACCTATTTCGTTATGTCTTTCTGTGCCGTTTTCTCACAGAGAAGAAACAAGTCTGATTAACATTTGTTGCAGTTTGCTGAAGGTCACTAGCCTGGAAAATCCAGACCCTAGTAATCTAGAAAGATTAAAGGTCTGGCCACGAACAATGTAATGGCCCAACCCGAGGGGCGGCAACAAGCATGCATTTAAAAAAAAAAAAAAAACACTAGACCATGTTTACTCTGAATGATTTCGGACTTCGACGCAATCGGATAACACTACGACCAATGTGTACTGTCCTCCAACGTTGCAGCGCTGTCTTCATCAGTTTAGCTGGTTCCCCGGAATGCATAGGGGAAAAGTAATGTGCATCATTGCTCATTGCCAGAGTGTCTCGCAGAAGAACTCTGGATTTCCAGGGTAGAAGGTCTCTAGCTCTAAAACTACAAACATTCCACAGAGTAGTGTGTCACGAATGAAAGTTTTGCTAAAGAGCCCAATATGTCAACCCCATATGACAGGAGAAATGTACTGTGAAGGGCGCTCTGTTTTTCATCATCATCATCATCATCATCATTAACCATTGTTTATTCAGGGGAAATAGACTGATCATTATGCTCTTATACATCATCACAAGTCTAACTTAAAGAATACATACAAAACAAAAAGTAATGACATACAATTATGAAAATGATAAAAAATCAAACAAAAACAAAGTGCCAGATGGACCTGCGTGCCTGTAACCTAGCAACCATTTTTGTAGGAGGTTATGGTGGTTGTCACCACAGCTTGGATGGCAAACCACAATCTTAGACCTGCTATCCTAAAGATCATATGTTCCACCTCTTAAATGTTTACAGCGACCGTTCTGTGCTAATATTTATGTTGTTATGTTGTCTCACTAAAGAAATACGGTATGATAGGAAGACATTCTTATATCTTTTATCATAGTGGCTATTATGGCAAATGTCTAATTTATATTTTTTGCAATGACAGATTTGTACTGTTGAATTCTATCTGGTGATACTTTCTACCAAACTTACACTACAACTGGTATTGTACTTAATCAACTGTATTGAGTACAGCAGATTAAGATAATCTACCACCACTCTCAATTTCAACTACTTTATTCAGTATATAAACCATCGAGCGTATAAGAATTCTTATATGGTCTATAAATCACCTCAAACAACATTTACTGAGTGACCTTTGACCTACCAAAGAAATGTACCACAAAGCCGTTGTTGTATCCGTAGATGTTGGTGGCTGGGTCAGACTGGAACTGGATGGTGACATCAGCCATGGAGGTGTAGAGCTTGAAGCGCGGCAGCGCCCCACTGTACTGACCCAGGATGTTGGCTGTCAGGTCGTCTCCATCGTAGAACGTCAGCATGTCATTTTTACCAAGATGGAGACTGCGCACAAAAAGAAAAAAAACAGACAAAGACAGGCATAAATAAATCGGTTAAGTATGCGATAAATGGACATGAAGTAGCTGTGTTACTCTACGTATGCTGTGTGCACTAAATAGGGCCAGTCAGTCAGGGCCAGTGGCGCAATGGATAACGCGTCTGACTACGGATGAGAAGATTCTAGGTTCGACTCCTGGCTGGCTTGGCAGAATCTTTAAGGGCAGCCGTGGCCCACTGGTTAGCACTCTGGACTTGTAACCGTGGACCACGGCTGAAGTGCCCTTGAGCAAAGCACCTAACCCCTCACTGCTCCCCGAGTGCCGCCGTTGAAGCAGGCAGCTCACTGCACCGGGATGAGTGTGTGCTTCACCTCACTGTGTGCTGTTTGTGTTTCACTAATTCACCGATTGGGTTAAATGCAGAGACCAAATTTCCCTCACGGGATCATTGTTATATACTTATACAATAAAAGTCATATTTGTTGTTGTACAAAGGAACACTTTACCCAAAACCTTGACATTACTTATTAGGCCTTATGCCTAATAAATATGACCTACCATACAAGTCAAATGTAGATGGACAGAGCTCACAGGGAGCTTCCATTCCAAAACAGCCAGCCAGAACAAAATCTAAATGACTATGTATTAACTTGGCTCTCTTAAAAGGACATTTAAGAAATCGATGAAAAGTGAGGCTCATCTCGGCTCGACTCTCAATATGGCTAAGCTTTACCGTGTAGTGCACTGGCCTTGAGAGGAGATGAAGGCAGATAGCAACTTATGGCTCATTTCTCTTTGGGAATGAGACAGCAGCCGATGATCCGCTGACGTCTATTTGAGATGAAGGGGGAGGGGACGAGATAAAGAGATGGAGAGATGGAGAGGAGTGAGGATGACACACGGTCGCCAGGTAACAGAGTGGCTGGAGGGCCGTGAGGTCGTCTCTCCACCCCCCTTCTTTCTGAGCCTCGACGTGGATCTCAAAGAAGAGGAGGAACACCATCGGGACAGTTGCCGTGTGTGTGTGTTTTTTTTAAAAAGTATAGTACTTTTAGTAGTGTGTGTGTGGGGGGGGGGTTTGTCAATAGGACAGTGGAGAGAGACAGGAAGTGAGTGGGAGCCAGAGATGGGGTGGGATTGGGAAATGGCCGCAGGTCGGAATGGAACCTGGGTCCCCATGGGCACTGAGACCCACATGTGGTACAGTGCTGCCGCGTGTGCCACAGCTCCCCTGGTGTTTGAGGCCCATCTGTGCCTGGCCTACACAATACACATCCTGACGCGACGGACGCAGTGTGATGCAATGCGATGCGACATTTTGAGACATTTGTTGGACGCCTTGTTTGTATTTTCTTTCTGTTGCTCGTGCTGTTCTGCTATATTAAAGGAGAAACACCATGCAATAGAAGGGCATATTTAAGGGAGTATTTAATGCTACTCGACAGTCAGACACTCGCATGCAGTTAGGACAAGATGTAAGGAGTCGCATAAGGGAGTGGAACAGGGGGGCTTGGGCGCAGTGGCGTGTGTAAGCACAGACCATGCGTGTACACACACACACACAAACACACAATACACAGCACACAACACACACACACACACACACAGCGGTGTGTGTAAGCACAGACTCTGCGGTACCTATCAATCACCTGCTCACCAAATCGTCTCGGGAGCCACTCGCCACACTCTCAGCCACTTACAAATTGCATTTGTGCAACCGGAAAAACATTCCCTACTGAGCACACCAGGAAGTCCGGATTCCAGCATCTCACAGCCAGGTATGAACCCATGTCAGGTGTCACATATGAAGGGATGAGTGGCCCCCCACCTCTAATACACACACAC
>NW_027468870.1:20186876-20189376 GCF_046254945.1 Alosa pseudoharengus | reverse complement strand
TGTGAGTGTTTGAATATGAATGTGTGTGTGTGTGTGTGTGTTTCAGTATGTCATTGTCTTCAGACAGTGACAGAGACATTGAGATCGAGATGACATAGAGATGATGAAAGAGATGTACAGACACAGACATCTCCTATGGCACCTGCTGCACAGAGACAGGAAGCGAGCATGTGTGTGTGTGTTTGTGTGTGTGTGTGTGTGTGTGTGTGTGTGTGTGTATGTGTGTGTGTGTGTGTGTGTGCGTGTGTGTGTGTGTGTGTGCGTATGTGTATGTCTGTGTGTGTGTCTCTGACAGAGGGGATAATGACAGTGAGGGAGAGAGAGAGAGAGAAAGGAAGGAGAAAAAAGAGAGTAAGAGAGAGAGAGGGAGGAAGGAAGGAGAGGAAGAAGAATATTTAAGAGAGAAAGAGAGAGAGAGGAAGTAAAGTATTGAAGAGAGAGAGAAAGAGAGAGAGGAAGTAGAGTATTGAAGAGAGAGAGAGAGGAAGTAGAGTATTGAAGAGAGAGAAAAAAAGTAGAGTATTGAAGAGAGAGAGAGAAAAGTAGAGTATTGAAGAGAGAGAGAGGAAGTAGAGTATTTTAGAGAGAGAGAGAGATAGAGGAAGTAAAGTATTGAAGAGAGAGAGAGAGAGAGAGAGAGGAAGTTGAGATTTAAGAGAGAGAGAGAGAGAGTGGGCACTCTGCTGGCACCTGTTCCACAGCGCTCCCTCTCCCCAGCAGCACGACTGCAGATGCTAATGACTGATGATGGGTTCTGACAGCACGTAGCGCCATATAGCCACTATGCCATTCATCACACTAATGGGCCAAGGGATACGCTGTGTCACACACACACACACACACACACACACACACACACACACACACACACACACACACACACACACACACACACACACACACACACACACACACACTGAGAAGCTGATGAGGAAATCTTAATCAGGGCAGCTAAATTATCCAACAGCAGGGTAATCTATCCCAGCCTGACACGAGCAGGACTTCACAGCTCCTGTGTCTGGACCTGACGACACACTCTGGACACACTCCAACCTGACGACACATTCTGGACACACTCCGACCTGACGACACATTCTGGACACACTCCGACCTAACGACACTCTGGACACTCTATGCCAGTGTAATAACTATTGTATACTACAACTTTGAACCCCTAACCTTATGCTGAAAGATGTAAATGGAAGCTTACACATGGAAGTGTAAGCCACCTATTGGTTAGGCTGGAGACAATGAATGGCATCAGTGAATCTTCTTATTCTTCATTAAGTTCATTCAAGGTCAGCACCGCAATCGCAATAGTCCAAATTTCCAACTCCATCATTTCGCTGCATGACATGCCACAGACTCAACCTTAAAGATTTACTGTAATTATATATATATATGCAGAGAACATTGTGAAGTTCTCTGCATAGAAAACACATGGTCTGGTGGGTGTATATACATTGAGCCACACTATAGTGGTTGGGGAGACTGGCACTTACACTTCTCCTCTTCAACTTCCACTCACAATCACACTTACTCACACACACTCTCTCTCTCTCTCACACTCACTCACTCACTCACTCACTCACTCACTCACTCACACACACACACACACACACACACACACACACACACACACACACATTCACAAGTATGTGCACGCGCATGCACACACACTCTCTCTTGCTCTCTCTCCTGCACATACACTTGGATGTCCAGCATGATCCTCTTGTCCTCCTCCACGTGGATGCCCCAGATACAGTCCTGCCCCTTGTCATAGGCCTCGGGCCAGTTAGGAGAGAGCACAACCCCAGCCGAGTCTGTGATCTCTCCACTGCAGACAGCTGAGGAGCACACACACACACACACACACACACACACACACACACACACACACACACACACAGTCACGTACAGTACACACACATCACACACACACCAAAATTCGAAAACCAAAATAATCTAGCACCAGGGAATGCAGAATTCAAATTTGTGTAACATTTGTGTAATCTGTGTTTATATTCTAAAGGAGGATCAGGCAGCAGAAGAACACTTAAACCTAATAACCACTTAATAGCCTAATGGACTATCTATTAAACTGGAATTTTACCCCTGAACCAAGAAATGAAGACATTTTTAAATATCCTGGAACTGGACACAGGAACTCTCATCATCATCATCATCATCATAAATCCCTGACCCAGATCATGTGGTAGAACCTAGGGTTAGAACCTAGAACCCTGCCCACCTCTGCATCCTGGCTCAGTGTCATTCCACTGTGGGTTCTCTGCGTCCACACACTCGATGGTGACGGAGCCTTGCTCCAGGGTGTAGCCAGAGTCGCAGGAGAACTCCACAACTGCCCCCACCCCAAAGGATGCGTCGCTGCTGGAGAAGTTCCCGTACTTCACAAACGGCTCGTAGCAAAAGCCATGTGGAAAAGCTGACCAACACAAGCACAAAGAAGATTGTAATAGCATTATAATAACATATGGTA
>NW_027468870.1:20159376-20181876 GCF_046254945.1 Alosa pseudoharengus | reverse complement strand
GGAGTTGAAAACACACCCATTGTGCCCACTAGCACTGACTAGGCTACGGGCACAGCCAGGGTTGGCATCAGATCACTGTTGTTCACAGTGAATGCACTGTGCAGCCCAAGACAAATTTCCCCTTGAGGGACAATAAAGTTTATCTTATCTTATCTTATCTTAAGTATGGCCTTTAACTACTAACAGTTTGTCCACTCTTTATATTAATGAAATCAACAATGTCAGTTTCCCTGTCTGGGTGCACGACATGATGGCTTTCAGGGCTGTAATACTGTAGTATTTTTAGAATGTTTATGTATTTGTGACATGCTGAGTTCCAAACAATGCAGTATGTTCATGTCCATATTTGGAATGATTTTGCTATTGAAGAGACTTTTTAGATTAATGGGCACATGATTCCAACCTGCTACCGGTACACTAACCACAGGGTCTATTGACGCTTATGATATCTAGGTTAGTTTTCATCCTAGACAAATAAAAACTTACCTGAACTGACATTCCGTCTGGCCTCTGTGAGTTCTCCAAATATCTGACAAGACATCTAAGACATCTCACTGACTCATTGATATCTCAGAGCGTTCCTTCTACCCTGGCTTTGGCTGATTTAATCTGGCATGATCAGGGACCTCTCCAGGGCAAGGGAACAGACAGAGGCCCAGAGACACTTTCACGGTTGAACTTTCCAGACCAGTCTCATGTCTTTACTCTTATCTGTGCAGTCTGCAGTGTGTCTGAAGACATGTCCCTCATAGGACACTGCATCCTAAATCAGTGTTTCTCAAACTTTTTCAGACCAAGGACCACTTAACCAATAAAAAAAAATCACGGACCACCTAACTAAAAAAACAAAACAGTAGACCTACTTCAACAGTATATTACACAATAGGCCTACTCGCTGAACCACCTTGGTTATTGTCTTTGCACCTTGCTTATTGTCTCAGAGGATTCATGTGATTTAACAGGTGTAGCTTACAGGCAGTCTTGCAGAACTCTTGGATTCACATACAAGTTGTACTATACTATATATACTATATATATATAAATATACACAAATAGTGTGCCTTTTTTGTTCTTGGTGTCAACAATAACTCCCTGGATTTTGAATAAAAAAAGTGACTATCAAATGATGAACTGTTACAGTAAAATAAAGTGCCCCGGTAGGTGCACAGACCCTTCTTACCCTGGCATTTGGGTTCCTTTTAAAAACTATACACAACCCCCAGAACATACCACACACACACACACACACACAGACACACACACACACACACACACACACACACACACACACACACACAGGCATACACAGGCCCTTCTTACCTTGGCATTTGGGTTCTCTGCCAGTCCAGTAGGGGGTGGTGGCATTGCGGCAGGTGAGCGAGGAGAAGCCCTGGAGCTGGTAGCCAGTCAGACAGAAGAAGAAGGCCTCCCCTCCGACACTGAGACTGCTGACAGTCACCTCACCATTGGCGGGCCTCTTTGGAAGGCCACAGCTCAGAACGAAGGCTAAGAAGAGACAAAATTGATTTGAAAATTGATTAATGCACTTACCATGCACTTACCATGCACTTTCCTCCCTCCCTTTTCCCTCCTTCTACTTCTACCTCTTCATACTTCTACCAGTACCACTATCACCTACAACTTCACTTTGACTAGTTCTTAAACTTCTGCACTCTCACCCTCTGGTACTACCATTTATTGTTGTAGTATGTAATTGTTACCTGAGGTCATTGAAGCTTGAATGTTATTCCTTGTAACATTGTTTTAAGTTGCTTTATATAAAAGCGTCAGCTAACTGAATAAATGTAAATGTATTTTATTTATGGAGATAAAAACATTTGATGTCATGACACAGCAAATGTCAACAACCTCTTCAATGAATGATCACACAGGAAAGTGTTTTCATGATAGCGCTTCAAATGAACTTCACTGCCTGGACACAACGTCAGTGTCATTTGTGAAGACAGACAGACAGACAGACAGACTGACAGACAGACAGGCCTGCCGCTCCCAGGGCTGATGTTCCTCTGGCTCTCTTAAATGGAATGAACATCAGCCGGAGTGGAGGGCAGCAAATGTTAGTTCGCCAGGTTGACAGATCGATGTGGCCTTGTCAGGAATGGAGATTCTAAAGAAACACCTCCTCCCCCACAGCACCTCCACCCCCCCCTCCCCCCATCCCATGCAGAGCCTGCACCTCCTCTGGTATGCCTTGGGCTGCTTGCCAGGCCCTATCAGGCAGGCTGCACCAGGCACGTAACTCAAGCGTTCCGTTCGCACCGACTTTCAGTTCCGTTCGCACCTTGTCCAGCATTTCCATTACGGCCCCAGATCTTCAATTAAAATGCATACATGCCACATGCTGATTAGAGATTCCATTTGATATTCTATATGGTATGCAATGTAAGTCACTGACCCCACCAACATAATTAACCTCACAGCATTGGACTTTTTTTTTGGGGGGGGGCTTAATTGACTATACAATTAGATGAGACACATGACTGAATCCTTTTAAATGTCATTTTTAAACACTTGCTTGAGAATATTTTGTCCTTGATTTGGTGTTTTAAGGTCAACACTGAGTAATGGCCTAATCAAGAATTCCAAACATATTCAGACTTAATCACCATGTTTTAAGTCCATTCACTAAATTCCCCTCTTTCTTTCCCCCCATTCTCGCCTCCTTGTGTATAAAAACCAACACTAAAACCTGTTTTAAGGTTTTAAACTACTGCACTATTGTTTCTAATGGTCAATAAAATAAAACTCCCCTCCCTCTCAAGTACATCCCACAGAAAAAAAGGCATCTTTCCGCTTGTATCACAATGATTAAATATACTCCAACAATATTTCATCTGCTGAAAGTGCCATTTGCTGATTTGGTGCCATAAAAAGACTAACTGTTCATAATAAGACCAATTTCCAAAGCACCTCAAACATACCCTCTCCATTCTATTTGTCTGCTGGCCAAATCTTCTACTAACAGACAGTTATGGTCTGATTTATATACTGCTAGTGAATTGTGCCATTTATTGTTGCACCAATGGTGTGGTTTCAGGCTATTGTAGCAGCATTGATTTTTACTTTACCAAGTTCTCTCTCTCTCTCTCACACACACACTCACTCACTCTCTCTTTCACTCTCTCTCTCCCGCCCTCACAGGCCCCAGCCTGGTAAATTCAACCTCTGTGATGAAAAGGGCTTCTTTTCCGCATCAGTAAATCGGCGAGCCATGCCGGCAGAGCAGAGGGAGAACGCACCCATTCACCCATTGAGACACGACTGCAGCAGCTCTATTGCATCAAACCCTACTGCTGTCATTATAACTTTAATGGGCCACCATTTCCACACATACACCCCACCCCAGCTCTGTGCTAACCACTGGAGGCATCGCTTAATGTCTCAAAAATCTCACAGGAATTAAGAAAGCACCATTCCCTGGCTGTCATTTCCACAGCGCCTGGGTGCTTTCCCGACCATAAAGCCTGATTGTTTTGCTATTACACGTAATGAGAGCGTTGGAGAACAGTGGGGAAAATTGGGAGGCTGTGGGGTTGCAGACAGCAGACGCTAATGGAAGGGCCTCTGTTGTTATTTGCCAACAGGAGGGAAATAGCATCTCGTGTATTACCCTCCCTGGGTCCACAATGTCTCAGAGGAAGACACTGAGGAAAACTAGCCAAAGTTGAGTGAATATTTTTTTGTAAAATCAAAGACTTATGGGCATTATAAGCACACACACACACACACACACACACACACACGTGTGTGTATGTATGTGTGTGTGTGTATGTGTGTGTGTGTGAAACTGACAACTATCCAAGAAAGTGTATGAGTGCAAATCAATGAAATTAAGGTCATACTCTTATATTCTTAATGTGAAATGGCGCGGTCATAAACTGTTCATTCTCCAGCCGACTAGCGTTTTCCCTAATGAAGCACCTGCCTAGGCTGCACTTCCTGTCAGTCTATATTGTCTTCCTGCAGGTATGTTTTGTCTTGTGTGTGAAGAACCAGCAGGGGGAGACGACATTAAATAAACAAAAAGTATGGATAAATTGGCCCGAACACCCTGGTGTAAAATAGTGTTGCATTCCATCCTTGAGGGCATCCCTCCTCGAGGCAAAAAGATGAGATTTTTACAAAGGTCTCATCATTGTAGAGACATCACTGTGATATGTAATGGATCCAGACTGAATGAATAGCACCTCGTATGGTACCTCTCAGACGAGGGCTTCACTATTGATCCAGCTGCGCTCAACACATTTGTTCAGGACTGGCAGAGGGAAGCCGATGAGTTCCTGTAAGTATTGCCAAAGAGTTCCTGTCAGAGCTGTCGTCGGCTCTGTGATGAGCTGAGCAGCGGTGCAGTGTTATTTTCCCTGAACAGGCTTTATCGAGCTCCTGACCATTACGAGCATGCGTTTAACCTGGCCGCGTGCATATCGATACTACACCACAGCCCCGTTGTGTTATGGCTCTCCTCTCTTCTCCCTTACTTAATCTCTATCCCCCACCGAGATCAATATTGATTTTTGCGAGTAATGTTTTCTCTTGGAAAGTAATGGGGTGGAGACTGTGCGTGTGTGGTTTAAAACACTATGGAGCCGTAGGACGCAAAGTGCGTCCGAATTCACACCCATTCTCCTCTGTTAAATGGCTCACAGAGTACTCATCACACGCATATCACCTGAAACTGTACAACTTCAGCTGTCCAACGGTGCTGGTTCCTAGTTCATGTGATAAACGTTTTGTGAGAAAATTAACTTTGACACCTCTGCATTCATTTCCACACCCATTCTTCTCAGTGTAATAGCACACAAACTCTTCAATCGACACACGACAAACTGTACATCTAAATTAGCAGCAGACCTTACCGAATCCAAAGGTATAATGCCTCTGTACAATAAACTGTTCCTGAGTTACCTGGTTTTGAAATAATATTACATTGCATTGTCTCCAACTTTGGGCCGACATTCTAATTGCCTTCACTATCAATTATTCAAAAGGTGGTCACATGATGCACAGATCAACTGTGTCTTGGGTTACATGACATCTGTGCATCACTTCAAGTCCCAAATTCAAAGGAGTATAAGGCATATTCTCCATCCAATGATTCAGTGACAAGTGAATAAAGTCCAGTGACTTCAGTAAATAAAACAATTTGAATCCAATATTTAATGTATGTAAGTACATATATCTTTACAAGTTAAGGCGCTAGAGTCACCATTTTGATTCTTATACTGCCAAATTCTACACTCAGGGACAAAACTCAAAACTCTCTTCATGTGTGTATTTGTCCAAAGGCTTGCTCCGAGTGTCACCTGCTGAATTCAGATCCTTTGCAATCCCACGGTACACAATCAAGCGGTGAGTCAGCTTGGAACAGGGGCCATTTTTCCACGAGGCCGCTGTGCATTTGTGTGTGTGTGAGGGCAATGCTGATGAGCTGCGTGTGCTTGTGTCGGGCGACAGGGGGACAAAGAGCACTTCATGTCCAATTCACAAGTTGTTTAGTGTGCGCTGGTGCATTTCATGGCCCTGTGTCCTCAGGCCGCATCTCAGAAAGCCATTTCTTCTGCCTGGGAGGGTCTCTGATAAGAGTTGTCTCTCTCTCTCTCTCTCTCTCTCTCTCGTTGGGTATGCGGAGCTCGTTCTTGCTCCCGGGGGACTTGACACAGGTGCTGCCCTGCCTCCCTGACACATTAGAGTGCTTTATTAACACCGCTGGATATTACATGATCTCATACAAGATGCATCCTCCCCTCTGGCCTCCATGTATTAATGATACAGCGGATGGATTAATTATACAGCACAGCGCTCTGTTCAACAGGCTCTGTGTTGGACGGGTTAAGGTGGAGCGTACAGAATACAAAATGGGCAGAGGACACACACATACACACACACACACACACACACACTCATACACACATACAGCCCAAAAAATAACAACAAAATAATCTAAAAGTATATAGACAAACAAAATAGAAGGATTATCAGACGGTAAGAAAAATGAAGTGTGAAAATGACTGCCATAAATGAACTGCAAGTAACACTATGCAACATGTTTTGAGGTATGCCTATCCTTTTTATCATAAACAGATTATGAAGCATTGTGCTCTGTGCCATGCATCACCATGCTGCACATCACTGTTGAGTAATACAAAACAGATATTATCTATTATGCATCAATTTACGGGTTTGAAATACGATTTACCGGCGTAATCCTTCTGTCTGTTGTTCTACTGTATGTACACTGTAAACATTTAAAGAAATGTCAGCCACTCTCACTGGAACAGGCATTCTAATCTGTGATTGCTATATGATGACGAATCAAAGCTTTGCTGAAGGTTTTCTTGGATAAGAATAATTTGTACATTTGTAAGGAATTGTATGAGGTGAGTAAGTGCAAAAACATGTACACACACTAACACAAGCCCATGCCAGCTTTCTTTATCAAAGCTTTCATTACCTTGTCATTTCAACATTTTAAGTGATTTACAGATATTAATTATGGCACACTGAGATGCATTTCCTGCCCCCCCCCCCCGTGCTTGTCATCTCCCATATTTCACACCCCATTACGAGGAGGCATGATAATCTCAGCACTGCAAGCGGGGGATGAGGACAAAGTGAACAATCTCAACCACAGTGGTGACATTCACTTCACATTTCTCTCCAGGCTTTCAATTATGTGTGTGTGTGTGAAGGTCAGACACAGATAAAGTGGACACATCTCCCTCGGCAGGACTGCGCAAATGTATCAAACAGATATATTTGCAGCCGAGGCATAGGAAAAGAGGTGTGTATGTGTGTGTGTGTGTGTGTGTGTGTGTGTAAGAGAGAGTAAGAGAGGAAGCGCGCAGGGAGAGCTGGTATGTTCATGTGTAGTTTGTGTATGTGTGTGTGTGTGTATGTGTGCATGCAACAACGGAATCTATTAATTTTGCTAAAGTAAAAAGTAAAAATTGACTAAGCTTTAATTCATGAGCCAACATAGCTGCCGAACAACACTAAACAAGACTTATCAGGCACCTGTTGAAAGTGATTTAGTTCCGAGGCAATTTTCCAAACCAATAAAGTGGTCAAATGAAAGCATGGTATAAAGTGCTGCCAGTACCTACAACAGTGTTGGAACACACAGGCATGGAAAACACATTAGGACGCGTTTACCCTTTACACTGCAGAGAGATGAAATCTCCGCTCTGAAGATTGAATCGGATACACATCCGTCTCTGTGGGATTATGAGGCAGCTGTAGTCAGACTCATATGCGCGTGAACCCCGCCCTCCTGATCCACAGAAGGTCTTTACTTAGCCTGGCTCCGCCCTCCTACGTACTTCCGCTCAATGAAATGTACATACGAGAGTCTGGATATTTCCAGGCTAGTCTTTACTAGCCTTTATTACACGGCTCTTATATTATAGAGTCTTTATTGTCCTATAAGGATATTCTTTTTCACACACATCATTATTACATTCCATGCAGGATATACACAGCCTCATACATATCACATATACCCCCCCCCCCCAGTTTCCCTCCCTCCTCAACACCATACAAGCTGTATTATCTTGGATGCTAAGTGTGAGATTTTAATGAGTTTGTTCTTGCTGGTGACATTTAGTATGGTGAAGAAACAGGGGGAGCAATAGAGTGCTGCAGAATGCTCCATTCACTTGAATGGGCCTTCCCAACGTTTGGTGGTCTGCTAAATCTCATTAACAGACCGTTGCTAAGTATAACAGACCGCTGTCAAGGAAAATGGGCTTTGTGCTTCTAATTCACGTCTTTCATATTACTACGCAAGGACTGGAACTTCATTCAAAAGTGAAAGCAGACGGTTGATCAGCTGTGTTCTAAAGAATGTTTGATTCAAGTTTAGCGTGTGCTGTTGCGAACTATTTGTTTCTCACCAAAAGCCACGATGAAACGATAACAAATAGGCTATAGCCTAGGCTATGTAGGCTAAAGAGTCATATCATGGGGAGTTTAATTTGTTTCGTTTTGGCAAGTAACCGTGTAATAAGCGGGATAATGTATAGAACGCAGGTCATTATCAGGAAATAGGTCCCTTCAGGGCGCCCTGTCGGGACCTATTTCCCGATAATGACCGGCGTTCTATACATTATCCCTTACTCAATAATCAAAGAACAATTCAGCATTCACAGGACTGTAGCACAGTCCTAGTGAACACCTACTGAAAAACAGCAGAATGTTTTGAATGCAGAGAAAGTCCGGCTTCAGAAAGTAAAAGTCCTGCCATGTATTGGTTCTACCTGTGTGCTTAACACATGTGATCTCACTAATTGGCTGATCTACCTGGCTTAAGAATTGTGCTTATTAGAATCAGCTGATTACTGTAAGTGAATAGTTGGAACCAAAATGTGGCAGGCCTTTTACTCTCTGAAGTCAGATTTTTACACCTCTGTTTGAATGTGAGTATGAAGTAGTGTTGAAGGTGACACCTATTTGCTATTTCCGGTATCTTCTGTCCATTCTGTTTACATATATAACAGTGCAGTCTCAGTAAGCTAACTTGAATATTCTTTAACTTATTTCTTTCGAAATGTTGACAATTCTGTACTGAATTGACTGACAGACTTGTACATGGGTTTTAGTCAGACTACCATCATATGAAACTATTTAAAATTAATACCACGCAGCTTTGGCAAGAAATTTCGGAATACTGAAGTGTCATGGCAATGATCATGTTTGGCTCAGGAATAAGGTGGGTTGATACTAATTTTGACAGAAATTGGTCGTTTTCTTGCCTTGTCTACGAAATGTTCTATTTTAAATAGATTGATCCTGCATTTCAGCTGCAAATCCCTTATGCATCTTACTGAAATACTCTTTAATGTGTACTGCTTGCTAGTTTGCCTGCCTTTGTTTAGTTGAGAGAACTGGCAACCATTCACATATTCATTTATTTATTCATCCACTAATTCATTCATTCATTCATTCATTCATTCATTCATTCATGTGCTGTTCATTTCCTAGAAGCGGTTTAATCAGAATGAAACAAACGGATCATCAGTCTGTCACACTCTCATCTATCCTGCTGCTGATCCGTCTTTGTGACTGACGATCATTTGACAGCCTGCGAGAGCTTAAATTGCATTTGGACTGAAGCACACTAGATGCAGCCGTGAGTGAGTGACTGTGTGTGTGTGTTTGTGTTTGTGTGTGTGTGCGTGTGTGTGTGTGTTTATGTGTGTGTGTGTGTGTGCGTGTTTTTGTTTGTGTGTGTGTGTGTGTGTGTTTTTGTTTGTGTGTGTGTGTGTGTTTATGTGTGTGTGTGTGTGTGTGTTTGTATCTACAGTATGTGTGTGTGTGTGTGTGTGTGTGTGTGTTTGTATCTACAGTATGTGTGTGTGTGTGTGTGTGTGTGTGTGTGTGTGTGTGTTTATGTGTGTGTGTGTGTGTGTGTGTGTGTGTGTGTGGTCTTCCTCAGTGGAGTGCCACTCATATAGGACTCAACAGCAGCAGAAGGACGCGTCAGGAGTCCAGCAGAGCCGTCACTGTATTGTCTCGGAGCGCTCCTGTCATAGAGAGGCAGTCATTTCCACAGCAAGGCTCAGCGGTGTGGGCTGTCTGTCAGACTCCCCTCTGGCCTATTCTATGTGGCGTCAGCAGAGGTCAATGAATCTCTTTCATGCAGAAACGGCACAAGACCCAGCAGATCCAAACCAGAAGAGCATTCAAAATAGCCAACAGACGGAGACACATCCATGAGCATTTTCAAACACTGTGAACGCTTGTGAACACAAACTCTGGTCGTCTCTATTATTGTGTTAAGTGCTCCAAATGTAAAGCATTCTGCTGCATTCTGTAAAGCATTCTGCTGCATTCTGTGTATGAAAGGTGCTATACAAATAAAGCTTATTATTATTATTATTATTATTATTATTATTATTATTATTATTATTACATAAACATGGGTGCTGGACTAAGGGTCGCAATTCAATTTAGACAAACAAGGCTCTCAGGCTTCTCAGCTTGAGAAGGTAGTTCTCAACAAACATACAGTGGAGCTGGCCGAACGGTTACCGTTAAAATGAAATGTTGACACCAAGTCGTTCAAATCAAACTGTTCAGAGAAAATATATTCACCATGAATGTTCACCTGTGGTTATCGAATTTGAACCCACCCCTGCTTTAACCACACAGAAACCAAGGCATGAACCTGATGCCATTGACAGCCACACTACATTAACCATGCTGATTAGGCTAGCTCTCCTTCCACAGAGTAAATCATCTCTGTGAAAACTGCAACCCCTGTTTGGTTTCAGCAGACACTGTAGGTTCAGAGCTTTGTCCTTACTCTGATAGTGAATACTGGCAAATACAGCCAAAGTTGGGCCTTCTAGTGTTCTAATTCTGTCCCGTGACATCCTTATCACATCTTATCCAACACAACACAACACAGTGTGCCACAACACAGTAGCCTATCTGTGTGACTCCAGGGCATGATCTTCTGACGGATTGTTGCAACACTGGGGTTAAATCTGTCCCCAAGTCATTAGCTACCTTGAACCACCTTTAGTTTACTGAAAACACGTAGGGCATTAACCTGTTTTGTAATGCTAGCATAGACACCACTCATATCCATACGGAATGTCTTTAAACTCCTCAGGTTATTTGATAAGGCTATGGATCCAAAGCAAAAAAAATGCAGGGGGAAACGAAGGCAAATAGATGAAGAGGAAGGGAAATATAATTCTTGAGTTGCACAGAAGCTTGTCATAGTTCATTAGCCAGCTTCCCACCAACAGGATTTGCATCTCTGCTCAGTGTGAAGCTACAGAGTAATGGGTCCTGAAGTCTTTATACAGTGAAAGCTCTACAAAAGTGCATTAGCGCAGTGCTAACCCCATGTAATTGCTCTTCAGACTATTGCCTTTCTCACAAAAAGAGACTTTTCACAAACAAAAGCAGAATGCAGATGCAAGATATTAAAGGCTTTTGCCATTGTGAAGAGATGAGTGAAATATGACAGATGGTATGTTATTGTCTACTACTGGGCTTGAAGCCTTATTCACACAGTTTACAGCTCATTAAGATGTCTCTTTTCAAACAGCATAATATACACTTTGATCTGTTGTAATGACCATTTTTTTCTCTGAACCTACTTTTTGCACACACTGTATCCAAGTAGGGACTTATTGTATCCAAGTAGGCTCTTATTGTATCCAAGTAGGGGCACTCGTACAAGTACTGTTTGTTCTGTTCCCACGGCTACGGATAGGTTGTATCGTGAGTTGAACACGACAAGGTAGAACACTGCTGAATACTGTTGAATGGGAACAATTAAATGACCTAACATATTTAGCATCAGCTCTCACTTTGTTATTCCTGTAAGAATGACAAGATGTACTGAAGTCTCCCCCTGACTGCAGTTCAGCAGATACTAGCAGGACTGCATTCATGCCAATCATGGGCCAATCACACACCTGACAAGGGACAGACAGATCCAGTGCAGATCTGAACGCTGTCCAATACCAGAGACGGCTGATGAACCTGTTCTGAAGAATCTTTGCCCAACCGTAACTTGGTATCGGAGCGTGATGGAATTGGAGTTCAGGTCTGATCTGAACTCTAACCCATACTAAAGACGACTGATGAACCTGTTCTGAAGAATCTTTGCCCGACCGTTAACTTGGTATCGGAGCGTGATGGAATTGGAGTGCATGTCCGATCTGAAGGCTGACCCATACCAGAGGCGGCTGATGAACCTGTTGTAAAGAATCTCTGCCCGTCCGTACCTTGGTATCGGAGCGTGATGGACCCGGGGTGCTGCCTCTGTTCGCTGCTCAGGCGGATGGAGATCTGATTGCTGGAGCTGCGGAGCACCAGGCCCGTCTTGAGCGCGGACGCGTTGGCCAGGGCCGATGGCTCCAGGACCCCCAGGTCCTCCACCGTCACCTGTGCTCCCTCCAGCAGGCTCACGTTCAGCACCTGGCGAATACACACGTATACATTTAAACATACTGTACACATACACACACGCACACACACACACACACACAAAACATGTTTACATACAGAAATACACACATACACATTATAACAAACATGTGAAGGCCTACACAGACAAAAAACATTCACATGCAGTATACAAACATACAAATACATACATACACACACACACACACACACACACACACACAGAGAGAGGGGGAGTGTATCAAGGGATTTGTTTTAGAGCTCAATTCTCTTTGTAGAGCTAAGCTCTTTAAGAAGGTCACAATCCACGACTTTCCCATTTAACCGAAGCAAAATCTTTACAATCATATTCTCTCTGCGGTAGTCCCTAACATGATGTATCCATTGCATCTTTTTGCATGGAATCAGATTTAATATGAAATGTGCTTCACTAGGGTTTACATTCATTGATCCAGCCATACACTCGTAACAAAATCAAATCTCTGTATCGACTTTTCCGCATCTCCCTCCTCTCCATCCTACCCCTTACCACCACCCTCAGGAGAACTCAGCCTGGGGAAGGACCAACTACGCACACATACACACACACACACACACACACACACACACACACACACACACACACACACACACAATCAAACTCATTCACACACACACTCACACACAAAAACTCATTCACACACACACACACACACACACACACATACACACACACACACACACACACAGCCTGACTAGCAGACTCCCTGACTAACAGACTAGACTACAGATGCAGCTCTACAGCAACATGTGCTGCATGGCAAATCATATCAGCATGATTACAGCCACCCACACACAGCCCTCTGGGCTCCTCAGCCAAGGGGATGTGGGACCTGCAGTCTTTCCTATTAAACTGAGGGCTGTCCAGCACTAGCCAAGCACAGAGAGTGAGTGTGTGTGTGTGTGTGTGTATGTGTGTGTGTGTGTGTGTGTGTGTGTGAGAGAGAGAGAGAGAGAAAGAAAGTGAGGGAGGGAGTTTATGGATGTGTGTACGGATGTATACTGTGTGTGTGTGTATGTTTGTCATTGGTCCTTCCTGAGGTTGATGTCTCTCTGGGGTAATGGAAGTGTCAGAGAAGCAGACAGGGGCTCAGTGTGTGTGTTTGTGTATGTGTGTGAGAGAGAGAGAGAGAGAGAGAGAGAGAGAGAGAAAGAGAGAGATAGAGTGAGTGTGATGAGGATGAACACTAGGCCAGGCATGGCAAAATGTCAGCCAGACCAGGGGCCCAAATGAATTGAGGGGCTGTACTGACGACCTGTCAATGGCTTGCGGGGGAAATTGGGGGTGGATGTGACATGGGGATTGCAGGCGGTGGTGTGGGTGGGGGTGGTGTCTGGTTCGGTCGCCACTCTCCCAGAGCTATCTGAGAGGTGACAGTTATTATCTGTGAGGGAGAAAAAATTGCCAATTGTCCTGAAACCATTCATCTGCTCTCTCCGTTTTACCCAGAATGCTCCTCCAATTTGTCAAAACATTCACTGCAGCTGTGGACACGCGAGCACAGATAATGACTAAACTGCTAAACTTTCTCAAAGTTTCGCTGGTGGAAATGCGAAGGAATCTCACATCTGACCCTGGGGCATGATGCTTTTGATGGTAGTTTTCTGTCTGTGAGAAAAAGCAGTCCTTTGATGGTTCTGACCCATCATTTCACCCCAACCTACATTTTTGATGGGCAGACAAATCTCACATTATTCTCCAGAAGTGACAGATGAAGAATTTGTGGGAAGATATTTCCCAGCAGCACTGTTAACAAAGACCTGCTTCCACAGCATACTCTGATAGTATATTTTTACTACCATATTTCTCTTAAGACTCAGTCAGGACGATGGAATATCAGGATCCAGGGGAGAGAGGTACATGTTTGTGTCACCCTATCATGGATTTCACCAGTATTCTCAGTATTCTCAGTATTCTCTGACTATACAGAAACAGTCTACTAACTTTATGTTACAAACAAAAGAAGGAGTGACCTCTAGGTCCAACCCAAGTTTGAATATGCAATAGAAAGGGGGGATGAGGATTAGGCCTTCATCAGGTCTGGTCAGCTTCTATTGTCTTTTAATTAAAACTACCCCCTTTCCTGGGAAGTCCTTCAGAGGCCTGACCCCTCACTGTGTCTACAAACATTAACATTTCACACCTGGTGATAGGCAAAAGGCCTCTAGACAGGCTTTCATTGAATTCAAGGATAAACAAAGGATGCTTGCATAGGACAAGGACAGGAGAAATACAGTAGACTATAAAGCTTATTCACAATTCTTTCAATTCTTTGCTTCATTATCACTCAAATAGTCAATTCTGACAACTACAACATCTCCAGATCCAAAGAAGCATTTTAATTATTCTTACAGTAATATATTTAACAATATTAATACTAACATTTGGATTTTAATCATACCTGCATGTTTTACTGTAAATTACATTTAGGTTTTTCATCGGAAATGTGTGCAATGTTGCGTGATATAGTGTATATGACATGGTCTGGATATTGGACAAAAACATATGCCACAGTAGCCACGTTTACATGGACAGATTTGTTGTCATTCGGATGAAATTAATCTGACTGAAAAATTCATGCCGTCATGGGGTACGTTCTATTCCGATCAGGTGCTCTCAAATGCTTTCGAATATTTGATCAGAATAGCCGTTGTTGCCTACTTTTGCTTGAGAAGATACAGCAGTCAATCCGAATGACCGTATACATGGGTGTTCATTCGAAATAGGAGCGGACTACATCACCTTTCATTCCGATTAAAATTCTGATCGGATCAGGAATTTTAATTCCGATTAAGGTGTTTATATGACAATTTTGATTCCGATTTAGCCGTTATTCAGTTTCTAATACCATATGATGTATGGTCTACAATTTGAATGTGGCCAGTGGTGCAGGACAGTTATGAGACTGCAAGAGTTGGACAGCCTACAGTATGCAGTGAAATCTCAGACATAAAATACATAAACCACCACACACACACACACAGACACACACACACACACACACTCTCTACCCCCTGGCCCTCATTCGCCATCACAGAGCTGAGGACCTGTCACCTCATCCAGGGACAGCTGTCCCCAATCTCGCTGATGCGCCACCAGCACTGTCACCAAACGCACGACTGCAGCCGAGAGCGACAGACTCAGTTTAAGACACACACCACACACAGAGCACATGCCCTGAATCTCCACGACCTCATTCACCGCGAATGTTGATGCTGTTTCCCATATGCTGCGTTTAATCATGTTTGGACACAGCCCGCTAATTATGTTTGGAATTGCCCCTCTCACTCTTCATTCCTGTTGATATAGTAGTTTTTTTCTGTTTGCCACATTTAATCATGTTTGGACATGCCCAGCAAATTACAGTGAACACTGCAGGCCTGACAACAAGCTTAAACATGTCCACTATGGACAACTGACATGTTGGATTCATGAATTTCTGAACAGCAATTTTTGGTGCATCTTTTCAGTGTTCCAAGCTATTGCACCGAGCATAACAATGACCTCTTCTCTGAGATTTTGAATTATTTCCCTGAAACAGTACCCTTTACAGTATATACCAAGAGTGCCAAAGGTCAAAACCATATGAAATGTAAGCAACGCCAAAACACCCAACTTATCAGAAAAAGTCCATAGTGTTTTAGATGCCAGCTAGAGATTCCCCAATAATCTCCTTGGCTTCTTTGTTGTCATGTGATCTTAACTACCTCAACTGTAAAGCACTTTGGGTCAACTCCTGTTTTTTTTTATATATACGTTTTACAAATAAAAGTGATTTGGGTAATGAGTATACACACATACTGCCTGTATCTAAATGATATTGTCAGTTAGAAGTATATATGTTTATAAAAAGTCTGAAGTAGGCTTGCGTATCCCTGCAAGTGGGGCCTCTCTCTCCCCTCGTCTCTGGTTCCCAGGGTAGAGAAACAGACTTTACTCCCATAACAAAACACAAAGCAAGAGAAATAGAACAACATATACAATGACATGGAGGGGAAATGGGGGAACAGACCCCACCCCTCAAACTTCAGATTGGTAACGTTAATACAATACACAGTCTTAAAAGTAAACAGTCTATTGAAAACAGAAGGTAGATGATAGTGGCACCACCACAAATCAGTTGTAGTTGGTGAAATATGGAGAGATAGAGAGATAGACAGAGAGAGAGTGAAAAAAACATGATAAATAATCTACTCTGGTTGTTACTTGACAGGAAATTGTATTGTGTGCCACAGCAGATACCAGTGTAGATTAAAATGGGACAATGATAAAAAAAAAAGTAGAATGGCAGTTGAAAGATTTATTTTTAAACGTGTGTCGTGTTCCATCCTCTGTCGGTTGGTTCCAAATCCCTTCTCTGGCCTGTACAGAGGGGAGAGAACGCCGAGCCTCAGTGCTGCGGTCACTCCTGCCCTGCAGGCTCCATCTCTAAAGTGTAGAAATTTTAATGAGGATGTGGCGGCCCTGCAGTAGGCTGAAGAGTCCAGCAGATCTCGGATTACTCGCAGAGTAAGCTGCAATGTGTGTGTTTGGAAAATAATGAGAAATGCTGTATATCACACAGCGAAAATGTGGAGAGTTGATTCAGAAATAAAGTGTGTGCGTTTGTGTGTTTGTGTGTGTGTGTGTGTGTGTGTGTGCATTAGTAAGTCTGAGCCAATTATGCTTGGTCGTGTGTGTCAGAGAGTGCGTGTCTACTCTGTCCGGTGAGCTATGTGCTGTGAGTCCTTGTGTGATGATATGTGGATAATGACTGTGGTCCTGCGTGCTCTGAAGCACAGCCTGTCTGAGCCATGAGGAGCTGGCCCTTATCACAGTGCACACAGATACAGATTTACACATGCTGCTAACCCCGCTACGCTAACCCCGCTATGCTCACATAACCCGCTAACCCCGCTACGCTAACCTACACCCCCCACCCCCCGCTAACCCCACTATGCTACCAGGCCAACACAGCATGATACAGCTCTGCCTACAAGGAGATTTGGCTATCTGTCCAGTCCACACATACACACAGACACACACAGACACACACACACACACACACACACACACACACACACACACACACACACTCACACACACACAGGACCAATGAATGTTTTTTCACCCTGATAAAAACATGGAAAAGTTTATCTCTCCTTCTTCCCTGCTTTGAGCATGTGTTACTGTGTTTCCACACATGATTTGTTTTATTGGTAATTCTAAATAAGTAATGTATTTTAAATAAGTAATAAGTTATTATGTATTAGTGTCACTGGATATACGGTAAGACACATCATTTAACTCCAAATCTGAGAACAGATCAGTGATTATGTTACACAATAATAGCCTACAGTGTGTTTGCCCTATTGGCAAAAACCCTGAACAATGCTGTTTTTATCTTCCATTATAAATCATTTACATTTTGTTTGAATCGTTTTTTAGTGCAACTGTAAATGTTGATATAACACTCCTGCCAACATTTCCAAATGGCTGGTGCCCCTGAGCCAAAATCCCTTTATCCCTCCAAACTGACTGCTAGTGTAATCATCAACACAAAAGCCGCCTTATTGTATGAGTGAACAACTGCGATGCCAATTAAACCATAACAATGAAGGAGGTCTGCGCTCGCTTGTTCCATAAACTCTGTCTGGCACACGTCCTAACTGACTGCCAGTCAATCAGAGAAAGAGATAGAAATGAACACTTTTTCTATTTCTCTTCCAATGCTAAGGTGTCTGCAGCCCACTCTGCCACCCTCTGACCCCTCAGCGTTTTTGGGTCTAATAAATTCTGCCAAGCACATCACATCGCCCCAGACAATGGCCAAACAAAGACATGTACCGGGAAAAGCTCCACACAGATAGTGGCCATTCACAGAGCACATGTTTCTGCTGCAGCTATCTCTATTAAACACTCGGGACCTCTCTCTCTCTCTCTCTCTCTCTCTCTGCCTCTCTCTAACTCTCTTTATCTCTCTCTCTCTGCGTCTCTCTAACTCTTTATCTCTCTCTCTCCTTCTCTCATAATCACATGAACTACAGTTTGACTGATACAGCCCAATAAAACGGCCGGTGAATAGAATCCAATTTTCGGAGGAAAATAAGCCACTTTGCATATCTTAACCGAGGTTGTCTTCCACCTGGTGACATCTTCCGAGCCCAGAGGTTGTTGTGAATGTGACACTGCATCACCACAATACAAAGCCCACTGCCACCAAACACCAACATGTTGTATTGTATATTGCAATATTTCCCATTATATGTAGATAACAAAAATGCTGAATATTTTTTATTCTTGAAAATAATATACACTGGCAATTTGCCATCTTTGGCCTGTCTGTATATCTCTGTATTCTTTATCTGTATTTTTTATAGCGTGAAGAACTCTCCAAGGTGCAAGGAGATGCTCATTAGCATAATGTATTCATGAATTAGCCCATTCAAATAGGTGCCATTCCTAATATGGAGAGTTTCCATCTGAGAATCGTCTTTCTCTTCCAAGAGGCATTTATTAGTTTGTTTTAACTTTTTTCCTTCTCTCCAGTGGGTTAAAAGAGCCGTTAGCTGTTTAGAAAACGCTCTTGTGAAATATGGTTATGAGACTTATTAGATTCCTGCCACTCGGGTGAGAGAATTTGCTCTCTAATGGGCACTGCAGACCCCAGCGGTTGCACTGCGCTGAGAGAATTTGCATCCGGCCTGCAGTTTTGCATAGATTTGAATTCATGCATGCCTGATTCCTGCGGGAATGATCCCCGAAACTCTCTCTCTCTTTCTCTCTCTTTCTCTCTGTACCTCTTCATCAGTCCCAAAATGAAATGCTTTCCCTCCCTCCCTTCCTAACTCTCTCTCCCTCCCGGCAGAAAGGGTGTCCTCCCTGAGACATCTCTCTATCTCACATCGCTTCTTTTTTGTCCTTTTTATGACATCTATCTGGGATAAAGAGCAATTAATGTCATCTGAAAGCAATCCGCAGAAGGGAAGGAAGCAGGGGAAAAAGAAAAAAAGAAAGTGAAAGAAAGAGAGAGAGAAAAAAAAACTAATTTTGGCGGTGGATTGGAGTGATGCCCCTAAAAAGCTCATCTCGCTCGGTCTGCTGTCCTTCCTGTCCTGGCACAGCCCGCCCGAGGCCTTCCTCTCCGCACTTCTCCTCCTCCTCATCCTTTTCCTCCTCGTCTCATCACCAGTTCATTACTACCGGGGTGCCCTGAGCAGCCTCTATTAACCAGCGCTGCCGCACAGGGCCACTGGGCATGCTCAGTTTAGTTCAGCTCTGCTCCGCGCCAACACACACACACACACACACACACACACACACACACACACACACACACACACACACACACACACACACACACGCAGTTCAGTTCTGCTCCTCTCCGCTCTGCACCGATCGACCACCCCTGCTCCCATCCACCAGCAGGGCAGAACCAGTGCGCCATGCATAATTCACTGGATCAAGACGGTCAGGTTGGCTGGGCATACTGGCGTACATACTGACTGGGAGGACAGCTGGGTCCTGGCGGGGGGCGGGGGGGGGGGGGGGTGGAGGGGAGGAGAGCCAGTGCGTGACTCTGAGTTGGTTCAGTCAGTATGAGTGATCTTCAGCTGAGGAAACTGGACCTGATGGACCTGGTGGTGACGATGAGGAAACTAGCGCATGACAATGAGGTTAAATGGATGACTCTAGTGGCACTAATCAAGGCAGGCGTATTTCATTTTATAGGACAAGTCATACACATGGTAATTCAGGATGCTTTACTAATGAAGGTCTGGCTATGAGGTTGAATGGGCCACTGGAGATACAAACACAAGGGGTGTTAGGGCCCAGGGGTGGGTATGGGGGCACCAGGACATGGCTGTGAGGTTGATTGGGCACACCAGGCACCTGCTAAGGGATGACATGGCATAGGTGTGGGAGACTACTAGAGCATGGCTTTGAGCCATGAGTGGATAAAAGGAGATGGAGACTGGGGCACACAAGCACACACACACACACACGCGCACACACACACACACAGACACGCACACACACAAACGCACACACACACACACACACACACACACACACACACACACACACACACACACACACACACAAACATCCACCCATACTGAGCCATGCACTTCCTGCTGTACAGATCAGATTGTGTGAGAATTCATTTCTATTTAACTTAGCTATCATTCTATTACTATTTACTCATATTATTAGTAATAGACAGAACAAATCTTGTAGGTTTTCATCATGGGTAATAACAATGGCTTTCTGTAATTTTACTACTTTATCCGATCTACCACTCTTCGCAAAAAGCAGAGCCCATTACTGGAATTGTTTTGAAGACCTGAGTAAATTGGTAAAAACTGTTAAGAATTGATCAAATATTTTGTTGTGAGGTGGTAATCTTTGGTGTACGTGTCAGAGATGGAGCCCGGCATAACCTTATTTTAATTGGATCCTTTTCCCAAATAAAAGATCGCAGGGTGTTTGTGAGAATGAGTTTAGGCAATCAATGAACTCATTGATCGAGGAAAAGAGAAAGAGGGATAGACAGGGAAAGAGAGAAAGTTTGAGTGTATGTGTGTGTGTGTGTGTGTGTGTGTGTGTGTGTGTGTGTGTGTGTGTGTGTGTGTGTGTGTGTGTGTGTGCGTGCGTGTGAGTGAGTGAGTGAGTGAGTGAGTGAGTGAGAGAGAGAGAGAGAGAGAGAGAAAGAAAGAAAAAAGCTTGCTTGGAGCAATCGTTGGGTGACGATTGTGTGTTGCTTCATCTGGTCATCGACCCATGTGACACCGGACTGTTCCTCTGACACCCATCACTTGAAACTAACAAGATTTGGGGATTGAGAACACACACACCCTCGGCAGCTCGCTAATCCACTGGCTCCAAAGTCAGTCAAGTCAGACATCACGTTTCTGACCCACAGGGCCTCCAACTAACAAGCTCTTTTCAAAATGTGTAGAAAATAGCCTCTTCCTGGCCAGACCCAGAAGCATCCTTTATGGTTATAAACCCTGTCGCCCCTGTTACCTCAATTACTTTCCTTACTGTTGGAGCTAAACGTCAGCTAAATGACTAGATGTGGAGGGTGTTTCAATAGTCCCTAAACGTTCTCTATATGAGCTCATGAAGTCATTCAGGGGAAAGAGAAGAGGAGGGAGGTGAACGATGTGAGAGGCCTGTCCAGTTTTGTAACCCCTGAGAACAGGAAACTGAGGGGATGTCAACCAGGACGTCTCTGACGGTGACTGTTTCAGTAATAAGTGTGTGTGTGTGTGTCTGTGTGCCGACTCCAAGTCTGTCAAGCTGTGTCAGGGACGTCCTGGGTGACATACAGACTGTGCAGACGGCGATCGTTTCAGTAATGTGTTTGTGTGTGTGTGTGTGTGTATGCGTTTGTGTGTGTGTGTATGCGTTTGTGTGTGTGGACAACAGACCAGAGACCTGCCAGCTGGCCCTAGCAGAGCCAATAGCTGCCGTATCTGTCCCCCCTGTTCCCTGGCCCACCTCCATGAGGATGACACTGACGTGCACTGTCACACCATGAAACAGTTTCCCATGATGCACTGGGCTGAAGCCTCTCAGGAATGGTTCATGCAAATGTAAACAAGAGTCTAGAATAAATGACTGCATTAAATACTGTCAGTTAATGTCAGCAGATGCCAATTTCCTAAACAAAATAAACAGTCTAGATGTGGAGATGCAGTAGACAAGAAGTAAAAGGACCAAAGCCAAATCCCATAACCATAACCATAAAAGACATCTGATTCCAGATAAAAGGTATTATCACCATCATTTCCCAACTATTAGCTGCCCGCGGCTTATACATTGATTTTGCAAAATTTCTTCAGCTATGAGGTTAATACATGGGGGCAGTTAATATGGTATTAATATGGTTTTGTTTCTTTTAACTTGCAAAAAACACTGTCTTGCGGCTTATACACAATGCGGCTAATACACAGGAAATTACTGTAATATTGAAATATCTGATCATGGTACCTGATCATGCTACCATCACCGTTTGTGGGGCAGCCGTGGCCTATTGGTTAGGGCTTCGGGCTTGTAACCGAAGGGTTCGATCCCCGACCAGTAGAAAAAATGTGGGCGGGGACAATGGTTGAGCCAAGGGCGTAGGTTTGGTCTGAGCTTTGGTGGGGACAAAAACTTCTAATCGACAGCATTACATAGGCTACAGGGAGCTAAGCCAATCAAAAAACAGGCCTGTCTCAAAGACGTATTTTGGGTGGCGGTACTGAAGTGGGAAATTGTTTAACTTTTGTGTACCACATGAGGCGCTTTTTTCCCCGTTTCAACCTGAATATTGGTGGGGACATTTCAGTCATTATTTGATATTGGTGTGGATACGTCCTTCGGACCCCACACAAATCTACGCCCATGGGTTGAGCACTTCTCTCCTATGCCCACATCCACGGCTAAAGTGTCCTGTAGCACTGCTCTGGGTGTGTACTTCACCTCACTTTGTGTTCACTGTGTGCTGTGTGTGTTTCACTAATTCACGGATTGGGATAAATGCA
>NW_027468870.1:20124376-20154376 GCF_046254945.1 Alosa pseudoharengus | reverse complement strand
CACGACACTTACATACTCACTTACTTACATATGTCAATTATATTACAAGGGTCATTCTCCCCAGAGCAACTCAGGGTTAAGTGCCTTGCTCAAGGGTAGAATGGCTGAAGCCAGGAATTGAACCAACAAGTTGTCAGACTACTGCTTGCTAGCCCAGCTCCTTAGCCACTACGCTACCACCATCACACATGTGCATGAATCGCTCAGTCGTACCTGTATTTCGATGCCGTGGCCGAGATACACAGTGATGAGGTACGTGCAGTCGCTGGTGGAGTCAAAGCCGGCTGAGTCCTGTGGCGGCATCTCAATGTAACCTTCAGGATCGGTGAAGTTCATAGTACATGGGGCTGGAGGAGAAAGAGAGACACAGAAAGAGAGAGAGAGAGAGAGAGAGAGAGAGAGAGGGAGAGAAAGTCGTGCCAATAAAGCATATTTGAATTGAATTGAATTGAGAGGAAGAGAGAAAAAGGGTGAGATTGAGAGTAAAGCGGTTGATATAACAAAAACAAGAAGTGTGTCCCGTCTCCGTGTGTGTGAGTGTGTGTGTGTGTGTGAGAGTGTGCGTGTGAGTGTGTGTGTGTGTGTGTGTGAGAGAGAGAGAGAGTGTGGGGGAGACTCCAAACACAGTAAACTACTACCAGAGGTGCGTCTAACATCATTGTGCCACCTCTGACCTCACACTCCTGTCCCTGCTGATCCTCCAGCCCCATAATTAACTCTAAACACTTCCCCCGTCCACAAGCACATCACCAGGGAGGAGTGGGAGTGTGTGTGTGTGTGTGTGAGAGAGAGAGAGTGTGTGTGTGTGTGTGTGTGTGTGCACGCGCATCACCAGGGCACTTAGGAGGAGGGAGAGGTCAGCAGAACCAATCTCAAACACAAGAGCCTTCACTGTCCTCTCCTTTAACTTTACAGCATTATGTATCTCTCTCTCTCTCTCTCTTTCTTTTTTTGTCTCTCCCTCTTCTCTCTCTCTCTGCTTTATGTCTGAGGACTGAGGAAGGCCATGCAGGTCAAGACAGTTGACGGCAGTTACCACCCGTCTTTTAGAACTTGGGGGCTGCATGGTGTTCATTTCTTTAAAAACGGTTGGCCCTGCGATGCTTTTCTGAAGCAGTGAGGGGGGGGGGTCATAAAACCTTGACCCCCTAGGCCATTTTAGGTTTTTATTTGGACACAAGAAATCCAATAAAAAGCTCCACAAGCAGACAATCAGTTTAGCCATTTTATGTTGGACAGCAAAATCGGCACCACTTTTGATGAGAATGTTGGAAAATGTATGTTTTTTTAGAACCTTATATTGCTGCGGAACAGATTTTTTTTTTGTTAAAACGTTCAAAACTCCCTGGCTGAAGCTGTAATAGGTGTCAGGGGCTTTATTACCTGATGACTGTATGGTGGTGATGACAGTTGTAATGATGGTGCTGGTGGTTGTCTTCTCATCTGCGTTGGCTGATGGCTGAGATTTCACTGTTGTGACAGCACTCGAGCTGCCTGTAGCGTTTGCTGTCTCCGACTCATTATCCCGGAACTTGTCCCGTGTGATGGAGGTCGTCAGGGCCGGAGGCGCCAGCGTGCTGATTGGTTTAGGACCAGAGAGTCCTGCCCCCACTGAAGGCGAATGAGTGTGTCCCTGGACACTGATTGGCGAGGAGGTGGTTTGTATGACAGGTGTTGTCAAGGCCTGAGTGGTTGGCGGCGGTGACTTTTCGGTCGTCCTGTCCACACCTTTGGTGGTCCCCTTCCGCGCCACGGACACCAGGCTCCCTGAGATGCTTGCTGCCGTGGTGACCGTCGTCATAGGCGTCGTGGCGGCTACGGTGACGGTGGTGGCGATGTCGGAAAAGGCGGGCGCATCCTCGTGGGGCACGTGGCGAGACGAGGAGGGGTCACCGCTGTTGGACCGAGGGGCCAAGGAGGAGGGTGGGGTGGCCGGCGGCTGCTCGAAGAAGTGCTGGTCTCCGCTGAAGTCTTTGGTGAGCAGCGACTCATGGAACAGTAGGTCCTTCAGGCGCGGCTGCCGCGCAGGGTCGCTCAGCGGAGACTGCGTCGTGACGATCGGCCCACCGCCGCCGCCCGTGTCCAGGCTGAGCTCTCTTTCGCCCTCGGAGTCCCCTCCTCTGTGGCTGACCTGTGTGCTCAACTCTGGAGAGACACAGAGAGAAGAGAACAAACACATTATATTCTGGAATGTTTGGAATGGTTTTTCTCTTCAGCATTCTAAACTGTTCAATTTAAATGGCAAGTCCACAGTCCTGTGTTCATACAGATCTCCTTAGGCCGTTCGCATGTGTTTGCCAGTGAAAGCAAACAAAAACTATTAAAAAAAAAAACAAGAATTACAACATTTACATTCATCAGGATCAATCACATTTTATAAACCATTCAGTTAGGCAAGGATAAATGTAATGCCTCCGTACTGAATAGTGAGCTGAAGTCAATACACACATAAACCTAGTCATTTAAAGTATTATCATTAGTCAAACAACCTGGCCACCACCCAGTTTACTGCCTTCTTCACCCCCAAACCCATTCCCACACCCACCCAAAACAATTGACCTTTCACAAGGTCAAGGTCAACCTGTCAAGGTCAATTGTAATTAAACTGTCCAAAACACTCAGGATATAGTCTATAGCAGGGGTATTCAATTAATCTTCAGCGAGGTCCAGTTACGGAAAATTTCCTCAAGCAAAGGTCCGGAGCATCATAATGTTTAACGTGCGTGTTAAGGCTATGTATAATATTAGGATGGATGGATGGAGCCTAGTTGTAGATAGATAGATAGATAGATAGATAGATACTTTAGATTGATCCCCAAGGGGAAATTCAAGAAATAGAAGATTGTAGGCCTATAGGCCTAATGTTTAATGTGAAATAAAATAAGTAACCTAAAAGGTAACATTCGAAATGAGGAGAAATAAGGCCTAATTGGGGAGACAAAGCCTTGGCTATTTTTAAGATCTTAACGTGAACTTAAAATAAAATTTGAGCTGAGACAAAGAAGGATAGTCCACAGCTGGTTCCTTGAACCCATTAATCAGCAAGTTTAATTTAATTTGTTTAGTTTTTTTTATGTTGACCCGAAATCCTGAAAACCCAGGAATATCACGTTGTTGGGCAGTGAATGCATGTAGGCTTTAGATTGTGGTGGATCAATCATATTGCCTTCTTAAATCGTAAAATATTCTGTGGTCTCAGTTCACTGTTGAATGGGCCTAGCCTAAACTATGCTTGCTCAAAATATATGCTTTGTCTAGTAGAGGTGCTTCAAATTGGCGCTTAAAATCGCCTGTCTCAGAATATAGAGTCCAGGGCAATTCCGCGCAAAACTGTCACATTCATATTTAGTTGGCGTTACGGACGTGACAGTTTTGGGTGGTATTGCCCCTGTATCGTTATATAAAGCCATAGGTGCCAACTCTCACGCATTGGCCGTGAGACACACGCATTTGATTAGTTTCACACGCTCACACGCCACACCCCCGATTTCTCACGCTGAAGTGTCAACCCGGTCGGTCAGATGCCTGAAAAATGAGTTTAGCCTATCTATAGATCTACCTGTTGAGCCACGGTTATGCTTTCAGAGACGGTGAGAGGGTTCAAGAGCACCCCCTGTCTGTGGAATTTTCAAAATGTTCTCTCATTTGCGATGCTACTTCAGAAGCCATCCCAGGCGCATCCCCCCCGCATTTCCCCGGCTTCAGGTATGCTTTGAGTATTATTGAGTATTTTTCACGCTGTGTCAACCTGGTAGGTCAAATACCTGGCAGATGAGGTTCAACTAAACTAAACCTATACATATGATATCACACATCATGTGAACGTGCGGAATCTAAGCTTTCCAATGATATCAGCGCCAAGTTGCTGTGATAAATGGTTCGCGAGAGAATTAACATTGAACCGACGTGCAATTTAGGCTAATCATATTTGCATTTACCCATTACTCTCGGTTTAATATTTCACTAACCCTTCACACAACACGTGGAAAACCCTATTTCACAATAAACAGCAAACCTACCGAATACGAGGATATAAAGCATGCCTCTGTGCAATAAGTGGTTCCTGAGTAATCCGGTTTTGAAATTGCAACACATTTCTACATAGCCTCATTCGGGCAAAATTATAATGTATTCTAATGTAAACTATTTGTCAGTAGGCCTACATACATTTTTGTAAATTGCTCAGCCATAGATTATCCCACTATCATGGTTCTTATATTGTCAGGTTCCATCCAATCCCATTACAGATAAATTAATATATTTATATTGGCATGCTTCCTAGTGACATTAATACAAAAATATGAAGAAAATCAAATAACGAGACACAAATATTGATATAAAGCCTGACATAAGCCATATGCAAACATTCACATCATGCAGATATGGGTACATCCTGAAAAAGGAATAGCATGTAGGCTATAGGCTATGGCCATTACAATGACCAATATATTATCTTAAATAAACTAGCTGAATAACACAGGTGACCACTTCTGCATAATTTCATGGAGTGCTGAAATGTACACACATTTTTGAACATTTCTGAACTGTGAAATGTAGCATATGTTTTTGTGGTTGTGAACTTATTACAATATCACTATAACTATTCCACCCGTGTGTGCATGGTTATAATTCTGAAGTGCAAAATAGCTTAGGCTACAGCACAAATATTTCCATAAAAATAAGCAAGTCTGACCTCTGAATTTATTTTGAAAGTGCACCTGATTGATGCATTTAAAAGTTAAAATATACAAACATTTCTTAAATTCTTACAAAACACCCACCCACTTTTTAAAATTGTTAGTTTGGACCCCCCCCCCCCCACACACACACACACACACTTTTGCCGTGCGAAATACCAGTGCTGTTTTCAGCATCTGTTTAGTGCTTCATTGTCATTTTCATTGGATTCTCCCATTTGCGCGTAAATCGCTCATAAACTTTTTTTTTTTTTTGTTACACGCATTCTCCCATTCCGCTTCGGTCACACACACAGTGACAAGCGGCAAATCCCCCGCAGTGTTGAAGAGATCAGTCGTCCCCCTCACTTTTGATAAGGTAAAAAGCCTTATAGGTACGCCAAATAAATAATAACCTATAGGTTTACACTAGGCTATGTAAAACTCCCCATTAACAGCATCACGTCACTAACCACAGCTAAGACTGCACAATCTCTATTCACTCTGTTTGATATCTGAAGCCAGTTTGTCTACTTAGATACAGTAAATCCTCAAATTATGGCCGGGGTCTTAAGACAAAGTACAGGCCTTTAGGGGCAGGATTGTATTCGAGACAGCCCTTTATTTCTTATGCGAGTTTTATTTTGAGACATGCGTTTCTTGGAGCGGCATACTGGTAGGCCTTCAAAAGCATGACATTTTCGGTTTAGTTTGATATTTAATTTACTTTTGGACTGTTTGATTATATTGTTAAATGTTGGGACTGATGGGCACTGAAATCTGGGGAGGTATTTGATGATCACTATTACGTTCCATGTAGTTGAAAGAGTGTCGGGATTTCAAACAAACCATCCGCTTTCATGCGTTCATTGAACGTCCGCGGTGCTGTAATGGAAACTTTATTGCGTAGCCAAGTAGCCTATTGAGTTATTTTTAAATTATGCATGATTTACTTTTTATTAATGTCGTAGGCTGGCTTTATTTTGTTATATAGAAGTATCTAAATAACCTGTTAAAATGTACCAGAATTCAGGAAATTGCATCTAGTCCAAAAAAAAATTACGTTTTTTTTACTGTACGGTATAATGCTGAATGAGCAAAACAAAAATTTACGCAGCAACATTTTGGTTGGCCCCACCAAATCTCACTCCAAGGTTTTTTGAAAAGTTGGCAGCCCTGATAAAGCTCTGTTCTCGCTGTCTAGCTTTCTCCTCTTTGAGCAATCGATGATTTGAAAATAACTTACTTATCGTTAACTTAGATATCCATCTGATTGTTTCTCGTCCCGTCTCATCTCCTCGCTCGTTTCAGGCTATCAGTCTCTTCTCCATAGTAGGCTACTTTACTCACTGACTCGACTTTATCAGAATTCACAGATTTCACTGGCTGAGTAGCAGCAAGCTAAATGATGGTTCCTGAAGCTCCTGAAGTAAATGCTGTTATCCTAACCAACAAAACATTTAGCGCAGCTTTGAAATCTTACGTGAAAATCTAAATTAGGCTATTATGGTCTGGGTCCGGATAGGATCATGTCACGGTCCGGACTCGGACCGCGGTCCGCCATTTGGTGATGGCTGGTCTACAGTATATGGCTTTAGCACCAGAGTCCAATTTCCAGCTTTCATATTCCTTGGCTGTGTGTCTACCATTTATTCACAGACCTCTCTCACTGAGATGTTTTCAATACAGCCGCCTTAAACCATAATGTTATTTAAAAATGCTGCCTTCGCTATGTAATGTGATTAGATACGATTTGAAAGGAGGGTTAAGAGCCTTAGCTAATGAGCGTTTAAAAATGTAGATGAGGTTTCCAAGAGGCCTTTTTAAAAAAAAGAAATAAAAGGGTGTCAAGTAGAACAGATAACCTTTGGCTATAATAGTTCATTTAAATGCCTTTTCACTCCGCCCCTCTCCAATTCATATTAGTGAAAGATTTGCCTCCTTTTATGACTAACAATTATCAAACAGAATGAGAGGGAGGTGTAGAGTCATTACTCCGACCTGCACTGTGTGTGAGGAAGGTGATAAAAATCAGCAGACCCTTAGGGAAAGGAGAGGGTGCTTCACTCAGCCGAGAGAAAGAGAGAGAGAGAGGGAGGGAGAGAGAGAGGGAGAGAGAGATAGGCTTCTTCTTCCTCTCAAGATCCAGCAGCTGCTGCCTCCTCAGCTCATAGCAGAGGTCTGATATCATCTCATCTTCACAACGTTTCAATGGAAAAATCATTCAGAGCAGAGAGGTCTCTTACTGTATATTAGAGGAGAAATTGCCCATCATAATAAGTGTTCCTTTTGCTGCCTTTACCTCACCATTTATCCCACAGGGATTGGCTGAAGCCAAATGGAGTCAAGCCGCAGCTGCTGCATTCATACATTATTCGGGCTCCGACCAAAAGAAGCGGAACTTCCCCTTCTTGAGAGAGTTTTAAAAAGGTTCTTTATATTTAAAAAATCCACACTTGGATTGATGTGCCAATCTTTAGCTAGCTTGCAAATGCAGCCCGACAGCTCGAGACAGGCGCACATGAAGCATTTTGCTCCAAAGTAATTATTTAAAGTTTGACAAGCGACGGCACCGTGGCTCAGTGAATGTAATTACGGTCTCAGTGTCAGCTGGCGAACCTGCGGACGCCTTTCATATCAGGGCCAGGAGAGAGCGGAGACGGAAAGAGTGTGCGACACTATTACACACGGGCAGCCTTTCGTCTTCCCCATATTAAACTCCACTCTGTCGCGCGCGGTGCAAATGCCTTTTTAAGAAGCCGAGAGACACACGAATAATGACAATCTTGGCTTTGAGTCAGAACAGAGGTTCTGTACAATTGTTCATTACCAGAAACAAGCTCGGCAATCAGTGGCGAGTTGTAGAGGGAGGAGGGGGGGGGGGGGACTGTGTGTAGCCTGCGCCATCAGATGGAAAGCACTTTCAGATAGCAGATTAAAGCTTTGAGAGAAGGAGATTGAGATAAATGGCAGTCTTCACTCAGATGCCCCCTCTGCACAAAACCAGTGACATCCATCCCCTGCTTTTTATAGTGAGAAGAGTGGTTTCAAACATGGCTGATGTCAAAAAGATAAATTAGACCATTTTCATGTTGTTATACATATTCAGGCTCTCTTCCCTTTGCAGTCCTCACTCACAATTACCAACTCCGAACATAATATGGCGTCCTTGGGGAAAGAAAGGAAGAATTGCCATTGTTCAATAAACCTTACAATAAACCTGAGTAATCTTAGCTTCACAGTGTATTGCAAGTGTGTTTATGATAATGACGTGTCACAATATGTCGCATACACTTAAATATATACTGTGCCTGACAGGTTAAAAATCTAAGCTCCAAGGGGGACTGTATTCAACAGCTTAGTTTACAGTAACACCATTACATTCTAATACATTGTTAGCCTACAGATAAACATTGCAATTATATAATAATAGTACTGAGCAATACCACTATTATCATTGTGTAACAAGCAAATTGATGTGTAGACTACTTCCATATGTGCCCTCATTATAAAGCTAATATTTATTAATCCCACTGTTACCACATAGCCCTTATGAAAAATAACTATTTTGGAACAAATTGTTATAGTAATTTTGGAATAGGAATACTATAGATTAATATAGATTATATCTTATCTTATCTAAGTATTTTGGGACATACCATAGAAGAACTATAGGAATGTTATAGGAACACTGTTCAACACCAACATGCGACTGTCTGTAGTTCAATGGCAGGAGTCAGCATGGCCCATGGACTTATAGGCTACTGATTGTTGTTGTTGTCTTTGTCTACGTCCTCGTGTAGAGCGTGTGTATGGCCTGTTGTTGTTAGAAATGTTTACTTTATTCTTTTTGTTGTTGTTGTTGTTTGTTATTTGTTGATTTATGTCTTAAGCCTACTGTGTGTTGAGCTATAGCCCGTCATGTGTGTTTTATGTACGATGGCTGTATGCTGGCGTCTTTTGCCTCTCCATCTGGCATGCTGTTTTTTTGTGTGAAGCGCTTTAGGTTGCACTCTGTGCATATAATGCGCTATATAAATAAATGTGACTTGACTTGACTATAGAGGGTAAGGGTAGGCCTATTATAGAAGTGTTATACACTACCATAGAACTACTATAGAAATCTTGTAGTATTACTATGGTCACACAACATGAGGGGCAAAATGTGCTCCATAATCCTCTGAAGGGCAACTCCTCCTCTGAAAACAAAATGTTTTTCTCTGAAGTCTATGCCGCCAGCATGTCTAAATCTCCAGTGTGGTTCTATTACACACTGAACACTTGAAGCAGCCACTTTCTGAACTGGTTAGCTTGGGCTAATTAGTGCATTCTCACTTGCGTTGACTACACTACAGCACAGTGGGTCTCTGGCTTGTGGGTTGGAATATGGCTTCATTTCTTTAGCAGATAATCATCAGTGGAGAGCTGAGCATAAAAAAGAAGAAGAAAGGGATTTATCTTCTGCCCCCAGGCAGCTGCCTGGCTGATGTGGACATTATAAAAATAAGATGTAAGTAGATTTTGATGTGAGTGATTGTGAGTGGTAGAGACTGCTCTGTTCTTGTCAAATTGTGACAGCGTGGCCCATGCCGTCTCTAAATCATCTCCTGAGTGGGCGCTGAATTATTGAGTGTCTGGGAGAGAGAGTGCCAGACAAAAGGACAGAAAGAGAAAAGGATAGAGGAAAGAGAAAGAAAGACGGAAAGAAAGAAGGAAAAGAAAGAAAGACAGAGAAAGAGAGAACAAAATATTCTGATTCTGTTTTCTTTTATCTGTTGATGATGTGTGTTGTAATGTAATTACTACTACTTATGCAATACAAGTGCCTACTTGTCATGACAACACATATTTTGAATTTGAAAGAGAGAGAGAGAGAGAGAGAGAGAGAGGAGAGAGAGAGAGGAGGATGAAGATTGGTAGGGGTACTTTGACAGTGGGAATAATTAGATTGGACCAGGATCCTGGACACAAGAAAGATCCACTGAATCACCAGCACACACACACACACACAAACAAACAGAAACTCTTGTAAACAAACAGACACTCATACACAGAGACACACACACACACACACACACACACACACACACACACACACACACACACACACACACACACACACACACACACACACAAATACACACAGAAGCACTTATGTTCAGACACACACTCATACACACTGTTCCTGAAACTACATTCTTTGGTCCATGCTCTGTTATCGCATAGTTTCATCTTTTTGTTTTCCCCGTTGGTGGCTGCGTTCTCATCCCCATCCTTTTAATTAACTTCTCTGAGTCTGTCGCATCCTACAGAGAGGAAACCATGAAGGCTGATACATGGGAGCTTACTGGAGCTTGCTGTCAGGAGACAAAGAGCCCTTTACACAACAGTACCGTCTCAAAGAAAAGAGCTCAAAAAGCTCAAAAACATCAGAACCAGCAAGGCAAGATGTCTCCCCTAAAGATAAGTGCAGAATTAGTCAGACAAATAGAAGGCAGAGTTTCTCTACTAACAGGTGATAAGTTATCCAAATTGCTGTCTCCTCTCCTCCCCAATCTGTTCATACCTGTTAATTACCGGTACTTAATTATTACTGTAAGCAAGCACAATGCACTTTTCACAGGTGGTGGTCAGGTGGTCAGGTTTAGGGACAATAACATTCAGTATAATAAGTATATATACTCTTTTGATCCCGTGAGGGGAAATTTGGTCTCTGCATTTATCCCAATTCGTGAATTAGTGAAACACACTCAGCACACAGCGAACACACATTGAGGTGAAGCACACACTAATCCCGGCACAGTGAGCTGCCTGCAACAACAGCGGCTCTCGTGGAAAAGTGAGGGGTTAGGTGCCTTGCTCAAGGGCACTTCAGCCGTGCCTGCTGGTCGGGGTTCGAACCGGCAACCCTCCGGTTACAAGTCCGAAGCGCTAACCAGTAGGCCACAACTGCCCCAATAACATACTTATTAAACAGTATGTATACATTTTCATTATTGTTTACCTCTCAACTAGAGAAAGACAACAATTCCAATGCTATTTTTCTCTGCCCTAGCTCTGTGATGATGTTGGTTGATGTTGGATGTTGGATCTTTTTCCAGATCCAAAACAGCCCTAAAGCACCTGAGTGTGTGTAATGGGTGGCATGGGTGACAACACAGTGGTGAGTGCTGGTGGGGTGTGTGTGTGTGTGTGTGTGTGTGTGTGTGTGTGTGTGTGTGGGTGTGTATGTGTGGGAAGGGTTGAAAGCGTGCGGTTTGACATTGGCACCAAACGAGACTGAGCTCAAGGCGCGAGAGAAGCACCAGTACCCAGGAAGAAGAAGGCCCAGAAGTAGAGCAGGTACAGTAGCTATGGCATGTGTGTGTGTTTGTATGTGTGTGTGTGTGCGTATGTGTGTGTGTGTGTGTGTGTGTGTGTGTGTATGTGTGTGTGCGTGTGTGTGTGAGAGAGAGAGAGAGAGAGAGAGAGAAAGAGACAGAGAGAGAGATAAAGGCCATTGAGCAAATGTTGAGTGTAAATTTCTTTTCTCTCAGCTCAAACAGACATGCAGCTCACAAGAGACGAGCATGGTGGAGCAGAAGTGCCATCACGCCTGACAATCGGTTGTTGGAAGTCTGTCGCTTTGGATAAAAGTGTCTGCTAAATACCAGTCAGCTTTAGCTATATAACTTTATATAAAACAGACAGCAGAGACTCTTAGCCTTACGGTTAGCAATCGGCCTCCGACTCACATAGACACCAGTTCAAACCCCACCAGTGGACTTGTTACACTTCCACAGGACTTGCTACACAGAGGTAAGTTATATGGCGTACTGTATGTGTCACTTTAGTGTCAGATGTTGACCTTTGACCCAGAGAAAGCAAATGAAGAGTGCAGATGCAAAAGCCTCTAAACGCCACCTCCGTCAAAAATGTGATAACGATGGTGAGTGAATGCTCTCCACACATAGTATTATGTTAATCAAATAATTTCGCTTCCAAACCCGTTATATACCATTCTCTTCTTGGTCTGACATAACGATTTGTAGGCAAAAACCTATAGCAGCCTGATAAAAAAATGCTAAGGTAAGCGATGTTGGGTAACGTCACTTCTGCTGACCTTCAAACAAAACAGAGAGCTAGATCGCCCCTCCCTCCCGTGCAACTGAAATTCTTCAAATGCACAAAAACGATAAATATACAAGAAAAATGCAATAATGACATTCTTACTGCTGTCAGATTATTGTTGCTGATTTGATGCTGAATACAGAAATAGAATATGTAGCACTGTAGGATCTCTGTTTTTAGAGGCTGAAAAGCCATGTGCCAGCGCACGGACTCCAGAGAGCTCCACAATGCATGCTGTATGCTGGTATGGCTGTCATTTCTGATGGACTGTTTTTAGTGATGGTGCTGCTGGTGCTGCTCATGAGTCAGCAACAGAGGCAATAAAAGCAAAGTGCAAACGCCTCGCTCTTTGATGTTGATAAATGGCAGCCCATTTTTTTAAATCTGATAAATTCATACACTTTCAAAACTGGGGGTTGGCAGCTGACACTGCTGTGTCCCACTGTGTTTGGTTCGTAAATAATGTTTTCAAATCTTGGAATCAAAGAGGTTTACTACTGGGACACTAGGTCACACTAGAACTATGGTACTGCAGCATTTGGTGTTCAGGGGTGCTACAAGTGGTGTTACGGGCTCATAAAACAGGCTCATACACACAGAAATCACACTGTGGAGGAATGGGTAGTGTTATCTCTTATAACCATGTGTGAGGGCCAGTGTTTACAATTCTCCAGGGGTACTACAAGCGGCGCTGCAGGGTCCCATGGTATCCAGTGCAAACACGTACAGTAATTTCCTGTGTAGCCGCATTGTGCATAAGCTGCAGGACAGTGTTTTATGCCAGTTAAAAGAAACAAACCCATATTAATACCATATTAACTGCCCCCATGTATTAACCCTTATAGCTGAAGAAATTTTGCAAAATCAATGTATAAGCCGCGGCTAATAGTTGGGAAATTATGGTACAGAGTGTACTTATGAGAGACCACTCTGCAGAGGAATGGGCTGTGGTCATATCTTATGCCATGTTTTGGTGTGCAGGCGAGCAGCACTCCAACTGCGTTTCCGATTCGTTTTCGGTGGACAGCACTAGACCTCCAAGAGGCATTGTGTGCTTCGATCACTCAAACCACATGCTACTGCACAGGTGGTCTGGGAAGCATTTGACCACAAAGGCTATCTTAGTGTAAACATTGTGTTCTGATGTGTCTCTGTCCTTTCACCCCTTCTGTAGCACAGACACCCAATGCAACCCAACGCAGACTCAAGTGGTCAGCTGGACACATTGTAGACACGATAGACGTAAACGACAACGTGTTTCGCCTGTCCACATGTGATCCAATCATTACATTACATTTAGCAGACACTTCTTGACCAAAGTGACTTACATATGTCAGCTATATTACAAGGGATCACATTGTCCCCGGAGCAACTTGGGGTTAAGTGCCTTGCTCAAGGGCACAACGGTGGAAGCCGGTAATTGAACCGACAACTTTCAGGCTACTGCACGCTAGCCCAGCTCCTTAACCACTACACTACCACCGACCAATCACGACAAGGCATTTTAAAACTAAAAAATGGGGCCTCTGTTGTAAGATCGGTGCATCCCTGTTCTCCTTGGAACTGGCCTTAATGACTAGCAGCAAAAACTACCATCTTTGCTACATAAACTTTGAAGACTCCAGATGTGAAACAAGGTAGCCCTGCATGAAGAAAGCTTCTCAAACGGTGGCTGAATCTCTGCCATGTTCTGTGTTCTGTGGAAAAGCCCATATACTTTTTTCAGTTTATGTTCAAATCTCTGGGCATGAAACAGTTTCTCTCTCCCAGCAGATGCTGCTAGCAAAACCCTCAATTAAAATGTTCTGCTTGAGCCCCAGTGAAAAAATCAAATCGCAGGGCCATTTTGTGAATATCGATCGGATCGGGAGGGGGCGGTTCTGCTGGTCACTGCTGGAGAAACTCCAGACCTGTAATTGTGTTTTCCTGTAGGCCATATGCTAGCCCTGGAGACCGCCGCATGTCTCTATCGATTCTGGAACACCTCCCTTGTGATGTAAATAAAATTTCCATGGCGAAGAATAAGAGCCTGCCCTGCCATCACAGCTTCGACGGCAGATGCCCAGCCTGCTCACTACCAGCTAGCCACAGCATTCACTCTCACTTCCCAACCAAGCTCTGGTTCTGTCTCTGCTTCCCCACAAGAAACATGCTCTGGTGTCTCAATTAGTCTGTTGTAAAATTGCTGTGTAGAAGTAATAAGATGCTCGTACCCCTGGAGTTGGTAACATACGTCCCCACGGCTGTGATTACCTGAAGCAATCTGCCTCTGACTGAGGGCCGGAGGCTGAATAACAGCCATGGGTATATCCTTTACCGGCCTCATAAACAGGAGTGTCGTATGGCTTAAGTAGCCAGATCAGACATAGATTGGGCCCAGACAGACATGTGTTGGATCCGCCACATCGGATCTGGGGCTTTATTCTGATGCAACGTCATCCGCGACATGATGTCACACGCTGACATGCAACTTTGATTGTGAGCCTCAAAAAGCGAAAAAGTAAACTATTTCTTTTCCAAGTCTCTCTGCGTGTGACAGCTGACAGACTGAGTTACGTTTAACAGACAGCCCAAACAGCAATCGTTAATCTTGCGCAGTGACAGAAGCAATTCTGGAGCTCTTTTGATGTACTGGCTGGGGAGAAACATTCCCTGGCAGCCCTATTCTGTCAGCGCCACTGCAGCCCAACACCAAAACACGGCTGACATTTCTCTCTAAACTGACTGAACTGAGGAGATGCTATTACATGTAACTGTGGTGGAGGCTAAGGGAAAGCAAGCACACAGATAGATTAAATAAGTTCAGAAAGTTATATTTCTCTTTATTCTAGTGTGTTCTACAAAATAATTCACATCAGTAATTACCCAGTAGGCACTGGCGGTATACTGTCTGTATTTAAATTGCATTATGTGTGGTAAATGGTTACCTTAAAGCACAAATGTGAACCTATCTATAGCCATTTGACACTTCTGCTCAGGAGAGGGAGGACACACTCACACACACACACACACACACACACATTTAACACTTCTGGCCATGAGCGAGAGAAGAGGAGAAAAGCTACGCTGACCGCTGACATTTCGTTACAGCATCATATAGGACAATGCACTTCATCATATATGTAGAGTAGACACACACACACACACACACACACACACACACACACACACACACACACACACACACACACTCACACCTCCTGCACTCTAAAATGTATTTCCTGTCACTTTGAATTTCCTACATGCATTAAATCTCCTAAATGCTTTGCTGAACAGCAATCCCCTAATGAATTGGAGCACGGCTCTGAACTGTAATATCCATAAACCCACAAACCCTTCTGCTCTCAAGGAGGAACCAAACTATTTTATCTCTCTGTTCTACCCAGCAGGAGTGTATTGACTTCAGATGGGGAGAGAGAGATGAGTCTCTATGTGGGTTCGACAGAGATGAAAGCTTGTGACTCAAGCGTGGTTGGACATGTTGAGATAGAGAGAAAGAAAACATGATGGCAAGATGGAGTGATGAGGATTGAGAAAGAAAACAAGGGAAGTTATATCTGTCAACATGACCAGCAAGCCTCAGATCTGTGGGAGTGACGACGACTCAGTATGACACAATCAGTGCATAGACAGAGACACACACACACAGAGAGAGAGAGAGAGAGAGAAACAGACACATCTGGGACTTATGAGTGTGAAACAACCCCTGGAGAAAAGGGGCCTTCATCTCTTTTTAACAACACAAACAACTGGATGTGCATTTGTGTGATGTTTATTTATTTGTTTACTTTTAAGGGAATGGACGTACATTTTTTCAAAACGTTTGTGGATACTCTTCTGGCATGAGGGATACAAACTGGCTGACCCTGGCCAGAGTTAGCTTTTCACACACACACACACACACACACACACACACACACACACACTAGCGCATTCAACTCTGCACTCCAGCGGAATATCAATGCCCTCTCATCAATGGGCACTTTTACATGAGAGATGGCTGATCAGTTGTCCCCCTCCCCTCCCTCCTATAGGCTCTATGGAGGAACTGAGAGTAACTACTTGTTGAGATTAAACAACATGTCTGGCACAGTTCTAAAACCTCTCACTATTGTTGACACGGGTCAGGGATCTCATCTCCTCCACTATGATGTCTTGAAAAGAAATTAGCCTAAATGCCTATCAACAGCTTGTGCTGGCTTTCAGATAAAAAAAAAAAAAAAACATCCTATTGCAGCAGAGAGGTCCCAAAGTTGCATAAATTCATACTATTACAGTAGGTCCCTATATGACTTAGAAACATAGATGCTGTTGTGAATGCCCTTCAGCAGATACCATCACACCCATAGATATACTGTATACGATCACACCGGTGTGATGAGAATGTTGGAAAACGTTCTAAAGAATATCTAGGTTCATGGAATTCAACAAGGAATATTGTTGCGATACGGAATCTTTTGTTAGTGTTCAAAACTCTGCTGCTGAAGGGTTAAGATACATGAAAGCAGAGTGACTCAGTGGAACAATTCTACTGCATGACTTTGTTCTCAATGCAATAAAGTATCTATCTATCTATCTATCTATCTATCTATCTACAGTATCTAAGACAGCTTCCTGATACTCATTGGGCATTGGGTAATACAAATTGGCTAAAATGTAGAATGAAGATGTTCATGTAACATCACATCAAGGCACAAGTTGGTTAGTTGACAGGTGTGTGTTGTTGACAGGTGTGTGAGACATCGATATTTTCGATTCAACAGGTTATTCATAAAAACAGTGAACAAAATTAAAGAAGTTAATGTGGCCGTGTCAAGGACAGGCATGTCATCTCTGCAGCCATCTTATTAAAGTGTTCTGAGTCCATGTCATCGCTCTGTTGATGAGGCGAAGGACTGGACACACCCTCTGCGTCCCCTCCTCTGATCAGCCCATCGCCAGTCTGGCCCAGAGTTTCTTTAAGTAGGGCCATAACTTCCCTCCTAGCCATTACGGCCACTCTCGCCGTTCCAATTCAGCGGTTGCCTAGCGATCAAACATTCTCGCTCTGAGTCATAATGGGGCCTATGAGCTCATAAACTGTGACCTCGTGTCGGAATGGAACCGGAATGGCAAAAAGACACTTTTAGAACAACAGATGGAGACGGAAACACTCTGTACAGACAGAAAGAGTGTGTGTGAGAGAGAGTTCTGCCATTAGGTGGCTGGAAAGCATTTACGTATCTGGCAAAATTTGAATGTTTTTTTTTAATTATTTATTGTAGGCACTTCCTGGAAAGGCATGCTTTTAATCTCATTTCCTTTTTAATCATTTAGTTTCCTTCTAATTAGAGCTAATTGATGGAGGGGAGTAATCTCGAATCTTTGAAGTATCTCGTTCTGCTCTCTTCAGACACCCAGTGTGGTCAACAGTGCAAAAAGCTCTTAGCACCATACCAAATGAATGTGCTGCTTTTTACGGATAAGGTTGCATGCCTTTACTATGTGAATGTTACAAACACTGCTTTCAGTGAATGCTGTCCCTGTTCTCAGTTTCATTTCCATAAACCCATATACTGCAGTGCTATTATTAAGGTAGTGTAGATGTTCTCTCCAATGTTTCTGGATACAATCAATTTTATGTTTATGTTAACGGTATTTAGCAGATGTGTTTGTCCAAAGTGACTTACAATAAACATTAATATTACAATAACAGTTTTCTAGTAAAATCAAATAACCTAAAAAATACCAATATTATTATTAGACGGATTAAATGGAATAATAACAATAACCATAAACATACAGTATACAAACCACGACTGTAAGGAAAAAAATAATTTGTTGGAAAAAAGGAAATAATCAATAAAGTTGTGTTCGTTTACCTAATATAATAATCCAGCCACAGGGGGAGCTAACATTTGTTCATCAGGCATATGTGGCATTTGTTCATCAGGCTAACTGCATGGAGTGTCATAAAGTAATATCAGTATTGATTTGATTTTGGCTGAACAATCCTCCAAAGTTTGGCCACAGGGAGACAGTCTCAGGCACATTTATGGCTCAAAGTGGGACAAAATAGGCTATACACTCCCCCGACCCGTACACACTCCATGGCTTAATTAATACCGTAAGGTTAAAGAGTGCTGACCATAGTTCACTGATGCTGACTGAACATCTTATATAGCAGCTACTCTATGTTCAGAGTCATCTGCTATATATAGTATTAAATAGATAGTAAGTAAGCAAGAGGATTCTATTCATTCTATTAATCATTTATATTTCTTTATTTTAGGCAATATGAATTTGCTATAAACTGTTAATTGTAATGTTAATGTAATGTTTATTGTTGTCATTGTAAGTTGCTTTAGACAAAAGCATTTGCTAAGAACCACAAACATAAACATACAGTAAACATGCACTATATGATGGTACTACATAAGTGTCCGGTATACAGAACATAGCATAATCTTTCATACACAGACAGTGGTAGCAACAGACTCGCACAGTCAGTGGCAGCCACAGCAGCAGCATTAGCAGCAGCTTTAGCAGTGCCTGTGATGAGGTGTATGTCTGTCAATCTCCCCCCACACACTGTGCCTGTCTGCAGCAGGATCCCCGTGACTAATAGCCAATAAGGCGCTATCATTAGCCCGAGTCAAGCTGCTTCCTGGCAAATTGAAATGTGAGCGATCGGCCCCGCTTCATGGCTTCTTAACCAGCAAAGTGGGGGTGATATTATCTATAAACGGATGATGCTGCTACCTCTACCTCTGCTCACAAGTCTTAAAGAGAATGTGCTGGAAGGAAGCAAGAAAATAACACACACAAACACACACACACACACACACACACACACACACACACACATATGAGCACACACACACACAGTTATAAACAGTCGCCAGTTATAAACATTTAGTCATGCTTGATATTATGGTCTTCTTGTTACATTGTAATTCCACAGATAGGTGCTGTGTAACTTAAGCCATGACAACACTTTGAAGCATCACTAGTATAGACCAGGGTTAGGTTTCATTCAGGGGACAGGATTGAGGTTTAGGAAAACATAACTTCCTAAGGCTTGTGCTGTTACATAGCCTGGAAATACCCATACGACCTTTTGACAAATTTGGGATTTGCTTTGCAGGTCAGTCTGGTCAAGAGGCCATTAACGCCCATTTACAATGTCCCTAAAACACGGGCACGCAAATACAATCACTAATCTGGCACATAATCTGGTGTATTTCTTTGGAATTGAGGGACACTTGAGGCTTCACTTTTGAAATGATTTGGTAAGAGTTCATTTACCAATATAAGTTTAATTTCACTGCTAGTTACGCCACTGCTGGAAGTCGTAAGTTAATGAACCTTTTCCAGACCCACTCCCAATTGTACAAGTGTGAAGATCTGGGTGTTCCCAGGCTAGCTGTTACACTCACTGATCATTTGTGTTACACTCTAGTTGATGGCATATTTGCAATGCAACAAGTCAACACAGGATAATATTGTTGTTACCAACAATTGTTATGCCATCCTTTATTTCTACATTATTAGTGAGGCTAAAGTCTTCCTCCGGATGAAATTACGGTGCCCGGTGTGTGTGTGTGTGTGTGTGTGTGTGTGTGTGTGTGTGTGTGTGTGTGTGTGTGTGTGTGTGTGTGTGTGTGTGTGTGTGTGTGTGTGTATGTGCGTGTGTGTGTATTTGTGTTGCTTCTGAGATCGGTAATACTGCTCGACATGTCTGGCTCTGCCACAGGGCCTCCTGGCCCTGGATGTAACAGATTTAACACAAAGGCCAAACGCTCCCTTACCCTCACAGATGGCATTTCGGAGGGCATCAGAGATTTGGCACTGGCACCTCTCTCTCCTCATGCTGATCAGCATGCTGACATATGAAGCTCTCTCTCTCTCTCTCTCTCTCTCTCTATCTATCTATTTATCTATCTATCTATCTATCTATCTATTTATCTCTATCTCTATCTATCTATCTATCTATCTATCTATCTATTTCTCCCTATCTATTTCTATCTCTATCTCTTTCTCTCTGTCTCTCTCTATCTATGACTATAAAGAATATAAAGAACATAATGGTAGGAGCAATAGCATTACTATTTTAGTGATAAGCCAGAACTGTGAAATACAGTTTTTCTCAGTTGCTTTGGTGCTTTTCTCACATCACTATTAACATTTGCACAGCAGTTAGTGCAATTCTCAAAACAATTAGTGCAAACTGCAAAACCTAGTGGATGACCTGCAAAAGCACGTCACTTGCTCAAAATGGATAGTCCATTCCTCAAAAGCAGGTATTCATGTCAATGAAACTGTCAGTGTCATCAAAATGAGAAGTCTTTGACACCATTGTTTATGAACAAGATAGTCAAATGGCTTTGTCATGTTTTCCTTATGACAGTTCTCTCAGTGTTTTCCAATGCAAAAAAAGGTCAGAACTCGGTGACACTACCTGAACATGCTCAAGACAGCACTATACAGTACTTGTACAGGCATTTGAAATCTACAGTAAAGTTACACATTTCTGTAGTTAGGTGAGTAAGTGAGTACAAGACACTGAATACGTACATTTTTACTGTATGCCCTTTGCAATTCTACAGCATTGTGACAGAATTTGATAACTAGTTCAACAATTTTGTATGTAATGACTCAAGCAATGAAATGAAGACTATTAGTTTTATTGGGAACGACTATTCAGCATTCATAAGTATAGTTCATTTTGACTGACATGACATAAGCAAATGATAATGTTAAAAAACAGCAGATAATTGTATGAAAGCAACTGATACATGTCCAAAAGTATTTGTAATTTGTTCAGAGGAAGGAGAAATTGCTACTATGATGTGCATAAATGACTAAATGTTGTGGAGGTTGAACTAATAGTTATGAGAATTTTCATTCTGATCTGAAAAAAGCACCAAAGCGACTGAGAAAAACTGTAAATTAGAGCACTAGATCAAATACATCATCTCTCTCTCTCTTTCTTACACACACTCTCCCTCTCTTTCTTACACACACTCACCTTCTCCCCTCTTTCTCCCTCATCCTTTCTTTCTAATCCTTTCTTTTTCACCCCCCTCTCTCCCTCATCCTCTCTTTCTGCTTCATCCCCTGTTCCTCTGAGGGAACATCTCTCATTGTCACCTGTTTACATGCACCCGGGGCATTTGGACCCATATGGTACGGGCGATGTAGCCAGCTCCGCTACAGTATATTAATATTAATGTGTCATCGAGGCATCCATATTTCCTGTTCTTTGACATTGAACAACTTGCTTTTGGGAATCCGGCGTTATTACCCTACTGCCTATATGCTACCTTAGGACACTACAATAGCCCCTTGTGTAGTCAGACAAGCAAATCTTCCTCTCTGTTTCTTTCCCAAAGCCCTGCTACTTATTAGCCCATGAAAGCCCAGCTCTCCACAACTGCAATAGTCTGGGTGCATGTTCTGCTGAAATTGCCTTTATGCTTGTTGACAGGGGGATGTCAGCGTGCCAGGTCTGCTGGAAGCCCTGTGAGTACACAAGTCTGGGAGCACAAGCAGAGTAAACAATGAAGCAAAGCGCTGTGTCTATCGGGCGCCCAGGAGAACCCTATATCAGAGCAGACACTGATGGATGAAGCTCTGCACCTCTCCCCTCATCTCTTCTTTCCTCTCCTTCCCTCCGTCTCCTCTCCTCTTTCCTCCACTCCATTCCTCTCCTTTCCTCCCCTCCTCTCTTCCCTGAACTCCACTTTCCTCTTCCCTCCTCCCCTCTCCTCTCTCTTTTCCTCCACCCCCCTCTCACCCGTCTCCTCTCCTTTTCTCCCATCTCCTCCACTCTTCTCCCCTCTCCTCCACCTCCATTCTCCTCTCCTCCTCTCCCCTCCTCAGGCCTGTTAGACAGCAGTAGCGCTGCAAGCCCTGGCAGGACCATTTTCACAGATAAAAGGTGGGCTCCTGGAGGAATTATCTCTGGTCAGAGGAGCCGCAGGGGCCGGACAGGTGGGTAAATATTTTGAGTCTGTCAAACACCCGGCCTGCTTGAGGAGGCAGGGAGGGGGCCCGGGGGGAGGGAGCCCTGCACAGAATGTAAATGATGGTGGAACAGATGAGTTTGTGTTCATCAGATTAGCAGGAGCGTGAATTCAGAAGCAAAACTGGCACAGAAGAAGGACAGAGTATTCCCCTTTAGTCTTTACCGAGTGTTCCTGGAGATGCCTGCCTCTGAAATACATCAAAGAGTCTGGGAAATATTTTTCAATTTCATTAAAAAAAATATGAAAAATAACCACAGTGTCTAAACAGTGTACAGAATGTAATTGCTGAAAAGAATGGACAGTGTATACAATGAGCATGTGTGCCTCTAGCACTGCACCGCATGCTTCCTCATTTAAATACTCTAATGCAGTTCAGTTTTTTCATAGGGTTTTCAGGTATGTCAAGTCAAGTCAAGTCAAGTCAAGTTTATTCATATAGCGCATTTCATACACAGAGGTCATGTGCTTTACATCAACAAAAGCAAACAGTAATAACAAATAAAAGCATAAAAGGGCAGTATAGTCAAATAATAGTTCAGTATGGTAACCTGAGGTCTTACAACTGAAATCACAGTTGAAGAGTTGAAAGAGTCAACGCTTTATACCATTCCTTGGGCAGGAAGGCACTGAGGGAATCAATGAGAGAGACTCAAGCATGTCTTTATGAGGGAGACTGAAGCATGTCTTTATGAGGAAAGTGACTGAAGCATGTCTTTATGAGGGAGACTGAAGCATGTCTTTATGAGGGAGACTGAAGCATGTCTTTATGAGGAAAGTGACGCAAGCATGTCTTTATGAGGGAGACTGACGCATGTCTTTATGAGGAAAGTGACTGAATCATGTCTTTATGAGGAAAGTGACTGAAGTATGTCTTTATGAGGGAGACTGAATCATGTCTTTATGAGGAAAGTGACTGAAGCATGTCTTTATGAGGGAGACTGACGCATGTCTTTATGAGGAAAGTGACTGAATCATGTCTTTATGAGGAAAGTGACTGAAGTATGTCTTTATGAGGGAGACTGAATCATGTCTTTATGAGGAAAGTGACTGAAGCATGTCTTTATGATGAAAGTGACTGAAGCATGTCTTTATGAGGAAAGTGACTGAAGCATGTCTTTATGAGGGAGACTCAAGCATGTCTTTATGAGGGAGACTGACGCATGTCTTTATGAGGAAAGTGACTGAAGCATGTCTTTATGAGGAAAGTGACTGAAGCATGTCTTTATGAGGGAGACTGAAGCATGTCTTTATGAGGAAAGTGACTGAAGCATGTCTTTATGAGGGAGACTGAAGCATGTCTTTATGAGGAAAGTGACTGAAGCATGTCTTTATGAGGAAAGTGACTGAAGCATGTCTTTATGAGGGAGACTGAAGCATGTCTTTATGAGGGAGACTGAAGCATGTCTTTATGATGAGAGAGCGCACAGGCGTGCCTGTCCACTGCGGTGGGAAGAGGTGGGGACAGCGGCGGCGACACTAGAGGAGATGAGAGGAGCAGAGATGTGCATTCAGACAGGCTGCTGTCTGCTTAATGAGGAGGAATATGGCTCTGGGGACGAGCGACGCCCCTGAGGGTCCACAGACCCCCCCCCCCCCCCCCCCACACACACACACACACACACACACACTTCTCCTCTCATCTCCATATTTATTTATTTATTTATTTATTTATTATTGTTGCTGCTCCCCACTTGTATCTTGCTTTAAATAAGTGTCTAGCAAAGCAAATGAATAACTGGAAATGGCAAAGTATTTTGAAAAGGAAAAGTATAAATATAATAACTTATACTGTATGTATATTTTTATATATGAATGAGTACTTTGAGGTGTCTCCTCTCCCACTGTGCTGAACTGCATGGATATATTTTTTTATTATTGCTGTCTCATATTTTGTTTTGGGTTTTATTTGACTTCTATTTTATTATATTGGAGATGCACAAGGTTGTCTGCAAAGTGAAACAGGCTTCTGATGTATCTGCTTCCACCCACACAAGTGTCCAGGATGGGATCCCCTCCTCTCCTCTCCTCTCTCTCTCTCTCTCTCTCTCACACACACACACACACACACAGACACACATACACACACACACACAAATGTTCAGGATGGGATTCCCTTCCTCCTTTCATTTCCATGAAGAAATATCATCCGCATCTCTGTTGAGAAACCTTCCATTTCAAGGGCTTTGAATTTAATTTATCTCTCTTTCTCCCCCTTGTCTATTTCTCTCTCCCTCTCTCTCTCCATCTCTCTCACACACACACTGTCACATTAACCATTTATTTATGTCCACATGGAAGAAAATGATGCAGGGACACAAATAAAGATGCAGTAGAATACATACACAAACTTATGGACCAGTGACACACAGCAGGTCTTCACAATATCACTCAATAAGCATAATAGTGAGTTCTTAGGGGTATAAGTAACAACATCTCTGCCATATGTGGCAGCTGCCAATAATAGCAGAGTACTTTGCAAGCCGTTTAGCCCTCTTTTTGGTCTGCACCTATAGCCTAGCTCTGAGATGGTGTGTAGGAGTGGCTAGTATTTAATGATGCCCACGGGAACCCAGGTTAGAATCTGACCTGTGGTCATATCCTAATCCCATATCTCTCTCTCCCACTTACTTCCTGTCACTCTTCATTGTCCTATCCAAATAAAGGCAAAAATACCCAAAAGATATACTTAAAAAAAAAATGATTACAACATCTGGTGTATTAGCAAGCAGGTGGAGGAAAGTACTAAAATTACTATTGCAATGCTGAAACATGGATGGTTTTACAAGAGATTGTTTGTACATTCTTCAGGGTGGAAGATAGTTTGATATGTCACACACACAGACACACACACAAACACACACACACACACACACACACACAGTTACACCATTCAAGTAACTGTATTGGATTGCTTTCTGGCCCACTCAGTTTTGTTTCATGCCATTATGATTTTGGTCATTCATACCCTTAATTATTGCAGAAATTGGTAGGTTTATAGACCCTCCCAGGCATTAGAAAAGTGGTCAGTATTAATTAGTGGTGGTCATTTACCTGCAATTGCTTTTGATGGAATTTAAGAGGTCTTTAATTTAAAAAAAAAATAATATATGTAACAGAGGATAATTTCATTTTAGGATTGCACATGTGTGCAGGGGCTGAGTGGCAATCGGGACGATCGGGAGTTTTCCTGGTCGGCCGGCCGAGGAGTGTGCGCGGTGCGGGCCGGCCCATAGAGCTTTTATCGCGGCCGTGAGGCGTACGCGGCCATTGAAGTTATAGATGCATTAAGAATTTTCCGCAAAAATCTCCAAGATCTACACTTTAAAGTTTTGTGAAGTCCAACCAATATTTATACCACTCGCTCACTGTCTATATGTCATTAATGGTTACCCTGCACACTCATCTCTCCCATGCTGATTTTTGTGTAGGCTAGCCTTAATTTTTTATCTTAATTCATTTTTGTCTTATTAAGGCGTTATAGAACTTTCATGGTCACAAATAAAAAAAATGACAATTTAATTTGTTTGTTTGTTCTTAAATTAACGTAGGCCTAGGCTAGAATGGAGGAAAGCCTCCTGGGAATGGGGAATGTGTTTCTGGTTTATCCAATGAACCGATTGCAGGTCAAGTCTATTTACATAAATGTAAATGAGCGGCCCCTCGTCTAATGGCATGACCCTACAAGTGATCAAGTTCGAGGAAAACTTCAGGATTTTTGACAGTCGTCGGATTTGCGTGGTTTCTTGATGTTTTACACATGGATGGAAGGCAGAGAGAAAGGTTAGTGGAGCTAAAGCCTGACGTTATTGCTAGGCGGAAACTGGTACAAAGCTAGTCTTATGTTGATATGTAGGCCTAGCCTAATGACTAATTAGTGGGCCACTCAGGCTGATAAATGGTTTGTGGAACTCGTTGGAACTGTCTATATGTAAGCCTACAGTATATAGGCCTACTTTAATCATTCTCTACAAACCTATTCAAAGTGCCTGGTTTTCCAATTATTTAATTACCTGTGTTATTAGGTTGGCATTGTCTGTACCTAGGCTAGGCCTTTTTTAAATTTATACAGGCAACTATTGGAGTGATATGATACCCAGATACATGTCCTTGCGTGATGCTTGAAATTTCCATCCACCCACAAAGCTGTTTTTATACTGTACTTAAATATCTCCTTACGCTTTATTGAAAGTGCAATTGGCTTGTTGTATTGCATTAGCACTATCCATAGTTCCTTTCTCCAAATGTAGCCTATACGTAGCCTATTTAGTATTTTAAATTGACATATATTTAGTTTGTGCTATTGATGTGTGTGCATGTTGGGGGGGGGGGTCGGGTGTTGGGGGGGTGCCGTCAGAATTTTCCAGGTGGATTTTAGTGGCCCACTCCACCCCTGCATGTGTGTGTGTGTGTGTGTGTGTGTGATATGATATAGCGGTCTGACTCAGATAAAGTGAAGGGGCGCTCTGGAGAGTGGCTGAGCTCAGTCCTGTACTGAGGGGGGAATTATCAAACTCCATGAGAGGGGTCTATTCTCGTTCGGACTGTGGGCTGTGCAGTGTGTGTGTGTGTGGGGTAGGGGGTGGGGTGTTGATGTGTCTGCAGTAAGAGGGTTGCGATTTTGCTCTTTTGGGGGCAGAGAGCACGTCAGGAGGAATAATAAAAATAATCTGTGGCCCTCCACACCCACAACCCCCCCCCCCCCCTTTTTCTCCTTCCTCCTGCGCCAAGCCGGAAATGTCAAGACATTCAGAGGAAAACATTATTACAAGGTCAGGAAGGGCACACACCAGCACACAGCTCTGCAAAATGAGAGACAGACTCCCTCTCTCTTTCTTTCTCTCACCTCTCTCTCTCCCTCTATCTCTGTCTCTCTCATTTTCTCTCTTCTTATATCTCTCTTTCTCCTCCCTCTCTTTCCCCCTCTCTCTCACTCTCTCTTTCTCTCTTTCCCTCTCTCTCTCTCTTTCTCTCACTGTCTCTTGCCCTCCTTTCCTCTCTCCCCGCGCGTGTAGTCAGGGCTTTCTCAGGAAATCTCAGGAGAGTTCTGGGAGCCTGTTGAACTGCAGGCATAAGCTCCTGCTCATCACAGAGCCTGACCCTGCCACCTCCCCTGACACCACCTCACCCTCAGCACACAGACACAACTGAAGATGGCACATCTCAGGGAACAAGGGGCAAATCCAAGCACTGAAAACTGAGGTGCGTTCAAATCCGGCAGTTTGTGAACGTTTGTGGCAGACACTTTCTTTGTAAACATTCCATTTCAACGGCAACCCTTTGTTGAGTTCCCCTGTATGTTTGTGGAGAACTTGCCCTGAGTGTGCGCAAGCGTTGGTGGAGAACTCAAGCCAAACACAACAGTTCGAGGAGGCAAACAGAACAGTTTGCGAATGTTCGCCTATGTTTGCGAATATCAATGCAGCTCTGGCACTGAGGTGGGGTGCATGTGGACCAGCTTTGTGCCGGACTGTACCGGACTCTCAAGGTCAGTCATACTCTTTTCCCATGCAGCACTAGCCCCGCACCGGACCCAAACTGTAGCCCCACCGGACCCTACCGGACTCTCAAGGTCAGTCATACTCTTTTCCCATACAGCAGCTCTGGGCCGGACTCTACCGGACTGTGGAGGTCAGTCATGCTCCCCCATACAGCACTAGTCAACATTACATGTGGTGAGAAGTGGAAGTGTTGCTGTCAGCTCGGGTGTGGACCTTAAACCTGCTATTGCAAGTCCCTGTTGCTTTGGATCCCACTCACTTGACTTTACTACTTTTTCACACTCTACTAAGTTTGTTATTTATTAAAACTATTACCATTACTAATTACTATGATCTTGTGAATACTATTATTATTATTATTATTATTATTATTATTATTATTAACAAACTGTTAACAGTTATAATGTCAGATGGTGTATTCTTGTGCAGTATTTGTGCATGTCTTACTATCTTCATTCACAGTTTGGCTTTACTAATGATAAGAATGTGTTTTCCGTCAGCAAAACAGGTCTTTCCCCTCATATCAAGATCCATAAAGAATCAAGCCGTAGCATGGATCTCTTTCCAAGTCTTTCCAACATCAAGTTTTCTCTACAGAGTTATTGACAAGTCATTCAATATCAGCGCATCTGCTGATGATAGACTGCTGTTCAATAGCAGCACATCTGCAATCACTCAATGCTTCTCCCAGCATGCACTGGGCCACCCCTACATTCCTAATTGCAGTGCCTTACATGGGAAATGCCGTAGTCTAGTCACCCCCAATGCGTGATCACCAAGAGGGTGATACGTGATTTGGCAAACACATGCAGTGACTGTAAGCAGTGATCTCCAGGTGCACGCAGTCATTGTCACACTGGGGAAATTGCCTTTCCAATTTTCCTTGACAGTGGTGAACTTTGACCTCTGCTCTTGTCAGTTCTCGCTAAGAGCAGATTCACCTCAGGCTCTTGAATGCCAATGTGCTCTCTCCCCAACTCTCGCTCTCTCCCCCTCTTTCTCTTTCCCTCACTCTCCCCCTCTCCCTTTCTCTCTCCCCCTTTCCCTCTCTCTCCCTCTTTCTCTCCCCCTCTCTCTCTCGCTCTTTCTCCCCCTTCTCTCTTTCTCATATCAGACGCATTTGAAATTAAACAAGGCTAGATGTGATGGTACATAGACATACCTATTGATGTAAGGAGTGGGAGCAGTGGTACCAGTTTGAATCCAACCATCTCTAGTGTCTCATTTAGCTTCACTATGTGTGTACTGTTGAACAAAGTGGCCTTCATGAGTATGAACCGATTACAGTTTTTCTCAGTCGCTTTGGTACATTTCTCGAAATATCCTCGACATTTGCAAAACAGTAAGTGCATTTTTCAAAACAATTTGTACAAATAGCAAAACACCATGGATTACCTGCAAAAGCCAGTCTCTTGCTCAAAATCCTTAGTTCATCTCTCAAAAGTAAATATCTGTGTCAATGAACATGTCAGTGCCATCAAAATGACAAGGCCTTATGTCATTCTGTAGGGATAAGACAGTCAAATTGCTTAGTCATGTTGTACAGTGTACAGTACTCTGCAGGGATGTTCTGATGTAAACTATGGCTTAAGTTTTGATGACAATTGACAAAGGACGAAAAGGATCTCCTTCATTTACCCTCCCTCCTTCAAAACATCATCACCAGCTCCATCCTCTCTCCCCTCACACAAACACACACACACACTTTCATCAGCAAACCTGCCAAACAGGTGCACACCGGACAGGACAAGATAGAGAGGGAGAAAGAGAGAGAGAGAGAGAGAAACTGAGAGTTGTGTTCAGTTAAAGAATGTCATTAGGATAGACAGCAGTACCATCAAAGAGTGTGATGTGCTGAATTATTCATGTTAGTGTTAAAAGGACAAAAAGGCTGTGGGATGTGTGTGTGTGTGTGTGTGTGTGTGTGTGTGTGTGTGTGTGTGTGTGTGTGTGGAGAGAGGTTACTGCTGCGGAGTGATGAGTTGTCAACGTGAGATAAAGGTGGAGAAAGAACAACAGAGAAATGAAAGAGTGCTAGATAGAGTGCTGGCAGAAATGAAAGAGTGCTGGATAAACAGAGGAAGACGAGCAGCACACTCTTCCTCCGCGGCTCTCCAGGAGGGTCCGCTTTATTTGTTTATCTCTCCACCTATCTCACTCGCTTTTCCCCCTCTTCCTTCTCTCTCTCTCTCTCTCTCTCTCTTTTCTCTCCATTTTTCCTGCCGCCTTGGGAGCGTATGATTAAAACATCCAGGAGCGCCTGCTTTATTTGTCTACCTCCTCACCTCTCTTTCTTTCCCCCTTTCCCTCCTTTCCTCCCGTCTTTCTCTCACTCGTCTGTTCTCTCTGGTTTTGCGGCGCTCTCTCGGAGGCGTGTGATTGTGTGAAGCGAGAGGGTGACGTGGCCTCGGAGCTGTCAGCTTGGCTGGGAAGAAGGCGACGGCGGCTCAAGGTGAACCAGTAGCTCTCCACTTCAGGAGGAGAGGAGACAGACAGGGAGAGAGCCTGTGGGCGGCCAAGCACGTCTGACTCACACTGACGCGCGCACACACACACACACACACACACACACACACACACACACACAGACCAGCACACAGACAGACACACATACACACAAACACACACACACACGCACACACACACACGCACACGCACACGCACAAACAAAGACAGGCACACATACATACACACACACACACACAC
>NW_027468870.1:20111876-20116876 GCF_046254945.1 Alosa pseudoharengus | reverse complement strand
TGGGTGCTGATGCTAGTTTACCGGCGGGATAATTGACTGTTGCGCCCGACGCAAATCTAAAATGGGGTGGTCTAAAGTAGCAACATTAATCATGGGTGTGGTTTGGGCGTAAAGTGCAATAAACCAATCAGAGCGTCATCTCACATTCCCTTTAACAATAGGCACGCTTGTTCCATAGCTGATTGCTATTATGGTGGCGTATTTGCCAGGCGCAGCTAGGAGCGTTCACAGCGCTATAATCACTGTTCAGTTGGGAACAGTTAGCTATTGATTTTTCCTCTTGACAAAATGTAATGCAGAATTGTCACAAAGACATACTTTCCGATGTTTTGGGATCACTCTCACTGAATCACGAGGTTATGAATGCATGGTGATATTTTTGCAATGTACAATGTAATCTAACATACTCTCCCGTGCTGCCGCTGGGGCATTTGGGTTAAATGGCATCGGCATGCAATTCAACATCACGTCTCCTTAAGTCCTCTAATATTTCCTAATTTATGTCATCAACACATCCGTGATTCGTGAAAATGTGTACGCTAGATTTATGCCTATTTTTTCACATCTTAATGGACACCACACTGATTTCCCTCGAGTGGTAATATTTTTCTTTGAAATTATGTATGGTTTACAGAAATGGGAACTACGATGTATAGATAAGAGGAGCGAAGTGTGTGTTGTGCAGCACAGGCAGCCAAGCAAGGGCTCCTTACCCTAGGCAACTCAACAACGAGAAACAATTTCCAAGTTGACCTAACTTTCAACTCTGCACAGTATTAAGCTAATTCACTAACTCAAGACTTCAAGGCCATCATGGATATTAAACGTTTTTTGAAAATAACGAAAGGTTGGAGGGAACATAACAAAGATTGGAGTTATTTCAGATGGGCTACAACAAGATAGGCAAAATTATGGTGCTTAAAACCTTAGCGCAGCTGGAATAATGCTTAGGCTGATGTTAAAGCGCACGTGATGTTTAAAGCCATACACAACGGTAAATTGGAGCAAAAAGGTAACTTTAGCCTTTATAGGGCTGTGTAAAGTTGTCCAAATTAATAGGTCATAATTAGGCGTTGTTGTTGTAAAGATATTGCATGTAGATGTTGTACTAAACCGGGAAATGGACAAATATTATCAAGGCTTTGAATGTTTCTGTCTGTGCACGGGGGTGTCTGTAGATTGGTGTGCAACGCATTCATTCATGCAGGCCTGTGGTCATGCATGCGCCCTTAAAATAGCATCTGCATTTGCGCCACAGACTTTAGACCAGCGAGTTCCTGGTCTGTGGCGGAATTGTTTTCTGAAACTGCAAAATATCAACAGTGAACGTTTGCGCCGGAACACGCCCCGTCTTTTCGCTGAACCGCCCCCGTGGGCGCAATCGAATTCCCTAATTTACAGGCATGTACCTGTGGAGGGAAAATTCCAATATGCGCTGACTGCAAAATAGGAAAGACAAAAGCGCGAGTATACAAAGTCAATTGTGCTGGGACGCAAGATAGAGCCCATAGTGTATATTTATTCCTAAAATGTGCTCAAATTTATTTTTTTTCAGTTAAATATAATCTGAAGTGTGGTATAGTGTCTGCCCACGGACAGCTTAATCCAGCATTATAAAGTGAGTCTGTGATACAGCAGAATTTTTTTTTATCATGTCAAAACATCTCTCTTGCTTCTAAATATGCTGCCCATATGCAAGACTGCATATTCATACATGCAGGCATATCTAAACAATGTACAAGATGTTAGAATATCACTTCATGGTCACAGACACAGATTAGGACACAGACACACACACAGACACAGATACAGACATATTTATATGCACTGTTCTGGGTTTGAGAAGTCACTGAAAATCCTCTTATTTGTGTTCTGAGAAAGATGACTCTTAGCTTAGCAGCTTGCGAGGATGATTTGCTAAAGAAGTGTTGTTTTGCTTGTACATGTCATGAGTGTAATTGCTGAAAGGAATATGTTAAGTATTCCTAGTCAGCCATGCAGACAGAACAAAGAACAGAGAACAGAGAATCAAAGTCATAATCCTGTAGTATCATCAGAGGGAATACTGACGAGATTCAGACCTCCAACATTAGGCAACAGAACCAAAAACATTCAAACGCTCACAGAATACAGAGAGAAAGACACAACTTAAGAAATATTTATAGGACTGAATGAACATCTATACAGTTTGCCCTCTCTCTCTCTCTCTCTCAGTCTCCACTTTAAACAGCAGTAAACAGCACAGATCATAATTTGCTCTCTAGTCCGCCCACACATATCTGAGCCTGAGGAGGAGGTGGTTTGGGAAGCTAATAAAAGTTGAGAGAGGTTTCTTTTTTTTTTTTTCGGTCGGTCAGATCTGAGTGAGCAGTGATGAGGCTCTGTGCTCGGTCTCATACCCACAGACAGCACCATTGGCAGCATCATTATAAACCTATTAGCTCTGCTAGACATGAAATGTCTGAAGCCTCAAGACAAGTTTGGCAATTAAATCTAAATTACAGAGAAATAAACAAATTGGAAGTAAGCCCTCTCTGGTGTTTACCTGGCTTTTTTCTAGGGCAGAGGAACCCATGAGAATGCTAAATATGCTTTCTAATGGTGCAGGTACTAACTCCTAATAAATCTTTTGCGTATCTCCCCCATAAAAGTCTTATATTTTTGGGCAAGGGCATTTTTTTCTTGTTTTTTTTCTCTCCCCCTTCTTTAAAGTTATGCCATACATTTCATATTCATTGCCTCAGGCAGGCTCTATCCAATATACACTAATCTAATTATGTCATGTAAAACAGCTTTGGAGTTCAAATCTTCAAGTGGTCTGACTTTCAAGTGAGTTGTGACCATACAGTACAGAAAAGCTCTCCATAAAAGGCATAAAGAGAGTCTCACTCTCACACACACACAGAAACCTGATATCATGTCTTCTAAATGACTTGCACTGTGTGTGTGTGTGTGTGTGTGTGTGTGTGTGTGTGAGTGTCATCTAGCTCCAGAAGATATGTGTTTCATTTTGCAGGCAGCTGATTTCTAGAGGCAGCTAGAAGTCTCTGATCGGGACTTCTCTCATCTCAGGCTGTGGCTATTATGGGATGTCCAGGCTATCCGTGGCGCATACTAATGTGTGAGCCCTCACCTTTTCACTTGTTTATTTACACAAATTCTGTTTTTGCCCCCCCCCCCCCCCACACCTCCACCTCATCCCCCTTTCTCCCCCTTTCTTCTACACTCTGTATTTGAATCCCCGGAGCCACGCTCTGTGAGCTCCTTCCGCACTGTCGAACTCTGATCAATGAAATAACTAAAGCCTTCCAGACCTCCCCAGGCTTCTCGAGCAGTTTGCTTTAAGTCAGACATCCCTGTCAAAGAGCCTTCTCCACTTCAGGGAGTCCTGCTGCCACTTCCTGCCGACGCCGAAGACTGGAATTCTTTAAAGCGTTTATTGGCGTGAAGAGCTCGCTCCTCATTACTGGAAAGGCCAGATTAATTCCTCTGTAATCCTCGTGGAATCGAGCAAGCTCCTCCAGGGAACATGGATCCTGAATGGAATTAGAACTTGAGAGTCTAAATCAGATGCAAAAATATGGAGGTGTCACAAACCAAAGGCAATGATGCTGATTTGTTTTTAATTAGAGAAAGGACAGCAAATAACAAAACATTGGCAGCCATCAAACTTTAAAAAAAGAGAGGGGGAGGGAGAGAAACAACAAAGGATAGAAAGAAAAACATAGAGTTGGGGGGGTAGAGACAGGAAGAGTGAAAAAGAAAGAAAGAAGGTGAAAAATATATTTTGCACTTTTAAATGATCAAATTAATCTAAATAACCAGTAAATCTGAGTGACCAAATACAAAAATCTGCTGGTTGTGACTGTATGATTGCAGAATATATGGACACTAGTTTTTGAGGAGTACTAGTAACAGTAGTAGGCTAGGCTAGTAACCTGTTGCATTAATTTATGTGAACAGACCACGGTGGAGTCCATTATCCCGCTTATTCCACTGTTGTCACTTGCGTTGTGTTCATTTCCTGTTACAATTTAAACGTTTTAATCGCTAAAACTGTCTTGTTTGTAGAACTAATTTCTTCCGACACATAGGCCTATCAACTAATTTCTCAACTTGCAGGACAAACTGCCGTTACTAGTTCTAAATGGATGGTTGCTACAGCCAAAGGCCAGTCGTTAGTTCTATCTCTCCCGTTGGCGTATGATGAACTTTAGCTTTGAAACATTGCTATTTTACTTAGCCTGCTGTCATCCATCTAGCTAAAAGCCACCTCCGTCATATGCTACAATGTTGCCATGTTCTGAACGTCTGCATTTTACAGCTCGGATGCAACGTGACAGTTCATTTAAACTTCACAACGAGTTCGGCGAATTAATATACAAGTGTGATACGGCCCACAAAATGGATCTTCTTCATAGGTGTGCAAATAACATACGATTAATGGTCGTTCTAAATTATGTAGGACAATGGGAAATTCAACCAAGCAGTGGAATAAGTAAGGGATAATGCCCGACAAGGTGTCCATTATCAGAAATAATGGACGACGCGGAGTCGTGAACCGTCCGACGCGAATGCCAGATCTGTCAACTCCATCACAGCTCACCCCCTATGAGCAGTAGTAAGAACCTATGTCGGATCTATCACAGCTCCCGAGAGCATCTGTAGTATCTCTGAACTGCACCAGATCAGTCCCCTTCTGGGACAACTACTGCTTTGGTACGTGCACTGACTAAAGACCAAGGAGGAAACATTTCACTCCATGGACTGTCTGCAGCTGTCCGGCCCTGACCTGGCCTCACACAGCGCCCCACCATGCTTCCTGCTGTTACACACAGCACTGGTGCCCTTTGTGTCAGCAGAGTCCACTCAGCCAGATAGAAGCACATTAACACCTGCACAAGTAGGTTTACCTCCACCCACTATAACACAGACTGATGGGACTGCCCCCAAATATATATCCTAAAACCACACGAGTAACAAAGAGTTACAGCACAGTA